>NC_057861.1:381721314-382321314 GCF_019393635.1 Dromiciops gliroides
TGGGAACAAGATTGTATTTAACGCGGGAGGGAACACTCTTAGAAAGGCAATACATGGACTCACACACTTCTTAAAAGTTAATAAAGAAATATCTCATTTTTAAAGCTACTAGTTTATAGTCTCTGCACCGTCGATTTAATTTAAGCATTGCTGAGACAATCTTTAATCTGCTCACCATTTTGTAATACCTTATTTACGATGCATTTTCATGTTTTAATTTGGGGAAAACGCTAGCCTGACAGTGCCAGGAGATGAAAGCACCAAAAGGAGGTCAAATGGAAACAAATGCTATTACCAGCTGTATTTCAGGCAGGACTGTGGCACTTAGCAGAAGAGCCATTGGGTTATTAGATTAATTTCAAAAGAGCTTTTACAAGTTGCTTAACTACAGGTTTTTTTTTTTTTAACTCATGGGCTACAAGCTCAGATTTCCCCTCAAATGGGGTTAATTTGACAAATGAGGCATGGGTCCAGCAGCATTGTGGAGAGAGCATTCCACGCTAATGGGATCTTAGTCTTTCCTCCGAGACTGCACTATTTATGTAAATATGTCTGGAGACACTTTCTATAGCTTTTAGTTTTCTATGATCTATTAGTTTAGTGTTGATTAAAGAGACAAATGTATAGACTTACTAGGCATTCAGGTGAATAGAGCAAGATGGTCTATATAGAAGTGTTTTGCTCTGAAAGGGAAAAAAAGAGGAACTCTTCAAAAGCATGGGTTTTCTTGTGATTATTTTCAATGTTTTGGAAGTTAAACTGCAAAAGAAAAGGCCTTATAATAAATGCTCCGTTCAATTTAACTGGTACCAAGAGAAGTCAATCTGGCTGCAGAGTCCTACTGTGATTTGTGATTTTAAAACCTTAAAATAAATGTTTGGGGGTATTGATCTTTTTTAATTAAAAAATACTCCCAAGTATAAATTGAAATTGATGTCACCCTTGAAGATTTACTAGCTGGAGTGCTCTGATCATGCAGTTACTCTCAATGTCTTTCTCCTGTTTAACAGAGAAAGAGTCTGATGGTACAATCACTGCTCAGCACTGAGAATCATTTACAGTTAAGACTTTCATATTTTAATAGCATACATTTGGAAGGTTTTCTGTATGAAAATAGTGCTGGAATGATTACTTTTCATCTCGGTGTGGTTGACCCTTTCATTATGGTCAGATGGGCAATATGTACTCCCTCTTGCCCCTATGTCTTGTTCACTGAAATGGCTTTTTTGTTTTGTTAGACTTATGGATTTCAAAAGAATGCAATTTAAAAAGTGATTTCTCACAAAGTGTGAATTTGCCTTTTTGCAAATCAATTTTTGTAACAAGTTATTTATATGATATTACTTAATAAATTGGTTTTTTTCTAACTTGTTTTTTCCTCCAATTCTCTGAAACCATAGTTTATATTTACAGAGCGAAAACTATTTTTTAAAACCCACTCAGATTTGACCTTTCTGAATCTGCTTCTTTGAGCTCTCAGATACAGAGTCAGAGCTTTGACTGAGACATAGAACATGCAGATACATAAGGCCAAAGCTTGATAGTGTTTCCCAGTGTTTTGTGGCTTGAGACATCATTGGTAGGCAGACTTATTTGCTTCCTAGACTTGGGAAGTTGTGCTGTTATTTATTGAATTATTGCATTAAGAGAGAAAAGATGATTTCTCCATGAATTCTCATGGTATTATGTATATATTTTAAAAGAAACAATTACAATGTTTTTACCGCCACCTCCTCCCAGTTTTTAGTTCTTTATTACTCACCTTCCCACAATCATCCCCACAGAATTAATTACATGTGAAGATCCAGATTAAAACCAGAACAAATGTAAAAGCATAGGAATTTTTTAAACCCTTTCCAGGTCTACAACTTTATGATTCTGTTATCACTCACTATGATGCATTTTCATACCCACAATAATACCTCTGTACATGCTTTTTACTTTGCATTGCCACAACTATCACTGCAGTGATATTTTTTTCCTATCTCAAGAGCAGCCATGGTTTTTCAAACTTGACTTGTAAAGACTTCCACATGGAATAGAGGTGCTGCCACAAAATAGAGCGTTTGGGCAACCAGGTGACAATTCTCCATCTGGTGCTCTTTTGGTAAAAATATCCAGTAACATCATTGTTACACTGCTGTAATAGTCTTTAACACCAGTTAAGGCCAACTCACTGCTAGCACACTCATGTTAGTTTCCTGCTAGGATAATTGTCTAAGAGAGGTAGCATAATATAATGGATGGAGACCTGACCTTGAAGACTAGAAGACCTGCCTCTGGTCTATACTGGCTGAATGACCCAGGGCAAGTCACTTAATGTCTCGGTATTCTAAGCAACTCTCTAAAATTGTAGATTTCAGAAAAGATGCTAGCTAATCTCCTTTGAAAGAGAGTTTCCTCATTCTAGAACTCCCTATTTCAACAGAAGCACAAATCCAGTCCCTTTCCCCTATGCATGTCTAGAGGGTAAAATTTCCATGGTAAAGATTCTTCCCCTTTCACTTCTCCATTCTCTTTCTAAGGATTGATTGAATATACTCAACATTAGTATGTGGAAATAATACCCTGACCTTTGGGAGCATTCCCAAGATGCTATTATTTAAACTGAAAAGCTCAGGCTACCCCATTAATGAATCAGTCAGTCAATAAACATTTATTAAGTGCCTACTATGTAATGATCTAATTTCTTTATAGAACAAATAATTTCACATTTCAAAACCATTTTGTTTGAGGGGTAAGTACAGGATGTTGTGAATCTGCTATACCATAGTTAGTATATAAAATGGTCCTTTAATATTTATCTTCTTATTAATAGATATAGATTGACTGTTTTAGGTATTTCATGCCACATACCAATTTTATTCAGAATGTAATGGTAATGGAAAGAGAATTGGTTTTTAAGTCAAAGATGCAGGATTTGAATCAAATCTGCTTACCATCCCTGTGACTTGAACAAGTTATTTAAACTTTCTGGTTCTCCATTTCCTCACCCCCCCAAAAAAATGAGGGGGAGTTCGATTAAATATTCTCTAAGATCCATTACAGCACTAAATTTGATAATAATTTTCTAGATCTCCTTCCCTGTCCTCAATGCTCTCTAACTGAAATATTACACAAATAGAAATGACTTTTTCAAAAATGTTCAGAATCGGGGGCAGCTAGGTGGCGCAGTGGATAAAGCTCTGGCCCTGGATTCAGGAGTGCCTGAGTTCAAATCTGGCCTCAGACACTTGACACTTACTAGCTGTGTGACCCTGAGCAAGTCACTTAACCCCCATTGCCCCTCAAAAAAAAAATGTTCAGAATTAAGTTTTCTCCTATAGTTTTCTCTCTAGAATATCCAGTTTACTGCTCTTCTTTTGTATTCATTCCCAAGACTTCCATTGCCATGTCCATGAAGATAACTTACACATCTTTTTCTACAATTTTATCTCTCTTCTAAGATCCAGATCCACAGTCTCCATTTGTCTACAGGAGGATATTTATTTCCAACTAGTCTCCCTGCTAGCACATCAAACTCAACATGTACAAACTGAGACCCTTACCTTTCCCTAAAACCTGCTCTCCATTTCATTTACTAATTGTGACACCAGCACTCACCTTGTGTTCCATATTGAGGTTATCTTGGATTGCTCCTATCTTTCAAGTCCTATTTAACCAGTGAATAATCATCAATTGTCTCTCTAAAATATCTCTTAAATCAATCCACCTCTCTCTTTCCACTGCCACCACCCTAGTAGAAATTCTTCCTCCTTATCATGTGCCTAGGCTCTTCTACTACCTTTTGTAACATGTCCTTTAACCTCCCCACTCTAGTCCGGGTGTTCTTAACCTTTATGGTGCCATGGCCCCTTTCTGCAGCTTGGATTGTTTCTCAGAATAATATTTTAAATAAATCAAATAGAATTAATAGGATTACAAAGGAAACCAGTTATGTTAAAATCAAGGGTCAAAATATTTTTTAAGAATAAGGTCATGGACTCCAGGTTAAAAACCCATGCATCAGGGGCAGCTAGATGGCACAGTGGTTAAAGCGCTGGCCCTGGATTCAGGAGTACCTGAGTTCAAATCCAGCCTCAGACACTTAACACTTACTAGCTGTGTGACCCTGGGCAAGTCACTTAACCCCCATTGCCCCGCAAAAAAAAAAAAAAACAAACAAACCATGCATCTAAGCAATCTTCCATATAACTTCTAGAATAGACTTTTTGGGGGAGGGGGGGTTGACTTATCCATTTATTATTATTTTTAATAGAATTTTACTTTTTAAAATATATGTAAAAACAAAATGTTAACATCAATTTTTTTAAAACTTTGTGTTCCAACTTCTCTTCCCCTCCTCCATTCACACCCCCCACCCACAAAAACTCAAGCAATTCAAAATAAGTTATACATGAGTAGTCATGGAAAAATTCCCATATTAGCTAGCTGTGAGAGAAAACAGTCAAAAAACGCAAAACTTCAGATTTAGAAATTGTCAAAGAGGAAAAGAAAAAAAAATTTAATGTGTTTCCATCTGTTTTCAGATACTATCAGTTCTTTCTCTGCAGATGGGCTGCAATCTTCATAAGTCCTTCAGGGTTATATTAGATCATTGCCTTCTGAAAATAACCACATGCTTCTCAGCAGATCATCCCCCTCTATTGCTGTTATTTTGTATATAGTACATTTCACTCTGCTTCAGTTCATTTAGGTCTTTCCAGGTTTTTCTGATAGTATCCTGTTCATCATAACCTGTATATAGTACCTTAAGCTTGACAGAGAATTTTCTTTATAAAAGCCCAGCAAAGTAGGTACCCTACATTTTGCTATTATAATCAATCATCATAACTATTTCCCTCCATCCCACTCCCTTCCCATGACATTTACTCTCTCTTCTTTTTACCTCCTCAGAAGTGTTTTACTTCTGACTATCCTCTCCCTCGCTCTGCACTCCCTTTTTTCACCCATCCTTCCTTATCTTCTTCCCCTCCTATTTTACTGCAGGGTTAAATAGATTACTCCTCCCAACTGGGTATGAAGGCTATCCCCTCCATGAGCCCACTCCAACGAGATCAGGGTCCCTGAGCTAATTCTGTGTTCTAAATTGTTCTTCCTTCCTCCCTCCTCAACCCTCCCTATGAGATCAAGCAATTCAATGTCATACTGGTGCAGTAATGCAGAACATCTTCATCTTCCTTGAAAGTGTTTTGGTTTTTACTGCTCTCTCTCCCAATCTACCCTTTCCTCCTTCCCCTCTTTCCCCCTCCCCTTTTCTCCCTCACTCCTCCCCTCAGGGCAAAAATATATTACTATACCTACTTGAGTATGTATGTTGGTCCTTCTTTGAGCCAATTCTGATGATATCAAGGTTCACTCACTCCCCAACTCCTTCCCCGTCTTCTACTCTCCTCCATATGCTTTTTTCTTGTTTCCTTCATGTGAACTACCTCTCCTCAGACCATCTCTCCCCTTCTCCCTCCCCCAGTTTATTCCTCCTACACCTCAACCCTATTTTAATGATGTCATCATGGATTAGTTAGGTGGCACAGTGGACAAAGCACCAGCCCTGGACCCAGGAGGCCCCAAGCCCAAATCCAGCCCCAGACATAAGATACCCCACCCTGTCTGCCCTACAAAGAACAAAACACAAATGCTTTACAGATATAATCCCTTCATATTCAGTTCAGCCCTGTCTTCTGTGAATTGCTTACTGAGATAGTTCTTATGATTTCAAAGTATTCTCTTCCCATATAGAAATGTTAACAGCTTGATCTTTTAATATCCCTCATGAAGTCTTTTTCCTGTTTATCTTTTTATGCTTCTCCAGGGTCTTGTATTTGAAAGTCAAATTTTCTATTCAGTTCAGGCCTTTTCATAACAAATGCTTGAAAGACCTCTTTCTCATTGAAATCCCATTTTTTCCTCTGAAAGATTTTATACTCAGTTTTGCTGGGTATGTGATTTTTGACTGAAGTCCCAGTTCCTTTGCCCTCTGAAATATGATCTTACTTTATCCTTATTGGAACTCCACAGTATTTGAATTCCTTTTTTCTAGCTGCTTGCAGTATTTTCTCCTTGACCTGGGAGTTCTGGAATTTGGCTATAATATTCCTGGAGGTTTTCCTTTTGGGATCTCTTTCAGGAGGTGATCGGTGGATTCTTTCAATTTCTATTTTAGCTTCTGCTTCTAGAATATCAGGGCAATTTTCCCTCACAATCTCTTGGAGGATGGTGTCTAAGCTCTTGTTTTGGTCATGGTTTTCATGTAGTCTAATGATTTTCAAATTATCTCTCCTAGATTTATTTTCTAGGTCAGCTGTTTTTCCAAGGAGATATTTCACATTGCCCTCTATTTTTTCATTCAGTTGGATTTGCTTTACTGTGTCTTGGTTTCTTATAAGGTCACTAGCTTCCATTTGTTCAATCCTAATTCTTAGGTAGTTATTTTCATCAGACAGTTTTGTAATCTCCTTTTCCATTTGGCTTTTCAAACTGTTGAGTTTTTCTCATGACTCTCCTGCATCGCTCTCATTTCCCTTTCCTTTCTTTCCTCCTTTTCTCTACATCTTCTATTTCTCCTACTTTCTCTTCAAAGTCCCTTTTGAGAGCTTCCATGGCCTGAGACCAGTTCATTTTTTTCTTGGAAGCTTTGGATGTTGGAACGTTGACCCTGTTATTCTCTTCTTCTTTTGAGGTTGTATTGTGGTCTACCTTACCCCCAAAGAAGTTTTCAATGGTCTTCTGCTTTCTCTGCCTATTCATCCTGGCTTACTATTTCTTGGCTTTTAACTTCTTAAAGTGTGGCGCTGCTTCCAGGACACACTGTTCAAGCTACTGCGTGGCCCTGGCAATGGTTGGGCTTCTTCTCAGCCTGCCTGTCCTCGCTTTCATTTGATTTTAAACTCTCCACTGGGGGGTGGGGGTGGGGGCTGCTTCTCGGTTCCGCTCCTGTTCTCAGCTTCAGAGGGTCTCAGGTGTTTGGGGTTGAGGCAGGGCAGGTTTCAATTTCACCTGGCCTGTTCTCAGGTCTGGGGATAACTCTGGCCTATTCACTAAGAAACCAACCAGCAAAGCTTTCTGTGGTGTGGTTCTCAGTTTCCAATGAGACTGCTCCCCTGTTCCCCTCCCCCACCTGGGCCTTCAGCCGCTCAGGATTTCTTCCTGGTTGCCCACTCGGGTGAGACAGTCAAATCATTCCCCCCAGTTCACTGGTAACCCTGCACTTACCCCCCAGGCCAGCCATTCAGCCCGACCGCACGCTCGGTTCCAGAAGACGCATGTGCTGCAGCCGATTCAGAGGCACTGGGGCAAATTCCTCGGGCGGGTGTCTGGTGTGTTGGCCTACCTTCAGGGTTAGGCTTTATTCGTGGCCCAACAGGGCCCCCTAAAATCTATCTATAGCTGGAGAAAACTCTCAGCCAGGATTTTTGTGTGTTTTTCTACCCCAAGGGTTATTTTATTGCTATTTGGGGGGGCGATTGTATCAGGAGCCCTGTGCATCTAATGTCTTTCCTCTGCCATCTTGGCTCCCCCCCTAGAATAGTCTTTCTTGAACATAAATCTGGTCATGTCATTATTCTGCTGAAAAATCTTGGGCAGCTACTCAACAGTCCAAATTCCTTTGCCTGGCTTTCAAAGTTCTCTGAAATATAACACCTCAACAAGCTTCTTGACTCTGATGCACACCATTTCACTTTCGATTACACACACACACACACACACACACACACACACACACACACACACACAAATAAAATCTGCTTTCATTCCTCTTTTCAAGCTATTTCTAGTGCCTGGAATTACTTCCCTCTTCATTGTTACTGGTTGATTCCCCATCTTTTAAGGTTCAGCTCAGTTGTTACTTCCTCCCTTATGTCTTCCCTGATTTCCTTCTCCTCATCCTCCACCCAACACTTCTGGAATGACCACCCTTAGTTCTTCCATAGAACTTTGTTTTACAACTCTTGAATGTACTTATCATATAATACTGTGAATTATAATTTGCATCACTCCCAAGACCTACAACAGTATAAGCACATGTATGTACATGCATGCACTTAAACACACAGGCACATGCGTGCACACACACACTGCCCTTCATAAAATTCATGAATGAATGATTAAATAAATTTTGCAATATATATACGTGACTTCTCAAGTCATTTTGTCTCAACGCTTTTTTTTTTTTGAGGGGGCAATGGGGTGTTAAGTGACTTGCCCAGGGTCACACAGCCAGTAAGTGTCAAGTGTCTGAGGCCGGATTTGAACTCAGGAACTCCTGAATCTAGGGCTGGTGCTTTATCTACTGCTCCACCTAGCAGTCCCCCTCAATACTTACTTTTAACTGGAAATGTCAATACTCAACAAAAAATTCAATTCTGCAAGCATAAAGTTGATATGTTATTCAGTTGACAAGTATTACAGTGCCTATTCTGGGCCAATGCACTGTGCTATTTCCTGGGTATGCAAAGACAATAAATTTTAAAATCCCTGTTTGAAATGAATTTGCATTCTAATTAGCAATCACATATGAAATATATATATCTTAAAATGTAGTCAAAAATACATATGTGTACAGACACACACAAAACAGTTAAATATAAAGTACTTTGGGAGGGTGGGCACTAGCAATTGGGGAACAGGAAACACTTCATTGAGAAGATGGTTCCTGAGCTGCATCTTAAAGGAAGAGAAGTACTCAACTTCACAAATGCTGAGCACTGTTGGAGGTGGGGAAAATCCTGCCCTCCAGGATTTTACCTTGCAAGAATAACAGAGGGGGCAGCTAGGTAGCACAGTGGATAGAGGACTGGCCCTGGATTCAGAAGGACCTGGGTTCAAATCCAGCCTCAGACCCTTGACACTTCCTAGCTGTGTGACCCTGGGCAAGTCACTTAACCCCAATTGCCTCACAAAAAAAAGAAAAACAGAGGTGGGGGTGTTTCCCTGTCTGATGAGCAGTTGAGCCTAAATCACCTATTTATTTACCTTTGAGTTAGCTGCCAGCAAAGTCCTTTGTGAATATTAGCCAAACTTGACCCATGTGTGTGAAGAAGAATGTACTTATTTTGCAATGAAATCTAAGTTGGCTTAAAGGCCACAGCCTCACCAGAATAGGTCCTAATATACTGATGACATTTTATATAATGGATAGATTCTTCAAAAAAGAATATTCTGGGGGCAGCTAGATGGCACAGTAGATAGAGTACCTGAGTTCAAATCCGACCTCAGACACTTAACACTTCCTAGCTGTGTGACCCTGGGCAAGTCACTTAACCCCAACTGCCTCACCAAAAAAAAAAAAAAATTCTGCATATTAAACCCAATTTTTTCTCTCAAAAGCTTTTGGCCCTCTAGATATAATAAAGCTACACTTAACAATATAGCAAACCTTAAAGTAATAGCTATAAATTATTTAAGAGAATAATAGTCAAAATTAACTGGAAAATCTTAAAATTTCCAAAATCAGAATAGAGCACAAACTGGGTGGTGGTGCTCACAACTAGGTTGGGGAGGCATTAATCAGGCTTCCTACTTTACCCCATGGCTCATCTCCAGTTTTCACATTTATTATAAGTAGAAGAGGAGAGCAGAACAAAGTAGGCAGGCTTGGTCTCTCAGAAGCCATTGATCTGTTTATGATTCCCATTTCCCTAAATTCAGAATTCCCTAACACTTCTTGGTTGGTCTTTTAGTAAGAGTAACTGGCATTGATGTAGTATTTTAAAGTCTGCAAAGTGCTTTACATACACTAGGCCACAAATCTAATCCTTTCACCAGGTCTGTCAGATAGGTAACAGAACTTTTATTGCCATTTGATAGATAAGGAAACATGCCCAGAAAAGGGAAGGGTTTAAACAGGGACCCAAATCAGGGTCTCTCCTGACTCCAAACACTCTTTGAACTATATTCTTGGCTGCACTGTAAGGTCTTGTGTGGTATTGCCCTACCACTCCTCCCACCCCAACAAAGGCACATACACACACACACACACACACACACACACACACACACACACGACTTTCTCTTAATAGACTTTTGCATGCCACTTTCAATATCTGAATATAAAATACATTGGATTTAGAGTCAGAGGACCTGGGTTTGAATCAAAATTATGCTACTACTTCTGACACCTTGGGAAAGTCACAATCTCTCCAGGCTATAGTTAGCTCATGTGAAAAGTAGAAGAGTTAGACTAGACAATGTCTATGATCCATTCCAGTTCTAAATCCCAGTGTGTGTGTCTGTGTGGGTTTTTTGTTTGTTTGTTTTGTTTTGTTTTTTTGCAGGGCAATGGGATTTAAGTGACTTGCCCAGGGTCACACAGCTAGTAAGTGTCAAGGGTCTGAGGCTGGATTTGAACTCAAGTACTCCTGAATCCAGGGCTGGTGCTTTATCCACTGCGCCACCTAGCTGCCCCCTTTGTGTGTGTTTTAAATGCCAATAGAATCTTCACACTGTAGGTGGGGACCTAATATAGATAACAAAATTTCACCTCTAGGGAAATGGGTAGAGCTGACAATATCTCAAGCCCTAATTTTAGTGTTTGCCAATTTCTGAGATGTAAATGCTCACACTAAAAATTTAACAATAATCTGATAGTTTGAACTGGCTCCCACACCCCTGTTACTAAGATTAATTGCCAGGAAAAGAAGCCTGCTTTGAGGGTTTTCAAGAATTTCAGAACTAGAAAGAATGTCAGGATTATTTGTTTGTTTTTTGAATGGAGACAGGAGATAAAAGCGTAATGGTAGAATATATAAAAACAGAAGGGCACCCATCCTACACATTAATACTATATTGTATAATTTATAATTATTCTACAATTTTAGTTTTATTTAGATACTTTTTATTTTATGTAGTTAGTAATGTTATAAGAATAACTGAAAATTGGTACCTGGACAGGTAGGTGGTACAGTAGTGGATAGAGCATCAGCCCTGGAGTCAGGAGGACCTGAGTTCAAATTTGGCCTCAGACATTTACTAGCTGTGTAACCTTGGGCAAGTAACTTAACCCCAATTGCCTCTGAAAAAGAAAAAAAAAAGCTATTAAAAACATATGCAAACACACAGCATACATAATGAGGAAGTCCTTCAGGCCAATGGGTTGATCTTTTATGGAAGATTGACTAAAAGACATGAAAGAAAAAATCCAAGGATAAGCAAACATACAAAAATTATACTATGCACTGGTGGGGGGAATACACACAAGAATGAGATCAAATATCTCTTCCATTGAAGGATAAGTATTATAATTATTTATACGACATGTATTATATCCATACTAGGTTATAAGCACCTTAAATGGGAGTCTGTCTCATACATCTCCAGTATCTAGTATAGTGCTTTGCATAAAATAAAGCTTTGATAATCGTATTTGAATCAAATTGACAAAATGGACATCACTATCTTGACAATAGAGATGGCATCGAAATAGAGAATAACTGTTGGATAGAAGAATAGGTGGCAAATCAAGATTTATTCAAAGAAGTAGTCCTCAGAGAAGCAGCATCTAGGGAACAATTTAAATCAGACAGAATTAGGACAAGGAAATGAATTGAGATTACAGGATTAACTAAGCCAAATTAACTCAAGAGTTGAAATGTTTTTGCTCAGAGAAATAAAGTTCAAATCTGGATTAAAAGCTACCCCTTAGGGGCAGCTAGGTGGCGCAGTGGATAAAGCACCGGCCCTGGATTCAGGAGTACCTAAGTTCAAATCTGGCCTCAGACACTTAACACTTACTAGCTGTGTGACCCTGGGCAAGTCACTTAACCCCATTTGCCTTGGGGGGGGGGGAAGCTACCCCTTAATTTGACAGATGAGGAGACTGAGGCCCCAAAAATTTAAATGCTTTGATTAAAGTCACCAGGTAAGTAAATAACAGAGTGTAGATTCAAACACAAGTCTTCTGTGATGCCCAATTAAGTGGTTCCTACTTTTTCTCCAGAGCTGGGGGGTTTTTTTGCATTTCTTTTCCTTTTCATTACTTTTACCTAGTTAAAAAAAGATTATATCTACATAAATATATATGTAGCTAGAGAGATGATAGGGAGATGATAGAGAGATAGATAGAGAGATAGATGATAGAGATAGATAGATGATAGATGATAGAGAGATAGATATGTAAAACCTAAAAAATAAACAAAACCTACTTTGCAGAGGCAATCAAAAGCTCAAGGTTACCAAGATTCAGTGGCAGAGATGATGTTAGAGCACCCTCTACTGGCACTGTTTGGGAGTAAGACAACAAACCTAAAGTGAAGGAAAAAACCATGAAGCATTATCCAAAATGGAAGAGACAAAGTGGGATGGATTATGGGTGCCAGTAATGAATGGTAGTGCATCCAGTTTAAATCAGTGATATAATATTACACTTCCTGTCAATACTGCATCCAGTTTAAATCAATGATATAATGTGCTGCTACCTATCCCCTCTCCCACTTTTTTTTTTAATTTAATAGACAGTAAATTTTAAATACAGGTGTACCTTTCTTTAAGCACACCTGATATTTTGAAACTCGTATCAATCAATATTTATTGATCAATCAACAAGCATTTATTAATCACTTACTATGCTCCAGGAACTATACTGGGCATATAAAGGAAGGTAAAAATGTCTTTCCTCAAGGAACTTACATTCTAATGAGAGAGGCAGTACATAAAAAACCTACATAAAGATGGAATAGAGAAAATGCAATCTGAGAATATAAGGCACTAAGCACAGCTGCAGAAAACAGGAAGGGCCTCCTGAAGATGAGATTTGAGCACCTACTTATAAACACTTAGATGATACAAAGAACTATGAGAAGTAGTCCCTGCCCTCAAGGAGCTTATATTCAAGTCAGGAAGACAAGAGCTATACAGAAAGTTTATGTGAAGAAAATACTTTGATTACTTATCATTATTAATATTGTTTGAACCTAGCTTTATCTGACTAGAAATTGTCTAACTCAAAAGCTTACTGCAGAGATCAAGTTGACCTCAGAGATGCTATAAGGAATGCTTAATTCCCACATAGTATTTATTTTAGATCCACTCAGGTCAGGTTTAGATCTACCCAAGGTTTGTCTTTTGGGTTCTCCAAATTAGGTTGACATTTCAAACTGCCCTACTGCTTATATGTCACCTATCAGACCAAAGTGTGTCAAATAACTGACATAGGAAAATGCTCTATGAGTTCAGAGGAAGTAAAGATCACTTCAGAATGAAGAAGTCAGGAAAAGCTTCACCAAAGAGTTGGGACTTGACCTAGGACTATAAGGAAGAGAAGATATCATATAATCTTTGGTAAAGAAGTTCATTCCAGAGAGGTAATGTCTTAAGCAAAGGTTGGGAAGATAGAATGTCTGAGACTCATTCAAAGAAAAGTGCCTTCTAGTTGTACCATATCCGAGTTGGTAGTTGGATAGATGAGGCAGAGGCTAACTAGGATCCTATTCTCCAGGATCCTAAAGACAGGTAAGCACAGATGGTCCTTGAGAATAGTATACTTTTCAAGGTCCATTTGACTTCATTGTCCAAGATGTCCGGCTCTAAATCAGTAACCACACCATTGTGATTATTGATGATATTAATATCTTTCTTGTATAGTGCTTTTATATATCTTGCCACCTCTTCTTAATCTCTTCTGCTATTGTTAAGTCCCTACCATTTTGTCTTTTATCATGCCCATTTTTGCATGAAATATTCCCCTGATATTTCTAGCTTTCTTGAAGATCTCTTGTTTTTCCCACTGCATTGTTTTCTTCTATTTCTCTGCTTTACTCATTCGTTTGTTGGTTGGTTTTTTGTTTTGTTTTGTTTTGTTTTTTTAGTGAGGCAATTGGGGGTTAAGTGACTTGCCCAGGGTCACACAGCTAGTAAGTGTTAAGTGTCTGAGGCCAGATTTGAACTCAGGTCCTCCTGAATCCAGGGCCGGTGCTCTATCCACTGTGCCACCTAGTTGCCCCCTCTGCTTTACTCATTTAAGAAAACCTTCTTATCTTTGCTTGCTATTCTTCTGGAATTCCACATTCAGTTGGGTATCTCTTTTCCTTTCTCCCTTCCCTTTCCTTCTCTCCTCAGCAATTTACAAAGTCTCATCACCTGAATCACTTAAGCTATAAACATATTGGCACTAATAACTGTCTTGCCTATAGGTCAAATTGTTCTCAGAGTTTGGGACATGGCCAAAGTTACAGGAAGTAGCTGAAGCTGTGAGTGGTCAGGGATTGCAGGGCCAAGTAGGATTGAAAAGGTAACTCAGGTTCAAGTCAGAGAGGGCCTTTCTGGCTGAGAAATCCGTAATTTAAATATTCAAGAAATTAGGATCCATCAATGGAGGAGAGTTTAAATAAAAGATCAATTAGAGATCTTTACAAAAATATTCTTCTCATTCACAATGTGTTCATTAACAAACATGTTCCCCCGCTACTTTTAAAGTAAAATTTAACTTGCCAAAAAGAGAAATTTAGAGGTAGTTCTTGTTTTCCCCAGGAACACAATTATTTTAGATACCTCTAATGAATTGCTATGCAACAATAGTACATAAGTACCAATACCAGTTCACTGTCACTTAATAAACAATGTCATGGAGAACAATAAGAAAGAGATGGCAAAAGCTCTTAAATTAATAGGAATTCAGAGTAGCTAAAGCTAACAGAAGGAAATGGACACATACAGATGACATATACGGGAACACACAGACATGCACACATGCTTCATATTCAGCTAGTGCCCACCATGTGCCAGGCACTATGCTGTCTTGGGTTACAAAAAAGAGGGGTAGGAAGATGGAAGTCACTGTTCTCAAGGACCATTTAGTGTAATGGAGGGGACAATAGCAAACAACTAGCAGCAAAAAAGATAAATGCAGGACAAATTTGGGGCAGTCTCAAAAGGAAGGCACCAAAATGAAAGAAGACGTCCTGCAGAGGGTGATATTTTAGACTGGGACTTCACAGAAGCCAGGAGGCAAAGATAAGGAGAGAGTTCCAAGCATGGAAGACAGGCCGTTAACATCCTCTGAGTCCAGAGATTGAATGTTATGTGAAACAAATGAGTACGATAAATTTAGAGAAATATTTATCAAATTCTAAACTTTATAGATTACTCTAGTAATTGTGTTTAAGTCAACCCTGGACTTTGCTGAACTCATTAGACTTTATGGTGTTTGTAAAGAGCTTTAAGGTTTGCAAAGTACTTTATATACATTGTCTCATTTGATCTCATTTCCCAACAACCCTGTGTGGTAGATTTACTATAGATATTATTAGTTCCATTTTACAAGTGAAGAAACTGAGGGTCAGAGAGGTGTAATGACTTAGTCACAGAACTAATTAGTGTCAGATTTATTGTGGTTGTTGAGTTGTTTCAGTCATATCTGACTCTTCATGACCCCATTTTGAGGTTTTCTTGACGAAGAAATTAGAGTGGTTTGACATTTCCTTATCCACATCATTTTACAGATGAGGAACTGAGGCAGTTGGGGTCACACACAGCTAGTAATTGTCTGAGGCCAGATTTGAATTCATGAAGATGAGCCTTCCCAATTCCAAGCCAGTGCTTTATCCACTGTGCTTCCTAGTTGCTCATATAAGTGTCAAAGGGAGGCTTCAAACCCGGATCTCTCTGGATTCTAAATTTGGTGCTCTTCCCACTACACCAAACTGGCTGATTTCTTCATTAGATATGGCTCCTTGACTCTAGTCCTACAGCTGATCTTACAATACATTCATACTGATCTGAACTTATCTGGACAAAAATGTTGCCCCTACCACTTACCCACAGCCCAAGGGCAGGAATAGGAATAAAAGTAAAATTACTAGGTAAGTTACCACAAGCGTTTTCCCCACTCCTTAATTATGGCTACAAAGAGTGTTATGGTGTAATAAACAAAGTAATTACATCCAGGCAACAATTTATTTGGCAATGCATTTAGTTTCAAAACAGACCAGGTCCAAGGTTCTCCATAGCCAAGGACCCCAACTCTTGGTTTCTCACAGTTAATATACAATTTGGAAGAAGTTTAAAAAACATAAAACACAGGATTATAGGGACTGAGATGTTTTCTCATTGGTCTGAGGTGGAGGGGGGGGTCAAAAAACACTGGGGTGAACAGGAAAGGGGTGTTCTTGTGGCATTCTTTAAATCAGGTGATAGTGGATAGGGAGGGTATTATTGTGAAACCACCTAAATCAGATGACTTTAATGGAGCTGAAATTTAACCTCACAAAATGGTGAATAAAACAAAAATGGAGTCACTAATGCTAATTTTTAAAATGTAACATTCCTCCCTACTTTGATTCTGGGTTTCTCAATCCCCACAATCACTTATTTAAATGCTTCTTCTATTAGGAATTTCTCGATAAAATGATAGTCCAAGGGTCATCGAAGGGTAGGATGAGAGTCACAAGCAGCGTCATAATCTTATATACCCCCTAAGGAGACAAACCTTGTTAAATAGACTCTATAGATAAATTAAATCAGGCTATAGATCAAACTTCTTAAAGGACTCACCATGGATTAATTCGAGAGGGGAGATTTATACACCACCAGGGTAACCAAGAAAACTCAGCAAACAAAAATACCTTGAAATAAAAAGCCTAAGCAATAAAAGAATGATCATTGATATTAAATAATGTCAAGTCTCTGTGGTAACTCACTGCCAATGTCCATTTAATGAACACATTTCATCTTGAATCCCAGATGTTTCAGGTAGTTTGTCTGGTCATAGGAAACACCTTCCCTTGGTAATAGGTCCCATTCTCAGGGAAGCTTTGAAAGGGGCTCCTCCTAGTAGATCTGCTTCTCTAGTTCCAAGTCACTTGCAGAGATTCCTAAGAAATTCTGTTAAAATCTGCCAGTAACAAGATTCAATACAATTTGTATATTTAAACCAAGGTTTAAGGGACAGACATAGACCTGTAACAGTTCCTAGACTGCACTCCCTTTGGGCAACACATAGCATTTCCATTGAATTGTGGACTATTGACTTTATGACAATTCAGACTGTCATACTTGAAATCAAAACTTAGAATAATATCAAATTACAGTCCTTAGGGATTTTACCTCAAAATGCAAAATTTCACTCATCACAGCTTTGGGCTAGATTATTTTTCCCCTTCATGTTGTGATAAAAGTTAGCAATGAGCACATATAAAGACATCTTACTTAGCCTTCATTTATAATTTAAGAATAGTTATATTCAGGAGTTTCACCCATAAAGTGAATACATGATAGTTGACTCCAAATCCAAGAAAAATCACTGACTATAGTAAGTTTCCAATCTGTGTTGTCTATTCATCCCTAAGGCAAGATTAAAATCTTTGAATCTAAGGTCTATTGTTACTAAGTTGGTTCATAGACGCAACTCCAGTACATACTATTTATTAAAAGATATAATTCATGGGCAGCTAGGTGGCGCAGTAGATAGAACACTGGCCTTGGATTCAGGAGGACCTGAGTTCAAATCCAGCCTCAGACACTTAACACTTACTAACTGTGTGACCCTGGGCAAGTCACTTAATCCCAATTGCCTCGAAGAAAAAGAAAAAGAAGAAGAAGAAGAAGAAAGAAGAAGAAGAAAGAAGAAAGAAGAAAGAAGAAGAAATAATTCATAATATTCATAAGTGAAATTTGGTGAAATAATCTCAGATAAAACTCACTTTTTACTATATGCTGTTAAGGGCTAAAATTCTAGCTAGTCTGTCTAAAATATCTAATGAGTGGTCGCCAATAAATTATAAGCTTTAGCAAGAGTTAGACTTTTAGGCATTTATTAAGGAGAATAAGAATTTGGTAAAGAGAGAGAGAAAGGCCTAGATTCCTATCTATTAAAGGGAGAGCGCATTTCTAGCTCCCTTCTCTGCCGGAGTCCTCAGGAAAGAGCCCCAGACTGAGCGCCAGTCTCTTCCTTCTTCCTCCCACTAGCCAGCGTCACTTCCTGATGCCAAAGAAAAGACTCCTGGTCTTGCCCTCAAAGACCTTCGCTTCATGGGCGGAACTCTTCTACAGTAAGTCTCCAGCAGGTGGCGTCATTCCAATCATTACAATGCAAACTTGTAAGCTTCTCCCAATTTGTCTAGGAGCTAGTATTTTAGAATTTTATCATATGCTACCAGCAGTGCTGATAAGATCTTATGACCTCTGTCTAAGTAGAAAGTCCCAAGGAACTTCACAGATAAGGACAGCTTAAAGAAAACTTTGCTATTTTTTCCCCCAACAGTAAATTGTTACTTTAAAGCAAACATACCCCATTAAATATTTAACATTTTTGCCATGTTCTTTAACAGCTCAATCCATAATCTAACAGCATCCAGGTTAAAAGTGAAGTTACTTTTCTAACATTTCTAATACAATGGTTTCTCAAATTTCACAACACAAGAAAAATTTTAGAAACACAATAATTACATACATGTAAGGAATTAATTGTGATTTGGGGTTTCCATGACCCCATCTTTGCTTCATCATGGTCAGACTGAAAAGATGTAACCTTGAAAAAGCCCTGCTTGGGAGTTCCCCCATGCCCACATGGGCCTGGCCAAATTGTAGTGGGGAAGGCCCAGGGGGTATATTGGGCCAACTGGAGACTCAGCATGGCTGAGAACCTCCCTTCCAGTGGGAGAGGCAGGAAAGAAGGGAGAGAGACAGGAAAGAGAGAGAGAGAGAGAGAGAGAGAGAGAGAGAGAGAGAGAGAGAGAGAGAGAGAGAGAGAGAGAACCAGGTGTGTGGCGGACCTTCAGATGGAACCAGGAGAGACGGCACAGCTGATTCTCCTTGGAGCTGCAGATTCCAGGTGGTGGTGAGTTTGTGTTGTTGAGGAAAGGTTAGCTCTTTGGGCTAGCTGGGCTGGAGACAAGTTTGGGGTTTGAGTCAGTTTTTGTTCCACCCAAGCTGTTCTGAGTAGCTGAGGAGGCAGAGCTTGTTTGAGGTGTCTGAGGGCCATTTTAACCTAGAGATTTAGATTCTAAGCATCTGGGAAGTGGGTCGTATCTTTCCCTTCCCCTGTTCCCTTTCTCATTGTCCCTGGGTCTATTAACTTCATTTGTGTTGTTCCCATTAATAAAACCTGATTTGTTTGTGGAAAAGAGGCTGTTAATTTCCTTTCTTATCAGTCTTAGTGAAATAACTGAAAAAAAGGCAGTTTGGAAGGGGGGAAACTCTGGACCTAGAGGTCTCTCATTATTTTCTGAACCCCAATATTATGGCAAGCCACCCAATTACCTCTCTCCATACTAAATTTGGCCCAAACATACATAATAGCATTTATTAAAAACATGAAACAAATTTATTACCAGGCAAGTGATATCAATTTAGTTGAAAATATTTCCAAATTATCTTACATAGAAAATCATTCATTTTTATTAGGTTTGGCATTCTATATAAATCACATCTAAAGCCCAGTATAGAGTAATCCAGTATGGAGTAATTATATTCAATTAAAGAAATAATAACAAAAGTTAACATTTATCTAGTGTTTATCACATACCACACACTGTGTTAAGCACTTCACAATTCATGCTCATGACAACCCTAGGAGCCAGGTATTATTATTATTATTATTATTGTTGTTGTTATTATTATTATTATTATTATTATTCTCTTTACATATTAGAAACTGAAGTAAACAGAGGTGAAGCAACCTTATTAGGGCCACACATTTAATAAATTTCTGAAACCAGTTTTAACTCAGGTCTTCTTGATGCATGCATTTTCTAGTATATTGTTTTAATAGTAAATAGCAAATGTGATTTGTATTAGGTTCTTATTTACCACAATTATCCTAACAGGAGAATGGATCTCACAATAAATTAGATCACCTAATTATTTGGTTTCAGAACAATATTTTGACCAAATCAAATCTGGATTTATAATCACTATGGTAAATTTAAATCTAAAATTTCCCAAGGGCCATTAATTGGCAGCACTTCAAATTTCAGGGCCCACTGCTTTAAGGTAGCTCATGTTCAAAAATTTTTTGTTGGCATGCCTACCTCATCCTTAACGTTTTCTTTATTTTTAAAAAATCATCCAGGACAGCTAGGTTGTGTTAGGGCAGTGAGGTGGCACTGTGGATAAAGCACCAGCCCTGGATTTAAGACGACCTGAGATCAAATTTGACCTCAGACACTTGACACTTACTAGGTGTGTGACCCTGGGCAAGCCACTTAACCCCAATTGCCTCACCAAAAAACAAATGTATGGTCTATTCCAATATATTTTGGTGATTTTTGCCATTGGTTTACCTAAACATTTTTATTATATCATTTGTAGAAGAAATATAGTGGTAATATGAAACATTTTTCCAAATTAAATTTTAGTTACTTTTAAGTTTTTCCCTAATTTAAACAAGTTTCTAGGAAAGAATTGATGATAGGTAGTTCATACATATCAGATAACTTAAGCTGCAAACTAGAAACCCATTTTTTCTTTACTTTGGAACTTCATGGATACTAATTTCAAAAGTTTCAGTTCTCTTTCTCTAATCAATGAAATCACTTTTCTCCCTTTCACTAAAATAATAACTCAGTCACTCTCCAGAAAAAGAGTGATAAGAGGTCTAAGCACTGTTTCTATGTAACATCCACAGTTTCTTATTTTTCCTTAAAACAAATTCTACAGAATGATACTTCAAAACTCACTAAAACTTATCAGCATTTACAGAAATATTCAAACCATGATTTGGACATTTATATTAGAAAAAAAACAAATCTAGTCTCTAACAAATTGTATAGTACCCTGCAGACTGAAAACAAATATTCCCTTTCTTCTTATATGTCTCTTGTCTGTCTCCCTAACTTGGCCAAAGTTAGGAAGGCAAAGAAAAACTATTTCTGAGCTCAGACAGGTTCTTCAGAAAGGTTTTTACTTTTTACCTTCTTTTTTCCTTTTGACTGATCAGATCACATAAAAGCACAAACAATACAAGAGAAACACATAGAAGAAAGTTTTCAATAAAAAGTCAGTGGGTGCAATTTTCTAAAAGCAATCTCCAAGCCTTTAATTTGCAGTAATTGAATGCCCCCTTTTCAGGACACATTTGAGAGCCATTGAGATTTTTATTTATTTTAGACCAGTTTTAGTCATCCCCTTCTAAATAGGAAGTTTCCCCTGTTCCCAGGCCAAACTTCCTTAAGGGGGTATCTGGGAGCTTACCAGAGCCAGTTCTCATGGTTCCCTCATCAAGGACTATTCACCTAACCACATGGATGTTGGTTCAGGAGGATGTGGAGGTCCAGGAATAGACAATCCATTGCCAAGGAAGTCCATCAGTAAAAATCTTATCAGAGTACTTAGGCTGTTCTTTTGGCTAAGGTCCCATTATCATATAGAGTCTCATAGTTTTCCAAAACTGTTATAGTGGAATAAAGAAACCAAGTAGTTACATCCAGGCAACAATTTATTTGGCAATGCAGCTGGTTGCAAAATTAACTGGGTCCAAGACTCTTGCTTTCTTAAAGTTAGTATATACAATTTGATGGGAAAGAAAAAACAAGAAACACAGGATTAAAGGGATTGAGATATCTGGTTTCTCACTGATGGAGGGGGTCAGAAGACACTAAGATGAGAGGGAAAGGGGGTTTTTTGGGGGGATATTCATTTTCAGATGATAGTTGGAAGGGGGAGTACTCTTGACTTTACCTGAAGTCGAAACAATTTCAAAACGACGGACAAAAGCAATATGGAGTCACTAATGCTAATTTTTAAGGAGTCAGGAGTCAGTCCAGAAGCAGGGTTGGGGGACTGCTATTCCTAAGACTCTTGGGTCCATGGCCCTTACCTGTTTCCACCTCATTGGAGGTATCTAAGTGGCATGCAATGTAGAGGGAACTGGGCCTGGAGTCAGGAAGACCTGAATTCATATATCTAACCTCAAATACTTCCTTGCTATGTGACCCTGGGCAAGTCACTTGACCTCTGTATACCTCAATTTCCTTAGCTGTAAGATAGGGATAATATCAGCACAGACCTCACAAAGTTGCTGAGGATCAAATGAGAAAATACTTATCAAACACAGAAGAGGGCCTGGCTTATAGTAGGTGCTTAACAAATGTTTGCTCCCTCCCCACCACTTTTCAGTCTGAGAGAAAATAATGGCTCAAATGGCGGTGGCATTTTGACTTACTTGGCATATGCTGCTTCCTATGTCTCCCATACCAGACACCTGGGCAGTTTGTTGGGAGGGTCACATTAGATAATGATGTATATGAAAGTACCACACAAATATAAGTCTAACCTCCCCTTGTGCTCAGTCTTAACATCTATGTTGCTTTGGTGGCCACACACGCACAGTAGTCCTCTCTCCTTGCTCCTCTCTGGCTCTTTCTTTGAGACACTGGCATCCCAGGTTTCTCCTGCTGGAGCAGTAGCAGGGCTTTCTCACAGAACACTTCTTTCTGGCTCACTGTCTTTTACAAAAAGCAATGAAAATAGTTCCAGGGTTTTCTCCTTCAATATCTGGAACTCGTGTAGTCTTTGAGGTTTATAAAAAATAATACCAACACTCTTTTTGCCTCTGTGTGACTCTAAGTCCCTAGTTTTTTAGCTCCAACCACGCTGAACAAAATATCTCTCTTTTCTGAAAGGGGAAATCCTTCAGTATTTTTTTAAAACAAATTCAGTAGAGAATAAGCAAGCTCTTCAGCTTATACCAATTTCCCCTGGTCTCCCATGGCTCTTCTATTTCAATCCTCAGAGGGCTATTTGCTGTGATTCTCCTTTTCAGTCCAGCACAGCTTTTCCTGAAGCTACCTACAAAAGCCTGGTTGGGCCTACTTTCTTCTTGCCACAATCCCATTCTAATTTAGGGTCAAGAGTAGACCTCAAAAATTGGAATCTACTGCTGTTATTTTAATTAGATTGAGAAAAATCATTTCTCCAGGAGGGAACATTCTAATACCCACCCCCCAACACACACACACACACACACACACACACACACACAGTTTCTGGATAAATTCATGTTTTACCCAGCCAGCAAATCAATTCCCACTCCCTAGTTTCTTCAGTCCCTGCCTGGTCTGGACTGAGGCCAAAGACAAGTTATATAAGCAACATAATAATAATATAAATAATATATGATTATTGTCCAGTCTGTCAGTCAAATCTCTCTATATAAACCCCTTGTTAGCCAAAGCCCAGGATATAAGGTATTAGAGGATAATTTCAAATGTATCCTACTAATGACATGACTAAGCATAAAAACTTTCTGAAGGTTTAGTGGTTTGAATGACATTATTCTTATTCTCCCTGTCAGACTCTGAATTCCTCCTTCTTTTCTGATTTGCTATAGCGTCTTGGAGAGTCCAAAGTCATCAGCACACAGGAAACTGCCAATCAAATTGGGGACCAAATTAGCCCATGAAGATGCCCGGGGGGTGGGGGGGCGGGGAGATGCCAGTCAGCACAAAGGAGCCAATGGGTGAAACCCAAGTTCAACATTTCCTCCTCAATAGTTCCCCAATATGTTATTAATATTCTTTCATTCATCCCAAGTTCCTTTATTTTCAGAGTTTTCTACTTTTGTCTTAATCCTTATTTCCTGATGCTCAGAAGATCAAAAAAGCAAGAGACAGAGAGAGGAAGAGAGACTGATACTTTTGAATTTTGATTTCAAATACTCTGGATCTTGTTGTAGGTGAGGCAGATACTTGTCCAGAATGTGAGAAAAATAAAAGAGATTAGAAAAGCCTTTTTCCCCAGAAGTGATTTCCCCACTCCAATTAAAATACCTGTAGTAGACTCCTACACATTTCTTGAAATCCTCAGGTGAAGCTTTTTGGCTTTTTATTCAGAAGTTTTCTGGCTATTTTCCCTGCATGTATTAGTCAATAAATGACTAAAATCCCTTTTGATTTCTTTCAGCAGCCTTTTTAAACATCTGGTCCTCTCTCCCTCTTTCTAAAGTCAGCTGTTCTTTTATGAGGCTCAGCTGGGGAACTCCTCCTCTCCCAGGACCCAATCAGAGGTTCACTTCAATTAGCTTAATTGGAAAAAGGCTCAACCCATTTTCCAATTAAAGTTCTAAATAGTTTACTAGAACAGATTTTTTAAAAAATTGAAAAACACTTTCCCAATATTTTTTTCAGAGATCATTTTTTAATTTTTTTTTTTTAGTGAGGCAATTGGGGTTAAGTGACTTGCCCAGGGTCACACAGCCAGTAAGTGTTAAGTGTCTGAGGCCAGATTTGAACTCAGGTACTCCTGACTCCAGGGCCGGTGCTCTATCCACTGCACCACCCAGCTGCCCCACAGAGATTATTAAAGGTAAAAAAATATAAAGAGGAAATCATGTAGGAATCATATAAATGATAGTGTAGCAATTTCATTCCCCAATATAGCATCATAATAGAATGGAAAAACTCAAAGGGACCTAAAAGATTAGCAAATCCAACTCTCACATTCCACAGATAAAGAAATCAAAGTCCTTGGGGGCAACTAGGTGGTACAGTGGGTAAAGCACTGACCCTGGATTCAGGAGGACTTGAGTTCAAATGTGGACTCACACACTTGACACTTACTAGTTGTGTGACCCTGGGCAAGTCACTTAACCCTCATTGCCCCACAAAAAATAATAAGAAGAAGAAATCAAAGTCCAGGATATAATGATTTGACCAAAGTCTCATGGCTAATAAGTCTAATTTGGTGACTGGTATCCAGGTCTCTTGACTCCCAGGGTTTTATTATCAAATTGAATTACTTTCCATGGCCCATTCTTGTCTTGATTTTTGCCATTTCTGTGCCTTTGCTCATGTCATCCCCCAAGTCTGGAATAAATAGCTCCCCAGTGAGCTGTGAACTGATCCAACCATTCTGGAGAGCAATTTGGAATTATGCCCAAAGGGCTATAAAGCTGTACATACCCTTTGACCCAGAAATACCACTATTGGGTTTTTTTCCCAAAGAGATCATAAAAAAGGGAAAAGGACCCACATGTACAAAAATATTTATAGCTGCTCTTTTTGTGATGGCAAGGAATTGAAAATTGAGGGGCTGCCCATCAATTGGGGAATGGCTAAACAAGTTGTGGTATATGAATGTAATGGAATTCTATTGTACTATAAGAAACAACGAGGGGCAGCTAGGTGGCGCAGTGAATAGAGCACCGGCCCTGGAGTCAGGAGGACCTGAATTCAAATCCAGCCTCAGAGACTTAACACTTACTAGCTGTGTGACCCTGGGCAAGTCACTTAACCCCAACTGCCACACCAAAAAAAAAAAAAAAAGAAAAGAAAAGAAGAGAAGAGAAAGGAAAAGAAAAGAAAAGAAAAGAAAAGAAAAGAAAAGAAAAGAAAAGAAAAGAAAAGAAAAGAAAAGAAAAGAAAAGAAAAGAAAAGAAAAGAAAAGAAAAGAAAAGAAAAGAAAAGAAAAGAAAAGAAAAGAAAAGAAAAGAAAAGAAAAGAAAGGAAAAGAAAGGAAAAGAAACAATGAGTAGGCAGATTTCAGAGAAACCTGGAAGGACTTGCATGAACTGATGATGACTGAGATGAGCAGAACCAGGAGAACATTGTACACCGTATCATCAACATTATGTGTTGATCAACTGTGATAGACTTGATTCTTCTCAGCAATACAATGGTTCAAGATAGTTCCAAAGAACTCATGATAGAAAATACTCTCCAAATCCAGGGGGAAAAAAAAAAAAAACATGTGCAATATGGATCCAGATTGAGCCATACTATTTCTTTTGTTTTTAGTGCTGTTGTTTTTCTTTTTTTGAGGCTTTTCTTTCTTGTTCTGATTCTTCTCTTGTAACATGATTAATGCAGAAATATGTTTAATTTTATTGTACATATATAACCTATATCAGATTACTTGCTGTCTTGGGGAGGGGAGTATGGAGGTAAGGGAGGGAGAAAAATTTGAAACTAGAAATCTTATAAAAACAAATGTTGGGGGCAACTAGGTGGCGCAGTGGATAGAGCACCAGCCCTGGATTCAGAAGGACCTGAGTTCAAAGCTGGCCTCAGACACTTAACACTTACTAGCTGTGTGACCCTGGGCAAGTCACTTAACCCCCATTGCCTCTCAAAAAAAACCCCAAAAAACAAAAAAACAAATGTTGAAAACTATCTCTGCATGTAACTGGAAAATAATAAAATATTTTTATAATTAAAAAAATAGATGAATTAATAGATAAATAAATAGATGAATAAAATAATAAATGAATGAACGAATGAATGAATAGCTCCCCAATGAAATATGTTGAATTCCCTGCTTTCCTTTGAGGACAAATTTAAGCTTGGCCCCAGGCTCAAATTAAAATTATCTCTCTCTCTCTTCAAATTTCTCATAGCACTTTACCTGGAACTTACTTGCACTTGTCTTACTCTCTTGTAGCATGCTGAGAGAGAGAGAGAGAGAGAGAGAGAGTAAATGCATTCCCTTTATTAAATGGCAAATAGTTCAAGAAAAAGGTCTTTGTCAAAGGTCATAGATTTAAAGCTGTAAGAGACCTTAGGGATCCCCAGTGTCTTGCACAATGTATTGCACAAAGTATGTATTTAATTGATGTTTATCAGGTGAATGAATATAATTATAACATTTATATGGCACTTCAAGGTTTGCAAATCACTTTATAAATATTATCTCATGTTTATCCTCACAATAACTCTGGAAATTAAGTGCTATTTTCAGAACTATTTTTACAAATGAAGAAACTGAGGCTAAACAACTTGCTCATGATCATACAACTAGTAAGTGGATTTGAACTCAGGCCTTCCTGACTCTGGGTTTATTTCTATATTCACTGTACTACCTAGTTTCCTATGAATATACTTCATATTCTTGGAGGGCCTATAATTTTCAGTTGATACTCTCTCCACCATTACAAACTACAAGCCTAGCCTTAGCAGATTGTCTCTCAGATGAGGATGAAAAAATTCATGATATGGTAGCCAATACTCTGATAATGAGCTTTTGCAAACTTATCTGTGTAACTCATAGCTGAGAAACTCAAACTCTTGGGTCACATAAATCAAGTTTTATTTTCTTGACATCTCAAAAATCTCTCTGGCTTGCGTCCCATCTAAGACCTCCCCTAGGAACATCAGAATATAGCTTACAAAGAGATGTAGATAAAAACAGCCCTTAACTTCTGCTGAGATGAAAAGATTATATGATAGATAGATAGATGACAGATAGATAGACAGAAAGATAGATATATAATATTTAAATATTTCCCAATTTCACATAAAAAGAAATTTACATTTTTTAAAATTCTGAGTTCCAAATTCTTTCCCTCCATTAGAACCTTCCCCATCCTTTGAGAAGGCAAGAAATATGACATTGGTTACACATGAAGTCATGCAAACATATTTCCATATTAGTCACATTTCAAAAGAAAACACATGCACACAAAAAAGAGAAAAAATGAAGATAAAAAGGATCCTTCAGTCTGCACTCAGAATTTATCAGTTCTCTCGGGAGGTGGATAGCATTTTTCATCATGTGTCCTTTGGAATTGTCTTGGATCATTGTCACCGTGATCTTAATGGGAGGGCTTCAAGATAATTCCTGCTACAGTTAATGCTTGCTTTTAGTTTTAGATAAATACCATTTATCATTTTTTAAAAGACTTCATTGATTGCTATGCTTTCTAGTGTTTTTAATAGGATTGGGTGTTGTATTTTATAAAAAGCATTTTTGTCTATTAAGATAATTATATGATTTTTGTTGGTTTTGTTATTAATGTGATCAATTATACTTATAGTTTTCCTAATATTAAACCAGTCCTGCTTTCCTATTATAGATCCCACCTCATCATAGTGTTTAATCTTTGTGATTTAATACTATCTCTTTACTAGTATTTCATTTATAATTTTTGCTTTGATGTTCATTAAGGAAACACTAGTTTTCTTTCTCTGTTTTTACTCCCCTTGGTTTAGCTATCAAAAGCATATTTATATTGTGAAAGGAATTTGGTAGCATACCTTCTTTAAATATCTTTTCACATAGTTTATTTAGTATTAAGGTTAATTGTCCTTTAAATGTTTGCTAGAATTCACTCGTAAATCCATTTGGTCCTGGAGATTTTTTCTTGGGGAGTTTATTTATGACTTATTCAAATTCTTTTTTCTAATATAGGATTATTTAAGTATTCTATTTCATCTTCTGTTAATCTGGGCAATTCATTTTTTGTAAATATTCACCTATTTCACTTAGATTGTCAGTTTTATTGGCACATAATTGGGCAAAATCAGTCCTACTAATGGCTTTAATTTCATCTTCATTGGTGATACATTTGTCATTTTAATTTTTGAGACTTGGTAATTAAGTTTTCTTCTTTCTTTGTTAATCAAATTAACCAATGGTTCATCTATTTTATTGATGTTTTCATAAAACCAGCTCCTAGTTTTATTTATTTGTCCAATTTTTTTAACCTTCCATTTTATAATTTATTTTTTAATTTTCAGGATTTCCATTTGGTGATTAATTGGGAATTTTAAATTTTGTTTTTTATCTAATATTTCTTTTTAAAATTACATACCCAATTCATTAATCTACTCTTTTCTCTTTTTTATTGATATACACATTTAGAGATATATTTTCCCCCTAAGTATTGCTTTGGCTGTATCCCACAAATTTTGGCATGTTGTCTAATTGTTACCATTCTTTTTAATGAAATTATTGATTGTTTCTATGGTTTGTTCTTTGACCCACCAATTCTTAAGATTAAATTATTTAGTTTCCAACTAATGTTTAATATATGCTCTATGGCTTTTTATTGAATGTTATTTTTATTATATTATGGTCTGGAAAGGACACATTTAATATTTCAGCTTTTCTGCATTTAGTTGTGAGGTTTTTATACCCTAATATATTTTTCCAATTTTTGTGAAAGTCCTGTGAAAAGCCGAGAAAAAAAAAAGGTATCTTCCTTTCTATTCCCATTCTTTTCTTCAGGGAACTATCATATCTAACTTTTCTAAGATTCTATATATTTCCTTAGCTTCTTTCTTATTTATTTTATTAGTTAGATTAATCTAGCTCTGAAAGGGGAAATTTGAGTTCTCCTACTAGTATAGTTATTTCCTTTTGCAATTTATTTAACTTTTCCATTCAGAATCTAGTTGCTCTGCCATTTGGTGCACATATTATTAGTATTGATATTACATTTTCTATGGTGCCTTTTAGCAAGATGTAGTTTTACTACTCATCTGTATTAATTAGATATGTTTTTGTTTTTGCTTTGTCTGAGATCATGATTGCTACCCCTGTCTTTTTTACTTCAGATAAACTATAATAAATTCTACTCTAACCCCTTATTTTAACTCTGTGTCTCTGTTTCAAGTGTGTTTCTTGTAAACAATATATTATTGGATTATGGTTTCTAATCCATTATGCTATCTGCTACCATTTTATGGGTGAAATAATCCTATTTGCATTCACAATTATGATTACTAACTGTGCATTTCCCACCATCCTTTTTTTATCTATTTATCTTCCTCTCTTCTCTCTCTCTCTCTCTCTCTCTCTCTCTCTCTCTCTGTTCTGTCTCTTCTCTAAAGAACAAGCAAGAAAATAAAGTCAAAAGAATGAAAAAGAGAAGAAAAATATGAATCGTGGTTTTTAGGCAGTTCAATAATTCTTAAATTATCTCTTCTCAACCTATTTTCCAAGTCAGTTGTTTCTCCAATGAAATATTTCACATTTTTCTTCTCCTTTTGTTTCTTAATGTCTCATGGAGTCTGTAGTTTCTATTTACCCAATTCTAATTTTTAAGGAATTCTTTTCTTTCCATTTGTCCAATTGTGCTTTTTAAGGACAATATCTAGTTCTAACACTGAGATCCCTTGTAATTTCTTTCTAGATCCTATATGTCAGGCTTGAGAGCTTCCAAAGCTGCTACTACTTCCGTTACCAGTCCCTAATGAGAGAACACCTAGTAACACCTTGTCCCATTACCGGTATTTCGTCCATGTGGGTTCTGGGAGCCCCCACCCCCTGTATCATGGATATCTCCTTTCAACCTCCTAAGTTTCCTTGGGCCTTTTGTTGGGTCTGCCACTCTAGAATTTGATTTAGGGCTTGTCTTAAAGGGGAATGCTGGTAGAGCTCAGTTGAATAATTCCTCTACTCTATAGTCTTGGCTCTGTTCCCCTCACTCCAGGAATTCTTGATATTTAACTGTTTCCCTTGATTCCTGATCTTTTGAATGATGTGGTTCCTTTATCTTCTGAGATCACTGTGGTTTCCCTCTCAGAAACTACTCTGGCACCTAGTCTCTACAGCTACCACCTCTGAGACTAAGGGTTAAGGTTGCAAAGGTAAGATTTTTCTCCCCGAAATGTTCTAAAAACCGAAAGAAAAGAGCATATCAAGGAGAAGAGGGTGATCAATGGTGTCAAAGGCTACAGGGAAGTCAAGTAGGATGAAGACTGAAAAAAAATAAAACATTGAATTTGTCAATTAAAAGATCATTAGCAAAGCGCTAGCCCTGGATTCAGGAGTACCTGAGTTCAAATCCGGCCTCAGACACTTGACACTTACTAGCTGTGTGACCCTGGGCAAGTCACTTAACCCCCATTGCCCCGCAAAAAAAAATAATAAAAAAAAAAAAAAGGATCATTAGTAATTTTGGAAAGGGCAGTTTTGGTTTAATGATGAGGTCTAAAAATAGATTCTACTATAACTTAGCCAACATCTCCCCATCTTTTCAACAAGAATAGTATGATACATAATGATATGTCTTAATAAAATATAGATAAACTATATCAACATTATTTCCCCAATCTACCAATTTAGTAACCCTGTTGAAAAGGGGAAATAAAATTAGTCGGTCATGAACTGTTCTTGAAGAAACTCTTTATAATCACTGTTTCCTTTACCAGATGCATACCAACACTCTTATGATGACCTAGAACTTATGTGGGAATAGAAATCAAGTGTACTGGACTATGGTTTGCTGACTACTCAGTTCCCAGTTTGTTGACTTTGTTCTGTTCCCACAGGGAAAACATTTGTTTCAATTTTCTAAGTCCAAGTACAATCACTGGGCAGATACTTGTGAATTTTCTATGTTGGCAGGACTTGACTGACTTTTCCAGGAGAGCTACCAAGAATTCCAGATCACAGAAAAGAATTTAACCTTTTTCATTGCCACCATTTGCTAGTGAATATCAGAATTTTTTAAATTTTAAATAAAATTTAAAATTTTAATCTTTGAAGTTTAGCCAATTTAGGATACATGTGAAGGGGCAGCTAGGTGGCGCAGTGGATAGAGCACCGGCCCTGGATTCAGGAGTACCTGAGTTCAAATCCAGCCTCAGACACTTAACACTTACTAGCTATGTGACCCTGGGCAAGTCACTTAACCCCAATTGCCTTACCAAAAAAAAAAAAAAAAAAGAAAGAAAGAAAAGAAAAAAAAGGATACATGTGAGTTTGACAGGGATCATATGTAAACACATAAAACCTAGGGCTACTCACAAACTGTGTGCATCAGATAAGTCTACCCTAAATTGAAGGTACTCTATGGCTTTTAATCCACTTAAAACCATAGTTCATGAATACCCTACATTGTGTGATTCTTTACAAATTAGTCAGAGAACATGATTAATTCCAAAGGATTTAATAGAATTTCATATAAAAAATATCAATAAAATTTTTCTCCCTTAAATCAGGAGCATATTCCTTCCACAAATACACATACCATCTGTGGGAAGAGGGGACACAAATAGGAAATATATGTATAAAGGCACAAATGTAGAATACCTGTGCCTAGACAAATGAACAGAGAAGTAACTGATGCCTCTGACAAAGATAAAGAACTCAAGGGCAGCTAGGTAGCACAGTGGATAAAGCACCAGCCCTGAATTCAGGAGGACCTGAGTTCAAATTCAGCTGAAGACACTTGATACTTACTAGCTGTGTGACGCTGGGCAAGTCACTTGATCCCACTGCCCCACAAAAAATCAAAAAACCAAAAAACAAAGAGTTTATGCTCTATTGGAGAAGACAACATGTATAGATGTATGAGAGTAAAAATAAATAAATATAATTGAATTGGCAAAGAAAGGAGGTACCAACAGTTGTGTAGGATTAGGAGAGGCTTCATCTAGAAGATAGTTTGAGCTGAGTTTGGAAGGAAACTAGAAATTCTAAGAGGTAGGTTGAAGTCGAAATGATTTCATATTTAGTCAATATATGAATGGAACACTCCCCCCACTCACATACATTGAAATACAAGGTCCTTGAGGACAGAAACCTTTTTTATTTTTGTCTTCATATTTTCAACTGATACAAAGACAAATATCAGTCTCTTGGAGCTTACATTCTATTGGAGGAGACATGTACATACAGAAATACTAAATATAGACAAAATAAATATAATGTAATTGGGGGGCACAAGTATATGGGGAGGGGAAGAGAGGGCTTGTCTAGAAGGTAGTTCTTGAGGAAATATTTGAGGAAAACAAGGAATTCTAAGAGGTTACTCTTGGGATGGAAGAATCTTATATTTATTTTGTATTTAATCTCGACACATTTATATATGGACATGATGTCTCCTCTGATGTGATGAAATGACCTTGAAAGCAGGAGCTGATTCATTTTTGTCCTTGTATCCTCAACATCTGGACCATAGACGGTGCTTAATTAATGATGGTTGATTGACTTACTTATGGAAAGAAGGGATGCAAAACTGTGTCCAGGGCAAATCTGGCAAACCTAGATCATCCACAATACCCCTAGATGACTAGCCCATCTCAAAATTCAGCTCTTGATCCCTTGTCCTCCACTATGCCCAAAAGCTTCATCTACACATCATTTTTTTTTTCAGGGCAATGAGGGTTAAGTAACTTTTCCAGGGTCACACAGCTAGTGTCAAGTGTGTGAGTCTGGATTTGAACTCAGGTCCTCCTGAATCCAGGGCCAGTGCTTTATCCACTGTGCTACTTAGCTGCCTCTATACATAATTTTCTGTCTTGAAAGGAGAAAAGCTGCCTGAACTTTGTTCATAGACATAGGACTCATCTGGAGAGGGCAGAAAGGAGGGGGATTATTTCCTTATCCCAAAACAGACTTGCCAGATGTGATTGGAAGAGTGCTTTTCTGACAGCTCCCCTAACCTGGATACAAGTTCCTCCCCCTATACAACCTGATTGACCCCAGATTCTCTAATACAGTTTGGGATTATGACCTCCCCTAAAAACTGATTTGCTAGGTGATGGTGCATTATTTGTGATATTTATCCAGTTAATGTCATTTAAAATACTGGCCAGGAAATTCTTCCTATCAGAATCATCAGGGTCCATCAGCTGCTCTAGTTTCTTTCTTTCTTTCTTTTTTTTGGTGATGCAATCAAGGTTAAGTGACTTACCCAGGGTCACACAGCTAGTGAGTGTCAAGTATCTGAGGTTGGATTTGAACTCAGGTCCTCCTGACTCCAGAGCCAGTGCTTTATCCACTGTGTCACCTAGCTGCCCCTGGCTGCTCTAGTTTCAGTAAGAAACTCCATTCCTGAACCCAGTAGGGCTGATCCTTCCACAGCACGACCTGTGGGTCACTCCAACTCTGACTTTGGTCCTAGCATTCTCTTCTGCCCACTTCTCTAAACTTCATAACTGAACCCCCTATTGGGGAAAGTCTGGATTTATTCATTTACTCATCGAATATAAACACCTTAAGGGCAGGTACTGTTTCATTTTTGTATTCCTATTCCCAATGCCTAGTACCATCCCTGGAATATAGCAGTTACTTAATAACAACTTGTTCAATTAATTTAAAAAATAATAATACTTTTCACATATATTCAGGCTCTTCCTTTTTCTATAAACTTTCTTTCAGCATATATCACATATACTTCATATATCACATAATCTCAGAGTTGGAAAAGACCTCAGAGACTCTCTAGCCCAACCTGCACTTGAGCAGAGATCTCGTCTCCACAATTATTGATGAGTGTTCATTCAACCTTTGCCTGCAGTTTTCTAGTGAGGGGGAACACAACACCCCTGAGGCAGCCTGTTCCACTTTAGACAGCTCTGTTAGAAAGTTTTCCTTATATCGATCCTAAATCTGCCTTTCTGCAACTCCCTCCCAAGATCCTTGTTCTTCCCTATGGGGCCAAGTTAAACAAGTCTAATCCCTCTTTCATTTGTCAGCCTTTAAATATCTGAAGACAGCTATCATGTTCCCCCAGAGTCTTCTTTTCTCCAGGCTAAATAAACCTCACAGGGAACATACTGCAGACACCTGATCAGCATAGAAGACATGGGCTCTTAACGTAGCAAGAATGTTGGGATCATTGAAAGGCCCTTCTCAGATTCCCAAATTAAATACAGCCTAATCTCTTATTGCTAAAATCTCTAGTCCCTGCTTAAGGTACACACACTGAAGAACTAACTAAATGGGTGGTCTCTCTGGTTGTATGGCAGTCTGGTCCATCCTCATCAATTTTTGTTTGTCCAGTCATCTCTTTCCAAATCCCTGCAGTTTGTTTCAGGTTACATTATGGTATATCATAATTTTGATAAAATTAGCACAAAATCATTTACCAATGATAGCATTTGAAGTACTTCGCCATTGATAGGGAATTCTTTTGTTTGAATTCTATGCAGCTGTTTGTGGAGTAAAGCCATTTTTATTAGAAGTTAGATGTGATACTTGTAATTCCCTAAGCATTTGTTCATTGCATTTTACATTTTCATCTTCACTTTCACAAAGTAAATAAAAAGGCTTTTCATGCCTGTAGTGATTCAACATATTACAAAGTTTCCATATCTAGTTATCATGAATATTGACCTTGAAATCCCTTGGTACAACATTCAATGGTGATTCAGGAAAAGACATTGGGGGGGGGGGTTGTAAGTGTTGAATATTGTGGCTGGGCTTTTTAATCAAAAGGAAAGAGTTTGAATACCTAGGGGGCAAGTACTCTACACACACAGAAAGACAATGCTCATCTCTTCTGCATACATGATAATCTGAGAGAACAGTGGTGCTGATCAAGCAAAACTCTCAAGATATTAGTGAGAACAATGGGAATAAACCATAAAATCAAAGCTGTTGGAAAAAAAATTACTGACAACTTTAAAGATATTTTAAAAATCTTTTTAAAAAAGATTACTGTAAAGAAGTCAAAGCTAATATTTTAGTGTGAGTTCTTTTTCCTTTTTTCTCTCTTCCTCTCTAAACAGAGACAACCTTTCTGGACTCAAGAATAGGGGTATATTCTGGAGTTTGTGGGTACAACGAAGTGCCAGAAAAATCCAGTGGTTCTTTTTCCTGGAAAAAAAAATATAATAAAAGGACTGCTTGAGATTAAGATGAATGATTGTTCAAAATATCATCAGTACTAGCCTAGGCTGTGTTGAGGGTCACAGTATACGGGAAAAAGGAAATGATAATCCCACTGTTCTCTGTTCTAGTCAGGCCACATCTGAACCATTGTGTCCATTTTAAAAATTATACTTTAGAAAGTATATTAATAAAGTCAAGAGCATACAGATGAAACTGCCCAAAATGGGCACATGAAAACCAAAGGAAGGAACAAGAGGTCAGGAGAATAGAAGGCTCAGGATGATGATTGATACCTCCATTAATGTAAATGTAATGTTATGTTGACGTAGTATTAGAGCAGAACTAGGAGTGAGTGGGTAGAAGCATATTTCCTCTTAATGTAAGAAGGAACTTCCTAAAAACTAAAGCTATCAAAAAGCTGATGAACATAAGGGGACAGTTGCAGGCCGAGGTGAACTTTAGGGCTTAGAACAAAATTTTAGAGGAACAGGCACTTCTATGGCTATCTAGACAAAACTTATTAACATAAGGAGTTCTCCAGTATATTCAGTAAGTGGTCATTCAGGCTTTCCTTGAAAATTTCCAATGAAAGGGAATCCACCACTTCCCAAATAAGCCCATTCTATAGCTCTAATCATTAAAATGTGTTTTTTCCCCCAACCATGCTAAATTTGTCTCTTTGCAACTATTAGCTAAGGATTATAGTTCTGCCTCCTGGAACCAAACACAACAACACCTGCCTGCCATAATATGCATTCTTGATGAACTTAGCTTTAACATATATTGGTTGTCCAATCTCTTTTGAGATCTATGGATTTCATATTATAATATTCTATGTCTAAATGAGAGCAATGGAGAGCATCTTGAGAACCTCACCATCTACAGGGGATCTGTTGGACTTTGTACAAGTTACATACCCCTGGCAAGCATACAGATCAATGTCTTATTCTGCACTTGATGTTTATACTAAGAAGACTCTCCCTGCCTAAAGTCTTTTTTCACCATAATTTATCCTCACAGCTGCCAAAATGATGTTCTAAAGTGCAAGTCTAACCATACCATACCCCTAACCAAATCAATAAACTCTAATGGTTCTCTATAACCTTCATGATCAAATATAAACTCTTTGACATTTAAAGATCATCAGGTGGCCCCTTTCTTCTTTCTAGTCTGCTTAAAAATTAATACCCTTGGGGCAGGTTGACAGAGCACTGGCCCTGGATTCAGGAGGACCTGAGTTCAAATCCAGCCTCAGACACTTAACACTAGCTGTGTGACCCTGAGCAAGTCACTTAACCCCAATTGCCTCACCAAAACCAAACCAAAAAAAAAAAAACCTAATACCCTCCATGTATTTTATTGTCTATCCATACTGGCCATATTGCTGTTCCTCATATATAATGATCCATCTTCAAACTTCATGTTTTTCCATTGGCAAAAAGCCTGAAATGGTCTCCTTCCTCAACCCTACCTCTGAGGATTTCTGGCTTCCTCAGCAGCTTCTGTAGTGCATCTCAAACCCCATGCTCAGAGTATGATCTCACTTCCAGCACTAGCCAAGATTACAGGGGACTAGCCAAGGCAGGAATTACAGACCAAAGGAGAAACTACAATTTTGCCACTTTGAACCAACAGAACTTTTCTGCTGTCTGATAGAGGCAGAGGCCAGCAGCAAACTACTCTTATATAGATACAAACCTAACTCAGGAACTTGAAGAGCTCTGACCAAGGGGCAACAATCAAACTTTGCCCTGGATCAGACCACTCTGGAGGTACTGAAAGCTTGCAGGTCTCCAGCCTATTCCTAAAATCTTGGAATAACACAATACTCAATACCCCAAGAAAACAGCAACAAGGCCATCACAGACCTTCCCTCCAGAAGTATGGCAAAGTGTAGCCTTAACATCAATTCCAAAGCCACAAAGTAGGCTGAAATAATGGGCAAACAAACCCCACCATAATGGGCCATTACAGTAGTAGGGATGATGAAGACACAAATGCAGAAGAGAATCGTCTACCAGCAATACCTCAGTAAAGAAAAGAATTCCTTAAAAATTAGAATGCTAATGACTCCATGAGACATTAAGAAACAAGAAACCAAAATCAAAAGAATGAAAAAATAGAAAGATATAAAATATTTCATTAGAAAAACAACTGACCTAGAAAATAGATGAAGAGAGAATTTAAGGATTACTGGATCACATGAAAGCCATGGTTTAAAAAAAAAAAGAGCCTAGATATCATATTTCAAGAAATTTTCAAGGAAAACTGCCCAGATATCATAGAACCAGAGGGCAACGTGGAAATGAATGAATCCACTGATTACCTCCTAAAAGCACTCACAAAACAAAAACTCCCAGAAATATAAATTCCAGAGCAGCCATAAGGAATGAATTCAAATACCATGGAGCCTCAATCAGGATCACAAAAGATTTAGCAGCCACCATTATCAAGGAATGAAGGTCTTGAAATATGATGTTCTGGAAGGCAAAAAAGCTACAAATACAACCAAGAATAACCTACCCATTCATCTAAATCTGAATATAATCTATAGGGGGAAATGGATATTTAATGAAATAGGGACTTCTAGGCATTCCTGATGAAAAGACCAGAGCTGAATAGAAAATCTGACATTGAAACACAAGACTTGAGAGAGGCATAAAAAGGTAAATGTGAGTGACAAATCATGAAGAAACTAATCTTAACAATTCCAAATGGAAAGATGATACATTTAACCCCCAAGAACTTAATCATCATTAGGGCTTCTAGAAGGAACATCCTTAGAGAGCGTGGATGGAAGTCTATTATATTAAGAAAAAGAAAAAGGGAAGGTTGAGAAAGAGAGATATTCTGGGAATAGGGGGAAAGGTGAGGAAGAATGGGGAAAATGATCTCACATAAAAGAGGCACACAAGGAAGAGTTTTTACAAATGAGGGGGAGTGGGCAGTACTTGAACTTCACTCTTATCAGACCTAGTTCAAAAAGGAAAGAATATGTGTAAATCCTCAGTCTGAAAGATTGTACTGAAGTCATTTAAAAAGCTTTGCAATTACCCAAAGTCAATCCAACCTATTATCTACATCCTGATAAATTCTGAATCCAACTTAATGACTATTTGTACTATCTAGCCTAGATATACATGCTGATGGACAAGCTTTATAGTTTTTCTAACTGCAAATGAAAATCTGGGCAATAGACATGATTCATGTACTTGGTCTTTCCTTGTTGAATGATTGAACCAAACTCTTTAGATTTTTCCCATGAAGTACCACAAATTTGGGGCCTTGATGCAACTCACATAATGTCATTTAAAAAGAAGAGCATCAAGTGGACTTCACCAGAGGAAATTCCTCTTCAACTTTTACCATACAATGGATCTCTGCCATCAAAATGGTGAAGCCTTTCAGAGTACACACATTTCCCTTTATGCCTTCTCTGCTGTTTATGATCACAAAGTCATTAAACGAGGCTATTTTTGACACAACTTTAAAAGAATCTTGAATGATTTTGATGAATAGATGGGAGACACCTTATTACAAGACAGCCTTCAAATCATTGTTTTACACTATCAAATTTTTTTTTCATAATCTACAAACAATAAACACAGAAGAATCTTGTATAATCTACATCATCCTGTCAAACGTATGATGATAGAGATGTGGTATCCTGTAAAATATTGGCTACCTGTTCCCTAATAATAACCTCATTAAGCATGTCTTTGATTCAAATGCAGCAGTCTCATAAAGATTTTAAATAGATGGAAAATTAGGCACATAATTTGGTAGTTGTTGATGTCAACTTTTTCAGTATTAGCAATGTCTGAGATTTTTTTTTTCACATGACTTTGGTTATCTTCTACTTCTTCCTATATCTTGTGAATCAATCCTTCAATTCTTCATAATTATGTCACCTTCAAGACAAATCTCTTCAACATAGCAGCCAGGTTTGATATTATGTATGTCTTTTTTGGTGAATATATTTATATTGGTTTCGGTTTTTACCATAGTATATTAAAATTATAATCAATATTTCTCCATGAAGTAATATATCTGGTTTAGACAAAATTCTATATGGAGACAGGGAATAGATTAGATAATTACCCAAATTCCCACTAAGCTTAATGATTCAATTACCTTAAGTCACTTAGGAGAAAGAAAAGAATTTAGAATGTAGTTATGTCTCACCGCCCCTTGACCTCCCACCAAAGGCTCCACATTGCATTATATCCTTTTAAAAATCAAGAATCTGAAAAAGTTGATTGTCTTAACCTATTATCCTTTGTGATTCATGTTTATGACTTACTATAAAACCTCCATAGCAAGAGACTTCATCTGGTTCTTTTAATATTTTGTGGGTACTTTTGAAGTACTTAATTGTCCTCTAATTCCACACTCTCATCTTCTCTGAAGATCTCTGTAAAGCCTTCCCTGATCTCTACCTCTTTAATTGCTAATATGCTCCACCTCCACCAGTCACCTTGTATTTATTTATTTATCTGTAGATGTTTGTCAGCTCCTTGAGGGCAGGACTATTTCCTTTTTCCTTTGTAACCACTGTGTATAGCAATGCCAGGCATATAATGGGTGCTTTTTTTTTTTTTTTTTTTTTTTTAGTGAGGCAGTTGGGGTTAAGTGACTTGCCCAGGGTCACATAGCTAGTAAGTGTTAAGTGTCTGAGACTGGATTTGAACTCAGGTACTCCTGACTCCAGGGCCAGTGCTCTATCCACTGCACCACCTAGCTGCCCCATAATGGGTGCTTTCTTAATCAATACACTGACTTGAACTAATTTGTCCAAAAAATAAAAGAAGTACAAATGTCATCATTGATTTCTGTTTATTTCCTTTGTGTTTAATTCTTTTTTTTTCTTTTTGTGAGGCAATTGGGGTTAAGTGACTTGCCTAGGGTCACACAGCTAGTGTCAAGTGTCTAAGGCTGGATTTGAACTCAGGACCTCCTGAATCCAGGACCAGTGCCCTATCCACTGCACCACCTAGCTGCCCCATGTTTAATTCTTTTTAAACACCTTTGTCTTATACTGAGACAATGGAAGCCAAATTTTATTTTGGACTTTTGTTATAAACATTACAAAGTCTTCCAAAGCATAAGCCAGTCCCCCAAATATAAGTCTAATTGCCCAACCTACAGTAAAATGCGGGGGGGGGGGACTTGCCATGTAAAATGGGGAAAATTATACTGAATATTCAAGTTGCAAATCTGAATCTTGGTCAATGTGATTCAGGAGATTCAGCTTCAGAAATGAGGCTGTAAGAGATAAATACAAGTTCTTTGTTCTTATAGGGGAGTTTAATCATGAAATGTATGGTGGTTTTTTTTTAATCCTATGAATGTAATATTAAAGAAGCAATCAGAATCAGGTGATTAATGGATGATTCTAGGTGAAATTTTAAAAAAGAAATCCCCAGATCTGAGCCTCTAGACATAAGAAACAATGGCCTTCTAGGGCAGTATCTTTAAAGACTTTTCTATAAAATATATGTGACAGAAAGAGATCTCAGAGACAAATCAATAGACCTAAGTACAGAGTTCTAATACAATTGTGCTGATTAAGAGAAGCATCTACATTATTGGAAGCCTGTTGGCCAGAAAGCATTTATTAAATTCTTACTGTGTGACTGTCCAGGTATTGTACTGTTGTTTTTAATACATTGAATCAATGCCCTCAGTAGCAATAGGATAGTTATGGGAGAATTCCAGAAAGTTAGCTATATTTTAGGGGATATATAGAAAACTCTTGAAAAGCAAACTAACAAATTTGAGAATAAAAATCTATACACACAGAGTTCCACTTCATGCCCTGTTAGTCATTCGCAAATCTAAATTTGCCAAAAAATATCTTATGAGTTGGTTGCATCATTTTGATTTCCTTCCTGCTTTTTTTTTTGAGGGGAGATTCATAGACAAATACTTCTTGGTTCTCAGGCCAGTTTCTCATTTTGTGTTATCTATTATATTTTCTTAAGCTTTACAAAATCATAGAATACAAGAGTTGAAAGGCATCTTAGAGATCATTTTAAATAATCTTTATCTGAAGCATGAATCACCAGTATAGTATCCCTAGCCTTTGAGTATGCCCATATTGATCTTTCCATAGAAAATAGGCTTAAGAACTGAGATAATGACTGAATTTATTATTTCGTTGGTAGAGGCAGTTCTTAAGAGTTTTAGACCTGCCTGGAATGAAGAAGACCTGAGTTCAAATCTGGCCTCAGATACTTATTAGCTATGTGACCCTCTGCAAATCACTTAATTGCTGCCTGCCTCAGTTTCCTTACCTGTAAAATTGGGATAGCAATAGGACCTACCTCCCAGGATAGTTGAAAGGATAAGATTAGATGATATTTGTAAAGTATTTTTCAAACTTTGGAACACTATAAATATTAGTTAGTTGTGTTTTTTTTTTTAAATGGAGAACTCTGGAATGAGGAAACTCTCTCTACCTCTTCAGGTCAGCACATTCTCTATAACATATAGTCTTTTTTTTTTTTTGGCGGGGGAATGGGCTTTAAGTGACTTGCCTAGGGTCACACAGCTAGTGTCAAGTATCTGAGGCTAGATTTGAACTCAGGTGCTCCTGAATCCAGGGTCGGTGCTCTATCCACTGCACCACCTAGCTGCCCCTTATAACATATAGTCTTAAAGAAATGCTGAGATCACTAGGAGGTTAATTGGCTTGCCCTGGGTCACACAGCTAGTATGTTTCAGAGGCAAAATTTGAACCCAGGTCTTCCTGGCTTTGAGGCCAGCTCTCTATCCATAATGCTGCTTTCCATGGAATAAAAATAGGTTGTTCTGCATTAAAAAACAAAACAAAACCTTCCCACCTCTACATTGAAATCCATCTGGGTGGGAACATTGGAAAGACATATCTTTGAGTATGCCCATATTTCAAAGTAGTTGAGTTGTAAGTAATCATGAGAAGTCAATAGAGTGAAGGTAACCTAGGACATAGCTCCCATTTCACCTCAAAAAATAAACGAGAAAAATGACCCCAATATGGAGCAAATACCACAATGACAAGAACAGAAAGATTGACAGTACTCACTAGTCTAGTAGTTCTTGGAGGTGAAAAAAAATAATTTTATATATATATATATATATGTCATGGGGTGCAGAGCACCCCAGAAGTTCTCTGGGGCACATCAAGGAATCTTCTCCTTGAGAAACTAAACCAGAGGACAGATAATGCCTAGAGAGATAAGCGGAACCAAATCAGACTGAGCTAGCTTCGGATTCCTACCCTTCATTCTGGTCTTCCTTGGGTGTGGCTGAGGCCTTTGTGTCCTGAAGAGAGAGCCACCCCTCACCGAATTCCACTAGTCACTACCAGTGGGGGATGGTCCTCCCTCACTAAAGGAACTTTTCACAGGCAGATGGTCCACCCCCATCAGTCCTCTATAAAAGTACCTTCCAGTCTCCTGTTCAAGGAGATTTGGTACCTATGAGCCATGTGTTTTGTGCCAAATCTCCCCATGAAAAGTCCAAGGATTTCTTTCATGGTTTCCCTCCCCCCACCCTTCCCTTCCCTTGCTCCTAAATAAACTACCACCTTATTCTAACTACTTTTGTGTGCAAGAGGGTGTAATTCTTTAAAGAGGAATTCCTAAGAACCCCAACCCCTATCCCAACCCATACCCCATTTCCTACCATTACATACACACACACACACACACATACACACACACATATATACATTGTAGGCATTAAAATTAGCCTCAGGCTCCCTGAACAGAGCTGCCCCTCCCCCTCCATTTCAGATGGGGGGGGGTTGCCTCTGAGCCCTAAGCTACAAGGCTGAAAAACCCTGGGCCCTGGATATGGCAAGGCGAGGCCTGTGCGCACAGTGGAGATGCACAGAAAAAACCTGAGGGTCCCTGGAGCTTGCTTCGCCCAGCCCCCAGCTCACACACAGCACAGGGACTCTGCCACAGCCCAGGGGGCTAGCCCGAGTTTCATCTGAGAGAGGAAGTTAATAAAAAGAGATGCAGGGAGGTGAGAAGGGGGCTTTTCAGTGAGGGGGATGCTAGAAGAAGGTCGGTTGGTACAGAGACGCTGGAGATGCTGGAGGTTCACAACAGTATAGAGAAAGGGCTTGCAGTTAGACAGTTGAGGGGGTTGCTAGAAGAAGGTCAGTTGGTACAGAGGAGGCTAAGGAGGACGCTACAAGAGACAAAGACGTAGGTAGAGACACTGAGAAGTTGGTGGGAAGAGAGGTGCAGGGGAGCTGGAGTGAAGGAGAAAAAGAGTGAAAGGGGGGCAGCTAGGTGGCGCAGTGGATAGAGCACTGGCCCTGGAGTAAGGAGTACCTGAGTTCAGATTGGGCCTCAGACACTTAACACTTACTAGCTGTGTGACCCTGGGCAAGTCACTTAACCCCAATTGCCTCACTAAAAAAAAAAAAAAAGAGTGAAAGGGAGAGGACTGAGAAAGATGGAGAGGACCGAAGGCGAACCAGTCTGAGCGAAGCGTGGCTGCAGGCCGCAGTGGCAGCAGCCAGCAAATCCACAGGTGAGAGATGAGAGACTCTTGGCTCAGGGGTAATAAGCACAAGCAGCTGGGGTAAGGACAGGAGAGAAAGTTTAAAAAATTATATAACTTTGCATTTCTTTACCCTTATCTCTTACATTTATTTTTATAAATAAACCTTGCTTTGATTGTTTAAAAAAGAGGTGTTTGCTTATCAATTTGGGAGAAGCAGTTGTGGGGGAATTTTAAAAAGCCCATACTAAATTAATAGCAGTTAGATAGCCAGCCAGTCAAAAGTGCACAGATTAGGCCAGTTAGTTAAAATATTTTTACATTTTAATGGCAACCCAGATGGGATTTAGGATCCAATTATAATTTTTCTAAAGTTATATTTTTTCTTATAGTTATAATTTTTCATATAAGTCCAGTTATATGATTTTTCAGATTAGTAGCTAGCAGTTAAATTTTTCTTAATATATATATATATATGTATATATATATATATATATGCATATTGTGTGTGTGTGTGTGTGTGTGTGTGTGTACTCTTACTCTCACCTGTGGCTCTAGAATACAAGAGGCCTCAATCCCATTGGTGATTTAGGAGGATGTCTACCCCAAGCATGTGAAGACTTCCTCTGGGGAATGGGTGGATGAGAACAATTTGTTCCAACAGCCATGAAGGTGGCTGAAGCAGATACTTTGGAGTGCTTAGTGCTTGGTCAGGCATCCACTGCATCCTAGGCCATTGGCAGCTGTCCTGACTTTTGTTTTGCCACTAGACTTTGATGACTTTGGAAAAGAGAGTGAGGATAATGACTTTGTGTAACTCTGCCTCACTTAAATCCAATTCATGATCCAAGTCAAGACATCATCCCATGATGTCATTGGTCCCCTTCAAAAGCAAAGGATGAACAACAACAACACAGACATAGGAGAGAGAGAGAGAGAGAGAGAGAGAGAGAGAGAGAGAGGAGAGGAGAGAGGAGAGAGATTCTGGTGGGGTAGATCTACATATAGATCCCCACCAGACCCCATCTATAATACTATATAGATCACAAGACCATTGCTGCTGCTAGCACTCCCATCCCCCAAATTAGCCCTTATTTCAGAGTAGCTGTTCTAGCTCTAGCCTGAGTCATCTATAATCCTTGTGGAGGTTTTTAGTGGTAGATATGATCTACTGTATAGAGTCACTCATGCAGGCATGTAAACTGACCACCCTGGTCATTGACCCCATTATTACAACCTACTATATTGTAAGCACCTTCATAGCAGGGATTGTTTTATTTATGTCTGTATGTACCCTATGCCCAGTACCTAATAATACACTGTATGAAAAAGGGACTTAATAAATATATGTTAAATAAGTGAATGTCCTCTGTCTGCCATCTAGTGGAACTGGTAAATTACATGGGATGCCAGAAGAGGGAAGAGGGGGAAAAGACAGTGTCAGTATCAGAAGCTAAAGTTTTTTGTGTCCATTACTTCAGTGGTGCACACAGCAGAACAACCTGAAACCCATTTTCTGTGCCCACCACAAGATAGGGCCTGTCTCTTACACAGTCAGCAGTAGATACACCAAAGTGTCAAGCAGCCAGTTTCCCAGAGTAGCAATGCTCCCTGTCCCTGTTTCCCTCACCAGAAGGTTTGGAAAATGAGTGTGGTGGGTGCAGGCAGTTATTACAACACAGTTGTGGAAACCCAACAGGGAGAGCTGCCTCTTTTAAATACCATCACTCATAGCCCAGAGAGCTAATGCTAAGAGGAATTCTTCCCTACAGAAGCCTGGAGCTGCCTGCCAGTGTCAGACACTGCTCATTCTGGGCCCACTGTAGCATGGGGAGTTTCCCTACTGGATGTTTCCTGCTGTGATCAGTGTGAGGTATGCTGAATGAGGAAAACTGTTCACATTAACTTCCTTGCTTTTAGGAATGTCAGACAATACTATTAATAACAGAACTAACAAAACAAAAATTCCACGTAATTGTATAGAGCAAACAGTAAAGTTAATGCTTCTTTTTGGCCTGACAATCATTTAAAATATTTGCCAGTCAGGGAAAATTTTTATACACCCTAGATGATTGACCAACCATCTATTTATCCACAAGGTTGTTCGAGTCAGTCACCTAACATTTATTAAGTGCCCATTTATGTGCCAGGCATTGTGCTAAGAGTACATTTCTACATACTCCATACTGGATGACAGATATGTACCTCATGACTTTGATATGAGTAAGAGTAAAAATCCTAGAGGGTGTGCATGGGCTGTTTTGAAACAAAGTTTACCTCATGTGTTAATGAAGCAGCCTAGGCAGAAAATAGCGGGCTATTAGTACAATATTTAACTGGGGGGATCAGTGTGAATGCCGGAGCACAGATAGACAATAACTCTTTGTGATATTAACATTTTGTCTAAGGAAACACCAGAAATATCGAAGTATTACTGGATCCATGATAGAGATAAAAGAACCTGCTTTCTTTGGGCTACTTAGTGTTCTTCCTGACCTGTTTTGGACTAGTAGCAGCAGCAGCAACAACAGTGAGTGACCTTTCTTTAACTTTCTGGTTCTGTTTGAAAGTCTAATTTTTAATAGACTTTTCAAAACAGACCTTATTTATACTTATGCAAATGGATAAATAATTGCATTTCACACTTTCTATAAAAAGGTGAAAACCTGTTAGAGTTGCTTGTTCCAATTAAGGATGGCCAAGACTACAATGGCACCTTCTTGGAAGGCCTGTGCTAAGTAGTCCACCCATTTACATTATCACATACATGCATGCTGTGTAAGTTCAAATGTGTAAGAAATGACCTTGTAGAAATTGTGGGAATTTATGCTTCACAAAGTACTTATCTAAGTGCCCAGGAAGTCCTCTTAGATATCTCACAAATTCTAGTGTTACATCCAGAGGTCCCTCTGGAAATGAGCCACTCTGATTCAATACATTTTGAGGAGCATCCCCATTTGATGGGAATGTCATTACTTGGGAAGTGAGGGCTATGGTTTTCATTTATTTATCTGACTTTAGTCATGATGAATAATAATCCCATAGAAAGCATCAATACATCACAAGAATGTCAATATCTGAAGCTGATGGTATGGTTCATGGGCCTCTTCATGGAACACAGCAATACAGGATGTATAGCATTATAGTAGAAAACAGCAAAATGCTTGGAGACCATTTGCATTCCAGTTTTAAATTACAGAGCATTTCAGTGTTTACCTTTTAAATTCTTTATTGATTAAATGCAAAGTTTGCTTTTAAGTAGTAAGTGGTGAGGAAGTCCAAGACTATCTTTCTGACTCCCACTATTAAATTCCAATCTAGCATGACCTTCTCTGACCCAACCTTCTCTATTAACTAAAAATAAATGAGTTTTCTTTTAAATGTAGGTAAAGAAAAAAAGTCACCTTTTTATAAAACATCACATTAAATGTTGTAAAAACAACCACCACCACTACCAAACAAAATAGGGCAATTTAAGGCAGCAGCAGTAAATAGGTTTATTATTTTCATTTATTTTTTAGACTTGAACTGTTATTTCATCAGTGTGGGGGGATTCCTGGTGTAGAAACATCCTTTGCCTCTGTAAATTCTTCTTGAGAGGTGCCTAGGAGTGATTTGACCATGGTCACACAGCTATTATAGCAGAGACACAACTCCAGGCCTTCCTGACTCAAAGGTTGCATTTTATCCAGAAGGATGAAATTCACACAATTTCCTGGTATAACCATAACCAGATTAAAATGTCACTGGGAAATTTGAATAAAATAAATAAAATTACAACACAACATAGATAGTAAGAATTTGTGGTATTCTAAGTCAATATGGAGCCCACAGGGATTCATTTCTATTTGTTTGACAGCACTGTAGATTTATTTATTTATTTGTTTAATTATATTCCATCTACTTCCAAGCTAACCTGGGGTGGCCAGCAAGTTAAAGGAATATAACCAATCAAGCTTGTAAGAGATAGATACATGTGCACCTTCAACAACCTGATCACACAAAATGAGCACTGAATTTGACTGAGTTTCCTAGTAGCTAAGGCTGCACACAAATTCATTTTGCAGGACGATCTCTCTTTTTTTTTTTTAATAAACATTTTTATTTATAGTTTTAGGTTCCAATTTTTATCCCTCTTTCCCTCCCCCGCCCCAAGGTGGCAAACAATCAGATATGGGTTATACATGTATGATTATATAAAACATGTTATTTTATATGAGAAAACTTGCTTAAAAAAAAAAAACGAAAGAAAGTTAAAAATAGCATGCTTCAGTCTGTTCCATCAATATCAGTTCTTTCTTTGGAGATGGACCATCTCTTCTGCAATGCAACTGTTAGCATAGGTCCTTGCACAAAAGGCACAGTGAGAGTGATGCCTATGGCTTAATTACCAATTCATCGGGATGATTCCAAAACAGACCTCCTCTGCTTTTGTTTCACTGTACAGATAAACTTTGCAACGTCCTTCTAGGCTACAGAAAAAGAAGGATACTATTTCTGAAAATCACCAACTCAATATATAATACAAAGTGGCAGATTTCCCTCTTGAAAAAGAATTCCAATGTCTCAACTGTAATGAGATATCTGACAATATAATGTCAAAAGAATATGATTAGTCTAGTATGATGATGTATGGGAAAGGACATTGGTTTAAGAGTCAGCAGAATCTAAAGGACCCTCTTTAGCCTAAGTCTCTTAGTCCCAACTGATACTAACTGTGTGAGCAGGAGAAAGCTATTTAAACTCATTAAACTTCAGGATCTTCTACTGTAAAAATGGACAGACTATTCCTCACATTACCTACTAGTATTATTAGAGCTGTGGTGAGGAAAGTGCTTTGCAGACTTTGAAGCACTAAGTAAACATGGATAATTACAAATCCTTAAGCTCAGATTTCTACAGTAATAGTAAAAAACTGCTCCAAGACTTCATCTATACTAGGTATAAAAGGCAGATGTGTCTGTCTCTAAATCAACTGGACAAAAAAATGAAAATATCATGCTGAATTTTTGATTGACTATATTTTTCTTACTTTTTAAACAAATATTGTGGTGTCAGGTAACTATAACCTACAACAAGATTACTGATTTATTTAAATTCAACAAACATTCACAGTAATTGTGGGGTCCTGACGAAACTTCTAGGATTTAGAGTTAAAAGATCTCTATTAAAATGGTGGTTCTGGGGGCAGCTAGGTGGCACAGTGGATAAAGCACCAGCCCTGGATTCAGGAAAACCTGAGTTCAAATCCGGCCTGAGGCACTTGACACGTACTAGCTGTGTGACGTTGGGCAAGTCACTTACCCCTCACTGCCCCCCCGCCAAAAATTTAAAAATTAAAATTAAAAAATGGTGGTTCTGACATCTACTAGAAGTGTGACCTTGGCAAGTTATTTATATTCTCCATACCTCAGTTTCCTCATATTTATTCTACCTACTTTATAGGATATTGGGGGGCAGCTGGGTGGCACAGTGGATAGAGAGCCAGACCTGGAGTCAAAAAGACCTAAATTCAAATACTTACTAGTTATGTGATACGAAGCAAATCACTTAACCTTTGTTTTAGTCTGCTCATCTGTAAAATGGAGATAATAATAGCATCTGCTTCTCAAGATTGTTGTGATAAATGAGATAATAATTGTAAAGCAATTAGCATAATGCCTGGCACATAGTAAGTGTTATATAAATGTTAGATATTTTTATTAGGAAAGAGCATTGTGATGCTTAAAGCACCATGTTAATGTGAATTATTATTATCATTATCATCATCATTAAATGCTTACTTTGCACAAGTACTTTCTACTACAGGACTAGTATATGGAAAGGCAAATATAAAAATGACATTTTTTCTGCCCTCAAGACCTTTGCATTCCACTAGAAGGGATATGACACATGTGTATGTAAATTTAATACTAGGTCAAGTATGATAGGAGTAAAGGAGAAATCCAAACAATATTAAAATGAGTTATACTGTGATGACATCAGGGTCTAATGGGAGAGAACCCCTGAGGGGCGAAGGCACAGTTAGATAGGCATGGTTTAATCTCAGTTCACTAGTTCACTGAGCTGGTCACAAAGATTCTATCTCCATTTACTCCCTCCTAAAATTGACCTTTCTAAAGTGGGGGGGTAGGGTGGGGAAGAAAAACCTGACTAGAACTGGGTCCCTGGGTCCCCCCAAGAACTTCATTATTAATAATTATTTTCTCACAAAAGGTAGGGTGGAACCAAATTACAGAAAGTCTTAAATGCCAGATCTGAGAGAATTTTATTGTGGAGGAAATAGGGAACCATAGAATATATGTAAAAGCCTGAAAAGTGATATAGTCAAATTTGTGTTTTAAGAATATTATTTGGCAGCTGCATGAAGGATCAGTTGGGGAAAGGAGAAAAATGGGGGGAATATCTACAGATTTTCACAGAGTGCAAGTTCAGTATGAGTCAATAATGTGACATTACAGACAAAAATGCCAATCTATTTTTTTAAGAGACATTTACTTCAGTGATGCTGTCATTTTATTTTACTTTATTTTATTATAATTTTTTTTGCAGGGCAATGGGGGTTAAGTGACTTGCCCAGGGTCACACAGCTAGTAAGTGTCAAGTGTCTGAGGCCAAATTTGAACTCAGGTCCTCCTGAATCCAGGGCCAGTGCTTTATCCACTGTGCCACCTAGCTGCCCCCCAATCTATTTAAGAATATTTAAGGCTGCATTAAGAAAGATTCAGGATCCAGAACAAAGGAAATAAAATCATTAGGATCTTAGGATTATAGATTTAGAGCTAGACTGTTCCTTAGAGGTCATAGAGTTGAGAACCTTCATTTTATAGATGAACAAACTGAGCCCTACAGGATTTAAGTGATTTGCTAGTAAGTGTTTGGGGTGGAATTTCTTGACCAGATCAAATCTGGAATATTGTTTGCAGTTCTGGTAGGCTACATTTTGTTTGTTTGTTTGTTTGTTTTTTTTAGTGAGGCAATGGGGGTTAAGTGACTTGCCCAGGGTCACACAGCTAGTAAGTGTTAAGTGTCTGAGGCCAGATTTGAACTCAGGTACTCCTGACTCCAGGGCCGGTGCTCTATCCACTGCGCCATCTAGCTGCCCCGGTAGGCTACATTTTAGATAGGTTACTGACAAACTAAAGCAAACTTAAAAGTGACCAGGATGGCAACAAGGCTAAAAACCTTGCTACACCAGAATCAGTGGAAAGAATTGTGGATGTATATTTGTTTGTTTGATTGTTGTGCTTTGTTCTTAAAGAGGATCAAAACGACATCACTATGTTGGAGTCGAGGTACAGCGTGTCTGACTGCGGTTGATCAGACCAATATGAGCTCAGAAGAACCTACCACAGGTCCAGGCACAAGCAGTCCAGATGAACATTTGGAGTGAAGGTGTCTCTAAATTTGTGCCTCTCACATTTCTTTTGTGTTGCTGCATTTCTTCTTTGCTCATAGAGAACAGACACAGGCACACCATGCTGGGAGGTTCTTTGCTACTGTTTCCCATGTCACCCAATCAATCACAAAGTTCTTCAGAAAGACCTTGACAGTTTCCTTATATAACTTCTGACTGTATGTCTTGTGTGAGTTCTCTGTAAAATAGTCTTTTAGGCAAATGTATATTGGTCATTCAAACAACATGGCCAGTCCATCAGAGATGGGCTCTCTGCAGCAGAGTTTGAATGCTTGGCAGTTTAGCTTGAGAAAGAAGATCCATTTCTGTTATCTATCTTGTCAGGTCATCTTCAGAATCTTCCTAAGGCAATTTAAATGGAAGCAATTCAATTTCCCAGCACGGTACTGGTAGACCATCCAGGTTTCATAGACAAACAACAATGAGGTCAGTACAACAGCTCTGTAGACTTTCGGTTTGGTAGTCAGTCTAATAATACCTCTTCTTTCCCACACTTTCTTTTGAAGCCTTCCAGACACTGAGCTAGCTCTGGCAATTCATGTGTCAACTTCACTATCAATGTGTACATCCCTGCAAAGTGGTTAATAAACTTGGTAAATAAACTTATCCAGAGCATTCAAAAAATCTTCAGTTGGAAGTTTGGCTAAAGAGGGACTGACTTCATGTGCTGGAGGTAGACACCTCTCTACCTCACTGATGGCTTTGAGACCCCCGGGTTACCCTTAGCCTGGTTTAGCCCTTCTTTTTAAACAGTTTACCAGGAGGTGGCCACTGTGCATGCTACAGCTTCTTGGAGCCACAGATAAGAGATGGGTGAATCAGGTGGACACCAAAGGTGGAAAGCAGCCCTCACACTAGAGACTTTGATGAAGTTAAATTCTGCCTTCTTAGAGATGGATAAACTATCCTCCTTTCAGGTAAACAGAAGGCAGTGTTGGTGATGAGGTCATGAGAGGTATTCAGTAGTAAGTGACCATTGCTGTTATTGTTTCCAACTCCATTTCTCCCAAGGACTCCCTGTCATGTTTGGTAGTCTCTGACTACTTTTGTATTACAGTCACCCAGAATTATAAGCTTGTCTTCTTTTAGTACATTGATTTTTAGGGTCTCCAGATTTCCATTAAATTTTCATTGACCTCATGCAGATTTGTCATGGTAGAAGCATACACACTTATGATGGTGGTCTGGTGCTTTCCTTCAAGTGGCAATTGCATTGTCATGAGCATGTCATTGGCTCCTTTTGGTAGTCATACAAGTTGTTGACTAGATTGGTTCTGACTGCAAAACCTTTGCAGCTTCCCTTCACTTCAGCCATTCCAGAAAAGCATGTATCCAGCTCTGACTACAGTAACCTGGCCTTCATTTGTCAGCCTTGTTTCATTCAGGGCTACTATTTGTTTTTGTTTGTTTTTCTTTTTGTTTGTTTGGGTTTTTTGCTGGGCAATGAGGGTTAAGTGACTTGCTCAGGGTCACACAGCTAGTAAGTGTCAAGTGTCTAAGTCCAGATTTGAACTCAGGTCCTCCTGAATCCAGGGCCAGTGCTTTATGCACTGTGCCACCTAGCTGCCCACCAGGGCTGCTATTTGGACATGATACTTGCTGAGTTTTCTCCCAACAAGGGCTGTTTGTCTTTCAGGTCTACTGGATTTTCTGTTGTCCATGAGTGTGCGCACATTCCAAGTACCAATAGTGAGTGGAATCATCTTTGGAAAAATATTTTGTACATTTTTTTTTTTTGGGTATTTCAACAACAGGATGGGATCCCCGCTTGCCATGGTAAGCAAGCCAGGGTTGGATAAAGCAGACAATCTTTAGGGCACCTTTTCTAACCGCTTCCTCATATCAGGTCCTTAAAAAAGACTATTCAGACACGAGGGCCAGGGATGGGGGAAGGAAGAGCTGCTAATTCACACTGCTCTTTTAGCCCTGTGAGAAGACAACCCTATGGCCCAGGCCACCTGTGTTCAGGGCTGTGATTACAACTCACAATGGATCTGCAACTACTGCTTCCTCAGTTGCCTGTTGCCCCAGAACTTTGAAGTAGATAAAAATGGTAAAATGTGATGGGTGATATCTTTTGATTCCCACACAAATTGTATTTAAGGGAAGCAGAGTTGCACAAAGTCTTTGGCCACTCTTTCTTCCAGAATCATTGTAGTCCAATGGCAAGACAAAGTCAAGATGACTGGTGATTCCGGATGCATTGATATTGGTACTTCTGACTCCAGGGCCAGCGCTCTATCCACTGCCCCACCTAGCTGCCCTTATTCCAGTAGTTTTGCAAAAAAAAAAAAATTAAATAAATAAAAAATGAGTCAGATATGATTAAACTGACAAAACAAAAACAAAAATGCAGCCGAGATCATGATTTTTTGTTTGTTTTTGCTTTTAAGACAACATGATAGCAAAAATTTATAATATAGTAAGTCCAACCCTCAGAATTTCATGACTTTCTCTAGCAATATTCAGCAGTTCAGTTACTGAATAGGGGGATGGTGAATGGAAAGTATTACCTAATGTTGAGAATTAACAGGGTGTGAACATAGAATAAAGGCAACTAGGTCACACAGTCCTGGACCAGGAGTCAGGAAGACTCATCTTCAAATCTAGCTTCAGACACTTTCTAGCTGTGTGCCCCTGGGCAAGTCACTTAACCCTCTTTGCCTCAGTCAGTTTTCTTATCTACAAAATGAGCTGGAGAAGGTAATGGCAAACTTGTCCTGTATCTTAGCTAAGAGAACTCCAAATGGGGTCATGGAGACTTTGACACAACCGAAAAATGACAAAACAACTAAAGAACAAAGAATGGACAAGGGAGCTAGTTTTATTAATCTTACAAGATTTTCATCTGTCACCTTAGTTCCAGTTAACACAATGCTTAATCCATTTATGTAGAAATGTGTCCTCATTCTAATGATTGAGAAAGTGAGGTTGTTGTTCAGTCATTTTTCAGTCATGTCTGACTCTTCATGACCCCATTTGGGATTTTCTTGGCAAAGATACTGGAGTGGTTAGCCATTTCCTTCTCTAGCTTATTTTACAGATGAGGAAACTGAGGCAAACAGGGTTGAGTGACTTGCCACGGGGCACACAGCTACCTGAGGCCAGATCTGAACTGTTAATATGAATGTATGGATCACCTGCATTTGATGGGGCTACCTTGTTATCCAAATGGATTTTATCTAAAACTTCAGGCTGAACCAAGATAGCTAGCAGATAAGTCCCTATTTACTTCTTTCCCCAGGAGAGTAAACAAATCAAAATGCCCCTTTTGACTAAACTTCAACAGATAAGTCCCCATTCACTATCTTCTTTCCCCAAGAAAGTAAATAGATCTTATTGTTCTCCTTTACAAATATCTTGGCATTCTTGTCCTTGGTAAACTCTTCCTGTGCCTGTGTCTTTCAGCTGCCTTTTATAGTATTTGCTTTAGGTTAATTTGTATCATCCTAATAAAACTGACATTACCCCATAACCAGCGAGCAAAGAAACCTTATATACCCTCAGAAAGAAGGGGTCTCTACATGATTCATGCCGCTTGTTCTTGGGACAAATAAACTGGCACTATGTTTTTCCTGTCTGTCTCAGATCCAGTTTCTCTGATCTGTTCATTATTATTATTTTTTTTTGTAGGAGACAGGCAATAAAAACTATATTTAATTTTCGACAGAACTCAGGAATATGAGGCTTCCTGACTCTAACCCTAGTACTCTATCCACTGCATCACCTAAGGTTAAAGTTGTCTGTGGTGGCCTGGTCATTGATGGATGGAGCAAATGGTAGAGCTGAGTTTGAATGACTTCAAAATTTGGCCTCTTTCCACTAGAACATTAAATTGTAGAAAATTAAGGGCTTATTTTGCAACCAACTACTTTCTAAATAAGCAGAGTTGAGGTCTGAAAGAATAAAATAACACTGATTAAAACAGTACTGCTGAGAGGCCTCAAGGGTCTGATTTCACATTTCCTTTGGCCTTCTTTCTCTCCAGGCATTTGAGCATTCACATGTAAATCCCTTTTCTCTATTTATATTGCCTCTTCAGCCTCATCATTCTTGAAACAATTTTTGATAATATAAACACAATAAACCTACAGAAGTCTTTTTTTTTTCTTATCTGGGATGCCTCTTGAAATTTCAAACTAATCTTTAATATGCCTAATTTCTTCCCTTCCCCCAAACTCCACCCATTAAGAATGGTTTGATCATTGTGAAAAAAAGGAGTCCCTTGTGCTACTCTGAAAGAGTGTGTGATTTATAAGTTTTTAAAATCCTCCCAGCTCTGCTTATTTTGACAAAACTACTTAACACTCCAAGCAATGAACTACAAGGCATAAAAGTATAATCTGCAGAGAAAACCTTAATCCTCTACAGCAACCTATTTGAATCTCCTTAAACACATTTCTATGTGTAGGCCTGGAGAATTAAGTCAATTGTTTGATCTGAGAAGAAAGGCAATTAGGACTCTCCCTTGATCTTTCTGGATGAATTCTAGTCAGGGGCTGCTAGTATTCTCAACAGCTACATTGGAGACCCCTATTATTATAATAATAGAAGTATGCAGCAGAATCACTACAGTTAAGGGCCTCTCAGCATTTCCATTATAAGTTGTTTTTCAGGGGGTCTCAAATCACGATGGGCCAATACTGAGAATACAAATTATTAACATACTTTCTTTTGAAACTCCATAAAAAATGTTTTCCCTTAAAGTGAACAATTTTAAAGCAGTAGAGCTAGGGAAACTGCAGAAAGGTGTGCATTGTAGATAGTAGAAGCCTTGGGGGTTTCAAAGTGACTGAGGTCACCTCAGGTGGATGCCTTTGAGAACCCATGGCTATACCAATGCTATCATGAATTAAATATCTAGACAGCAGAGTCTATCAAGGAAACATGGAGATCTGACTCTTTGATCAACTATAGCCCAGAATTATTTCAGTTCACCAGGTTGCTTTTCACTTCTTCCATCATCCTCAGAGACCTTGGATGACACCTCTAAAATAGCTCCTTGACCTCTCAACCCAATGGTCAGCAGCTATTTCAATAATGTTCCCAGTCCAGCCTTGAATCCACCATCCCCTTCAACTGTTCCTACCCTGACCTACCAATACAGAAGAGTTCATGGGAGACAACATTCAAAGAAAAGAGATTATTATAATCCCTGGCCTCGGATATCCCTCCTCAAACTTCCAATGGCTTCCCTAGCCCCCTCCTTTCCCAGCTGAGAAACTTAATTCATATTTTATAGAAAAAAGTGAAGCCATCCATCATGAACTCCTACTTTTCCCCCTTTCTCATCTCTTATCATTCATATTCCTTCTGCCACTTTCTCCTCCTTCACCTTTGTTTCCCATGATGAAATGGCTTTACTCCTTACCAAGGTTAACTCCTATACTTGTTCAAGTGATACCATTCCATCCCATCGCCTCCAACAGATTGGTCCCTCTGATGTAAGAGGCAAAAAGGGGTTAATAGAAAAACCTAAGACCCAAGCTCTAATTCAGATATGAGCTCTAAGAGGGATTCAGACCCCAGTTAATGGACAACTTAAAGGTCAGGATGCTAAGTTCTCTTACCCATAATAATCAGTACCCATAACAGGAACAGAGCGAGCTTGTCCATGAAGGCCTGAGACTATAACAATGATACATTGACAGGCTATAGAAACTCAAACTAGGGACAAATGATAAATGAAGATGTTTTGAAACTAAGCATGGGAACCAGAAAGAGACATGCGCAGAAAAGGCCAAATTTGTCCCCAGATTCACCTTATGACTGTAAACCCCCAAAACACACTTCCATTGAAAAAGGTACCAACCTTGGGAGTTGGCTTAGGACCCCAGGAGCTCCAAATAAGGATAAGCCCTCTCCTGTACCTCCCAAAGGTGGAGATTATTATAATGAGACTGATAATCAATTTATCCATACCATAAATATAACTGTCTTTCCTTTCCTTATTCGACAGATACCTTTCTACTTTTCTGGTTCTCTCCCTGTGGTCACTCACAGCATTGCAATAAAACTTGAGAAACTGAGTCACTGAGTCTTATAATTCTTTTGGGACGACCCACGATCAATTTGATGCTAATTCCATCCCACATCACCTCTGTCATCCCCACTCTTTCACTTATTTTCAATCTCTCTTTCTCTCTAGTGGCTCATTTCCTACTACCTACGAAGATGCCCATGTCTCCCCTATCTTGAAAAAATCCCTTACTTTATCCTTTCATCCCTGCTATCATCCTCTATCTCTTCTGCCCTTTGTAGATAAACTCCTTGAAAAGGCCATCTACAATAGGCATGTCTACTTTCTTTCCTGTCACTCTCTCTGTAACTCATCACAATCTGGCTTCTGACCTTATCATTCCACCAAAATTGTCCTGTCCAAAGTTACTAATGATTTCTTCATTGTCAATGACCTTCTCGAATCTTATTCTTCTTGACTTCTTTGAAGCCTTTGACACTGCTTGTTATTCTTTCCTCATGGATATTCTCTTCTCCCTAGGTTTTCAGAATACCCCTCTCTCCTGCTTTTCCTCCTACCTATCTCATTACTCCTCTGTCTTCTTTGCTTCTCCACATCACACTTTCTTCATAGGTATCCCTCAGAGTTCTGTCTAGGACCTTCTTCTTTTCTATCTCATCAGCTCCCATGGATTTATCTCTTATGCTGATGATTCTCAAATCTACCCATCCTGCCCAATCTCTCTGCTGACCTTCAATCTCATATCTCCAACTCCCTTTCAGACATCTTGAACTGGATATCCAGTATACATCTGAAACTCAGTATGTCCAAAACAGAATTAATTCTCTTTCCCCCTAAATCTTTCTCCCTGACTTTCTACCTTCCCTATTACTGTAGAGTACATACAACACCATCCTCCCAGTCCCTCAGACACACATCCTAAGAGTCATCATGGATTCCTCACTATTCTCCCCCTCCTCCCCCACATCCAAGCTGTTATCAATTTCACCTTTGCAACATCTCTTGAATATGCCCCATTCTCTCCTCATACACTGCTACCACTCTAGTGAAGTTCCTCATCACCACATGCCTGAATTATTGAAATAGCTGCCCAAGTCTCTCCCTACTCCAATTCATTCTCCATTCACCTACTAAAAGGGTTTCCCTAAAGCATAGGTCTCATCATATTACCACTCCCTTCCCCCTACTCAATAAAATCCAGTAGTGGTTTCCTATTACCTCTGGGAATGAATACAAAATGCTCTGCTTGGCATTCAAAGCCTTTCATAAGCTAGCCCCTCCCTAACTTTCCAGTCTTCTCACACCTTACTCTTTCACATGTGCTCTTTGATCCAGTAACACTGGCTTTCTGGTTATTTAGTGAACAAGAAACTTCATCTCTTGGCTCAGGAAATTTTCTCTGGCTGTTCCCCAAGCCTGGGACATTCTCCCTTCTCAACTCTTACCATTGACCTCTCTCATTTCCTCTAAGTCCCTACTAAAATTTCATCTTCTACAGGAAGTCTTAACCAACTCTTCCTTACCCAACCCCACCTTAATTCCAGTGCCTTCCCTCTATTAATTATTTCCTATTTATCCTGTATATAGCTTGTTTTGTATATATTTGTTTGCATGTGTTCTCTCCCTTTAGATTGTAAATTCTTTAAGGGCAGAGACCGTCTTTTGCCTCTTAGCACTTAGCACAGTGTTTGGCACATAGAAGGTTCTTAGTAAATATTTATTGTTAGATTATATAAAAAGACACAAGCTAGGGATAACTAATTTTTTTTAAGTTCTTAACAAAAGGAAACAAAATGTGATCTGCAAGGAGGAATCAACAACTATGCTATCTTGTCAGTGGAAAAGAACCCTGAGATGACCCTGGAGGTTTGAATCTGGATATCAAAATAAATATTTTTTAAAAATACTGCGAAAAAATACTTCTAGTGGACCAGTTTGCCTGTAGACAAAGGGGAGGCTTGAATATTTCTGGATGGATGGTATTTCTTTGAACTCCTAGGCTTTTTGGCTTGCTGTAATGCATGATGCATATAAAAAGCCAATTTTCCTTTATACTGTAATGATTGGAATGACGCCACCTGCTGGAGACTTACTGTAGAAAAGCTCTGCCATGAGGTGAAGGTCTTTGAGGGCAAGACCATGCGTCTTTTCTTTGGTATCAGGAAGTGACATTTGCTTGTGGGAGGAAGAAGGGGGAGCCTGGTGCTCTGACTCACTCTCTCTTTCCTGAGGACTCTGGCGGAGAAGGGAGCTAGAAATGTGCTCTTCCTTTAATAGATAGATGAATGTAGGCCTTTCTCTCTCTCTACCAAATTCTTATTCTCCTTAATAAATGCTTAAAAGTCTAACTCTTGCTAAAGCTTATAATTTATTGGTGACCACTCATTAGATATTTTAGACAGACTAGCTAGAATTTTAGCCTTAACAATATATATTTATTAGGGCTGATAGACAATAGTAAAACTTATACTCATCAATGCATGTTACCAAACATTATTGGTTATTCAATAATATAGACATTAAAACCTCTAAGAGGGGCAGCTAGATGGCGCAGTGGATAGAGCACCGGCCCTGGAGTCAGGAGTACCTGAGTTCAAATTCGGCCTCAGACACTTAACACTTACTAGCTGTGTGACCCTGGGCAAGTCACTTAACCCCATTGCCTCACTAAAAACAAAAAACAAAAAAACAAAACCTCTAAGAACAAACCACTAACTTGATCACTAAAGGTCCCAGTAAACGTCTCCTACTGGTGACTATGACAAGGTTCTCTTGGAACCTTGACGCTGGAGAACATGAAGTGGCATCCTTACAAGTATCTCAAGTGAACATGGGATGCTCACATTTCTTTTTATTCATTCATTCTTTCATTTGTTTGTTTATATTTGTTTATTTATTTTTATGATTATGTAAAATGTTACCATACTTGCCATTTTGTACAAGAAAACTTGATTTTAAAAAAATGAAAGTGAAAAAATAGCATGCTTCAATCTGGAGGAGTCTGTCCTATTATCACCTAGTAGACTGATGGCTGAGGCCTCAGGTAGGTTTTTATAATTCTAGCTAAAGATGTTTACAAATTACATTTAAGTTCTGATTGATGATTGATTACCTAAGCTTATGATGAGAAGAAACAATCAAAACTTTAGCTTCCTGTCATTAGCAAGTGTTTACCAATTATTTACCAGACTTGGAACACACATGTGATTAGAATCTGTTTACCAAATCTGGGGGACATGCATATCAAAAGCTGTCTATAAGAATTGGGAGAAACATACATATTTGACAAACTATATCACTCTAGTCCTTGACTTATTACAGGGTAAAAAAATACAACCAGTTTACATAACAAAATGGAGTCTTAAAACAAAATGGAGCCATTAAGTTAACATACTTATTCCTATTATACTTGCCTACAGTACTGAGGGCTTCAGAGAAGCTGTATAGGCAGCTATGCAATATCTGATATTATAGTTATAAAGTGGTTAAATATGTTTGTTTTTTTGTTTGTTTTTCCTATGAGCAAAGGACTACATACAGTTATGCTATGCTTATGTGACTAAAAACTAATGAAACTGGGGTTGGGAGCCTAAAAGATGGAGTTTTCGGGGTGCGGGGGGTGGTCGGGCAGAGAAGGGAGGGGGAGGTGAGAGCTAAGAGAGAGTCTGATTAATTAGGTCAATCAGCATTTATTTAGGTTCTAGCTATATACTAAACGCCAGAAATACAATAAATGAAACAATTCCTACTCACAACTACCTGCAGGTATACCCCAAGGCTCTAACAGGAACCCTCTACTCTATGAGATGTCTTGGTGACCTTATCAGCTCACATGGGTCTAATTATCATACTGATGCTTATGATTTTCAATTATATATTTCTAGCTCTAGTCTCTATCTTGATTTCAAGTCTGACATCACCAACTACATACTGGACATTTTGGGCTAGATATTTCATAGACAATGGAACCACCATCCTTCAAGTCATCCAGGTGTGCAACCTTGAAGTCATTCTCAGTTTCTCACTGTCACACACACTAAATATTTAGTAGTTGCCTAGTTTTCTTGTTTTTATAAGGTATTTGTGGAGCTAGCTTGTGTTAGCATTCAAGATTCTCTACAATCTCATTCCAATTTAACTTTCCAGAATGATCAATCTGAGGTTAAAAGTTAATTTAGGGGGCAGCTAGGTGGCACAGTGGATAGAGCACCGGCCCTGGAGTCAGGAAGACCTGAGTTCAAATCCAGCCTCAGACACTTAACACTTACTAGCTGTGTGACCTTAGGCAAGTCACTTAACCCCAATTACCTCACCAAAAAAAAAAAAAAGTTAACTTAGGAGAAAAAAAACAACAACTTTGCAACAAGTTCCTCTGATAAAGGTCTCATTTCCAAGATAGGTAAGAAAATTATCCAAATTTCTAAAAATAAGAGCCATTCCTTAAATCATAAATGGTCTAAAGATATGAATAGTTATTAAAGGAAGAAGCCCAACATGTCTATAGACCCATGGGGAAAAAAACACCTCCAAATCACTAATTAGATAAATGCAAATAAAAATCTCTCATTAATCTTCATTCGGGTCAAACTGGATTACTTACTGTCTCCTCCTCTAACAACGCATGAAATATATTCATCTTTCTCTTCCTTGCAGGCATCTCTACCTTATAACCCCTTGGGGTGGATGGTGTCAGAAAAGATCAGTACCTTTGGTGTGAGGGCTGCTAAGCCCTTTTCACGGGGACCTTCCTCCTTTGGTGTCTACATGATTTCCCTAACTCTCACCTGTGACTCCAAGAAGCTGTAGCATGCACAGTCACATCCTGGTAAACCATTTCAGGAGAGACTAAACCAGGCTGAAGAAACCCAGGGGTCTGAAACCTGTCAGTGAGTTAGTGGGGTGTCTATCCCAAGCATGTGAAGACTTCCCCTCATGGAATGGGCAGATGAGAACAACTCATTCCAACGACCATGACAACAGCTGAAGCAGTTGCTGTAGAGCTCTTAGAGCTTGCTTAGCCATTGAAGACATCCACTGCATCCTGAGCCATCACTAATCCTCTTGACTCTGAACTGACATTGGGCTGTGATGACTCTGGAAGAGTGAGGCTGAAGACTCAATGCAATTCTGCCTCACTTTAAATCCAATTTATGTGGAAATCAAGACATCGCCCATACCATTTTAACCATTTTTTACCTTCCTCAGAGTCCTGTGGTGACAGGCAAGTGATGAAGCAGCAGGTGAGGATACAATGGGAGATGTAATCACAACCCAGGACACAGACAGCCCAGGCCATAGGGTCATTTTCTTACTGGAAGCAGAAGTGAGATTCAGCAGCCCCTTGAGTATCTGAGAAAGCTTTTAAAGACTGCACTGCTCAACTCCTGGAAGGGGGTAGAAAAACTGCCCTAAAAATTGTCTGCTTACCCAACCCTGGCCTGTTTACTGCAGCAGGCAGGGATCCCATCCTGTGGTTGAAAAAAATATATGCAATAAGTTTTGCAAAGATGGTTCCACTCACCATTTGTACATGAAATGTGTGCACACTTATGGACAACACAAAATTCAGTAGATCTCAAAGCCAAACAGCTTTCGTTGCAAGAGAACTCAGAAAGTATCCCATGAAAATAGCAGCTGGGTGAAACAAAGCTGATAAATGAAGGCCAGCTTAATGAAGTCAGAGTTGGATGCATTTTTCTGGAGTAGCCACAATGATGGGGAGTAATGTAAATCTGGTGTCAGTTTTGTAATCAGAACTAATAGAGCCAAGAAGTGTGTATGTCTTCCAAAGGAGAGGCTCACAACAATGTGATTGCCACTTGCAGAAAAGTGTCACACCATTATTATCAGTACATATGCTCCTACCATGATGAATGCTGATGAGGTCAAAGAAAAACTTAATGAAGACCTAGAGACCCTCATCACCAGTGGGTTGAAAGAGGGCCTGGGTGAGTTTAAGGCCAGAGTATGGAAAGACTATCAGACATGGAAGGGAGTCCTTGGGAGGAATGCAGTTGGAAATAGCAACAGCAATGGTCACTTACTACTGAAGAATTGTGTATGTTGTGACCTCATCACCAACACTGTCTTCCATTTATCTAAATTCAATAAAACTGCATGAATGAACACTCAAAGCAAACATCAACACTTAATAGACTATGTCATTGTAAGAAGAAGAGTCTGGGGCAGCTAGGTGGCACAGTGGATAGAGCACCAGCCCTGGAATCAGGAGTACCTGAGTTCAAATCCGGCCTCAGATGCTTGACACTTACTAGCTGTGTGACCCTGGACAAGTCGCTTAACCCTCATTGTCCTGAAAAAAAAAAGTAGGCTTATCCTTCACCGGGAATGTGGTCATCTACTTGAGAGTCATTGTGGCTTCAGAAAGGGCCGAGGAATGGTCAATATGGTGCTCGACAACCCCATGAGAAATGCCATTGATCTAATGCCTTTTATACCATCAGTCATGACAGCTTGTAGAATATAATGGCAAAATTTGATTGCCTGGAGAAGTTCATCAGTATTGTACATCAGTGTGATGACAGTATGCCTGGATGGGGGTTCTGGATAATGGAAGATGCTCTTGTGATTTCCAAGTCACTAACGGTGAAGTAGGACTACATGCTTGCTCCCACACTTTTTAACATGTTTTCAGTGATCCTTCAAGGAGAACTACGAGGTCACCTAGGTCAGCTACCACACTGACAGTAAATTATTTAACTTGAAAAGGCTAAAAGGCAAGACTAGAATGGAGGGAGAGAATTGGTGTATGACTTTTTGTTCCCGGATGATTGCGCACTCAATGAGGCCTCTGAGGCTGATGCAACAAAGTATGGATTGATTCTCTACTGCTTGTGATAATTTTGGTTGAACAATTAACACCAAAAAATAGAGGTTCTCCACCAGACATTACCTCATTAACTATTCATGGAACCATGTTACAACAAATGGAGAAATTTTGAATGTTATAGATAAGTTCATTTACCTTGTCAGTATACTTTCCAGGAATGAACACATGGATTAATGCCAGAGTTAGGTCAGTATTTGGGAGGTTCTGAAGGAAAATATGGGAGAGAAATGTTAGAGTACCTACTAAATTGAGGGTCTACAGAGTTGATGTGTTGACTTGATTGTTATATGCCTGTGTAATACCAACACTATGCCAGAAAACTGAATTACTTCTATTTGCATTGTCTTTTTTTTTTTTGGTAGGGCAATGAGGGTTAAGTGACTTGCTCAGGGTCACACAGATAGTAAAAGGCAAGTGTCTGAGATGGGATCTAAACTCAGGTCCTCTTGAATCCAGGGCCAGTGCTCTATCCACTGCGCCACCTAGCTGCCCCCATTTGCATTGTCTTAAAAAGATTCTTAAGACTTGGCAAAATGAGGTACCAGACACTAAGGTTGTTTCTTGAGCTGAACTGTTCTTGAACTCAACTTGAACATAAAAAGAATTTTAGTTTTTTCTTTCTCTCCTTTCTTACTTAATCTACTCTAAATTCATAGCATGATACCAAATGTAGACAGGGTAAATCAATAAGCAATTTATTGAGCACTTACTATGTGTCATGGTCTGTGCAAAGTAATGAAGAATCAACAGCAAAAACATGGTCCCTGCTTTCAAGGAGTTCACATTCTTTTTTTTTGGGGGGGTGGGGTGGGGGGTGCAATGAAGGTTAAGTGATTTGCCCAGGATCACACAACTAGTATCAAGTGTCCGAGGCCAAATTTGAACTCAGGTCCTCCTGAATCCAGAGCCAGTGCTTTATCCACTGTGCCACCTAGCTGCCCCTAAGGAACTCACATTCTAATGGAACATCTAATGGAGCAGACATCAAGCACCATTACGAACATGGAGAACAAGAAGGGTGGGAGCAACAAGGAACACTCTCACTGAAGGAACTAAAAAAAACCCAAAAACAAACCTAAACTAAACGATGGACAAACTGATCACAAGAACATAAATATTCATATAAGCCCAGCAAATGTGGTGATTTGGGACAATTCTTTCTTTCTTTCTTTTTTTTTTTTTTTTGTTTTGTTTTTTGGTGGGGCAATGAGGGTTAAGTGACTTGCCCAGGGTCACACAGCTAGTAAGTGTCAAGCGTCTGAGGCCGGATTTGAACTCAGGTACTCCTGAATCCAGGGCTGGTGCTTTATCCACTGCGCCACCTAGCTGCCCCTGGGACAATTCTTTGTCTAATTCAACACCTGGTAATTATCTGGTAGAAATTGTTAGTCTTTTTTAAGAGAACCAATGACATCATGGGGTGATGTTCTGACTCCCTTGAGTTGGATTTGTGAGGCAGAGTTGCACAGTCATCAGTCTCAGTCTCTCTTCTGGAGTCATTGAAGTCCATTGGCAAGTCAGGACAACTGATGCTGGCCTGGGATGTGGTGAATGTCCAAGCTCTAAGTGCTTCAGGCCACCTGCTTCAGCCTCCTTCTTGGCAGTTGAAATAAAGTCTTCTCACCTGGCAATTCCAGCAGGCAGCAGGCAATCCCCCCACCAACTCACCTATGAACCTGTTGATTACCCTTGACCTGGTTCAGTCCATCTGCCAAGATGGTTTTATTGGCCATAGTTCATGCTACAGTTTCTTAGAGCCACAGGAACTGAACTACCAAATCCAAACCTCAGAGACAATCTTTTGTCACCACTGTCTCTTCCCTTGAATTTTGTTTTGCTTTTTGCATATGAGCCAACTTCTTCAGATATCCCATGTTCTATCCTTGTAGCTCCATTATTGACTAACTCTTAGACTTAGCTTGTTCACACTGAAAATCTGATCCCCAAGTGAGCAATGATTTATCAGCCATAGCCCCATTCCCACCCCGTTCCCCAAATTAGGGAGATTCAATCAAAGCCTTGGACACCTCCACCATGAAAGATCTTGATGGTGCTGGCCCTGACCCCACCATAAAGTCCTGGGTAAATGCTGTCAAATGGAAGGTGTACTTTGTATGCATAAGATGTAAAAATAAAATTAAATTAGTGGTGAAATTTTATGACAGGCCAATTCACAAAGATAGGATCATCAATTTTGTCAATTAGAGAGACTAAAATTTAGAGGATGGTGAAAGAATAATTGTTATTCAACACATTGAAGCTTTGTGGTAGAGTAGAAAGAGCACTGAATGCAGAATCAGATGTCCTGGATTCCAAGCCTGACCCTTCCATTTATTATCTTGTGTAAATTCTTTTGATTTTCTAGACCTGTTACCTCATCCATAAAATGAGATTAGACTAGATAACTTCAAAATTTCTTTGGAATTTTTTTTCTTTTTTTGTGGGGCAATGGGGGTTAAGTGACTTGCCCAGGGTCATATAGCTGGTAAGTGTCAAGTGTCTGAGGCTGGATTTGAACTCAAGTACTCCTGAATCCAAGGCCAGTGCTTTATCCACTGTGCCACCTAGCCGCCCCCATTTCCTTTCAATTCTAAACCCATTATCTTATGTGATAGGTTAAAAAACAAACATACAAAACCTGACTTGCTCAGTCACAGAGCTACTAAAAGTGTCTGAGGCTGGATCTGAACTCAGCTCTTCCTGGCTCCAGGAACCATGCAGATGCCCATTAGATTTAGGCTAAGCTACTTTATTTTTAATGGAAGTATTACATAGACAGGTCCAGTGGGGCGGGTGGGATCTTGGGTGTTCACTCTCAAAATGTAGTCTGTTCCCAACCCTGTTGTCAGCTGACCATGTGAACTTGGATAATTCTCAACCTTTCTGAACCTCTATTCTATCATCTCTAAAATGGGAATAATCAAGTCATTTTACTTAAAAAAAAAAAAGATTATGCTGGGGTGAGGGATGTTTTACTTTCTCAGTATTCCTGCATTGGAGTCCTCCAATATCTCATTGTAGCATAAAGGCAGCCTTGGGTTCTCCAAGACTATACAAATAGAACACTAGCTCTGACTGGGCTTTGGTGAGGGTCTCTTCAGCTAATATCCAAGAAGGAGACCAGTTAAGTTCTGAGAGGTCCATGGATCAGGCCTGACCAACATGTATTCAAGTTTTTTTGGACCTAGGATTTCAGAAAGATTGTCAACTATTGGAAAGATTTGGATCTGTACTGGTGGACAGGTGTGTCTGGGATATGCTTCTAAATGCTTTATGGAGACAAAATGCTTCTAAATGTTTATGGAGAAAAAAAGAGAGAGAACATGTTTGATAGATGTTAAAATAGAAAGTAATAAAAACATTTAGAAAGATCTGTCATGCAGCCATGCCTCTAACAACTTCTTCCAGACCTAGGCAATTCCTAAAAAGCTCAAAGGCAGCTTCAAAGCAAGAATTCTTTGAAATGCACAGGTCAACTTGTTTAGTGGTTCCAATTGCTCTTACAAGTGGACAAAGAGGGGTAGATAACATAAACAGCTCATAATCAGTGATCAAGCGCTTGACTCCGTACCTCATTTTCCCTTAGTATAACATCACAATTGGGATTCAGTGAGTTTGGGAGAAGCTGGATGCTCCTATAGTCAGTTCTCTTCACGACCCAAGCTGTCCTTTGGAGCCCTCCAACCATTTATTCCCATAGCCAGGTTATCTTCATGGGAAAAGGTACATACACAAGGGCAGGGCAGACACAGTAGTTCCATCTGACATCTTGAATCCTCTGTCCCTACACCTGGATAAGAGGTATTTATCCAGCACCTCTCTTGCTTTTCATTCCTGCTATATCCACACTTTGATACCATTCTCTTTCTACTAGAATCCAAAGCCCAGCTTTCTCAGCAATAGGAGACGCTGAAAAGCAAGAAGGGTACTGCCCCCATACATGTTTTATCTTCCCTCTTAGAATATCAGTTCCTTAGAAATAGGGGCTTACCTATTTCATATACCCAATGTTTAGTGCAGTGGTTCACACAGTAATAGTAGGTGTTTTATCAATGCTTGTTGTATTGCTATACTTTAATCTCTCCACCTAAAATATAGACTACAGCTTGTTAACTGTAGAAAGGCTGTAATTTTGGTGCTGGGCAGAATTAGGTCAGAGGTAATAAGCCCTTTTTGCCTTCTTTCAAACCAGACTTTATGATTTGCATGAAACACAAGGGGCATGATAGGTTCAAGGAAAATCCCTCCCCCTTAGGTTCCTTAAGGTTTGCAAAATGGAGACCCCTTGTACTGATCAGCCTATACTCAATGATGATATGACTTAAAAGGACTGACCATAACTTAGATTAAAATGGATTCAAAGGAAACATTGTATCAAAATGATGGACTTAAAAATGTCCATGGACTTTGCTGGCTACATCTATAAAACAAAGCTATAAGCCAAAGAGCTGGCAGACACATACTCCTGCAGCTAAGCAGCAGAAGAGATAGCTAGCAGAGAACAGTACATTGGCAGAAGAGCTCAGCTTTGCAGAGACAGGGGCACTTGCAATGTTATGACGTCAGCAGCTTCATGACATGGGAGGTGAATTGCTCTAATCATCTCTATTCCCTGGTCACACATGATCTCTAAATATTACCTTCTCCACTGGTAATTTGGCAATCTGCACAGGAGAATGTACTCCTATGTGTATGGAGGAACTTTTCTGTCACATAGTAATGCTATCATTCTGAATGGACATGAATCCATTAGATGCTTTGAATATCCCAGTTTTCTGACGGCCACTGTTAGAAGGCTACTTTCTACCATAACCACATAAGCATTACCCCTTCCTTCATCCCTCACCTAAGGAGGGAAATATAAAGGTTTTGCATAAGGCAAAAAGAGGGAGAATACCCACCTTTTGAAGCCAGAATCCTTGTTTCTATTTAATCACGTAGGCATAAAATGAAACCATATGCAGGAATAACAGAAAAAAAGACAAAAAACTGCATCCATGCTAAGATTGCCAGGGTGTTTGACAGCTTGCTTATTTTTTACCTGTAGGCCCTTTTCCAACTAAACAAAAACTAATGAGAAATCATGTTACTACTTTGGGCTGGCTTAATTCAGGTGTGTGGGATTAAAGGAGAGAAAAGCTCATTTTCCCTTCACACTCATGAGAGTTTTATTAAGGATGTCTACCTCAGTACAAAGATGACTCTCAATTTTATATATATATATAAATATAATTTTTAATATTTTTAATATTTTAATATTAAATTTAATATATTTTAATAATATATATAACTAATTATATATATAAAATAATTGATTTAATGTTTTCATATATTGCTTTAAGGCAAAACTACTCCAGTGAGGGTATGGTCAGTACTGTTTAGTAATACATGCAGTTTTTACATTGCAGGACCCTCTTAAAGAAAATCTCTATTCTATGTGTAATGTGCTCTCTAGAACACACTGGCAAACATATGATGCTACTTTGTGGAACTGTAAAGGAAAATGACAAGCTGTGAGTTATAGAACACACAAAGCAGTCCAGTTAGGCTCTTTAGAAAATAGCCTGGAGCTTTAAGACAAACTTAAAACCTTGACTGACTACTAGCTGTTTTAGGACCAGCAGCAGCACAAAGATAAAAAGACTCCAATGATCACTTCAGAAATGCACTAGCCAATCAGATGTTTTCAAATTTTACCTCATAATTGACAAATTAGAAGCGTTCATTGTTCTGAGAACAGAGATCCAGTGGTAAATCTTCTTTTAAAAGGACAGAAAAACAACACAAATCACTCTTTTCTAAAAGTTGCATTTTGTCTTCAGTCACATGTTCATTATAGATTTTTTTCCCTTGTGACACATAAAAATGTTACATATAAACAAGGCCATTTCTAAATGGCAAATTAACCAGTAACTGCCCTAGTTCAATCCTGTAAATAGCACTGTATCCAATTCTGTTGTCTAACACAGTGGTGTCAAATTCACACCGATGCATATTATCTAATGTACATTTTAATTGATTTCCCATATTTTAATCTCGTTCAGGCTCACCCATTCAGGAGTTTTGCAGGCCCTAAAGTCTGATAACTCTGCTCCAAAGCATATTTTACTCATAGGTTGTTGAAAGATAGAAGAATTTTTTTTTCCTAATGGAAAAGCATACTGGGCTTGGTAATCTGGATTTCATTTTCAGCTATTACTGTGTGACCGGAGACCAGTCATCTCTGAACTTGTTTCTTCTGTTAAATGGAGACAATGATACTTATATTACCTAACTCACATAGGGGACCTTAAATGGGCTAAAGCATACGGAGTGTTCTGTAACAGGTAAAACTCTGTATAAAGGTAAACTATTGTTTTGGAAGTTGTAGGAATCTTCATTAGGTTATATAAGGAACATGTCTCTCTTTCTCTCTCTCTCTCTCTCTCTCTATATATATATATATATGGTGAAGATTTTCTGGGAAAATGATGCAAAGATTCATTAAACATTAGATCACTTCAGAATAATGACTTAAGCAAAATACTAAGAAGGGTTTTAACAGGGTGAGAGCATTGAGAAAATGTATTTTCTTTTGTTAAAACAAAGAATTTTGTTTTATTACACCATGATCTTCTCCAATAATATTCCCCTTCATAACTGCTTGTATTAGGACAACAAAAACAAAACAGTTAAGTCAAAAATTACCATGTATATCAACCATGACTTAACAGAAGCCTTAATATTCTGTACCTACGGCCTAAGAGGAAGGAAACCTATATTGATGCATGGTGGAAATGTCAAGCAAACCCTGTTTGATATAGGAAGCTGAGAGAAAGAATTTTAAAGAAGTCACTTGACTTATACAAACTCTACTGGTAGACTCACAACTAATCCAGATCAAAATCATTCAGTTATTTCAGCTCCAAACTAACTTGCTTCAATTTACTGAGCTCGTAATACCTGTTAAGAAATCCAAGTTCTTTTTTTAGGTAAAGATGATACCAATGAAACTTTGGAATCACTTTCTTGTTGTGACAGTGAATTGAACCAAGTCACTCATACACTCTTGGCTTGTTCCTGCTTTAAGCAACGGCACTCAAATATAGAACTGGGGTAAATTCTCTAGGGTTTTTTTTTTCTATTTTGCAAAAAGCTGTGATATTTAAACAGTTTTCCCAATCCGCCTAAGTAACAGGCATGGCAGTCAAAAAAAGCTAATGTGATTTTTGCATTTAAAGAGGGGAAATGAGGAGCCAGCTAGGTGGTGCAGTAGATAAAGCACTGGCCCTGGATTTAGGACCTGAGTTCAAATCCAGCCAAAAACACTTGATACCTCCTTGCTGTGTGACCCTGGGCAAGTCACAATCCTCATTGCCCCGCCAAAAAAAAAAAAAAAAAAGAAAAAAAAAAAGAGGGAAAACGTTCAGGATGAAAACATGTTACTGTATTTTGCTGTGGTTGGACAACATGTAGATTATGTTCAGCCCTGACCTGTTGGTAATGATCTTTTAAAAATAGCATTTAGCTTATGTCTTTCTTCACATAATGGACCTGGAGATGCTGAGGCTGGAGAAGACTTGGGACAGGACATGAGGTATTACCATCTGTTTTGATGCTGCCCTTTGAAGTCTGAGATTGGTCCCATCTAGCTCGAAGTTGAAATTTTTTATATGATGTTTCTCCCCATCAAAAATGTCAGCTCTTTGAAAACAGGGACTATCTTTGTTTTCAGTAGCCCCAGCTCTTTACATATAATAAGCACTTAATGGTCACTTATTCATTGATTCATTTGATTTGCAGGGATTTCATAGTGCAGGAGATAGAGTATGTTGGACTTGGAATCAGGAAGACTTAAGAGTGAGAAACTGGGCAAGTCGCCACTTCTCAGACTCGGTTTCCTCATGAAAAATGGTGATAATAATAGCACCTACCTTACGGGATTGTTGCAAGAATCGAGTAAGATTCAACATTAAAACATTCTGTAGATGCCAATTACTATTAGGAAGACACTTTAGACTTGTTCTTGTAGGGAAGAAGTAGGAACAATCCAAAGAAGTTATTAAGAGCCAAAGTTAGGCTTGATGTAAGGGACAACTTCCTAATAATTACTGCTACTGAAATGGGCTACCTTGAGAGGGAGTGAGACCTATCTTACTAGGTCTCTCAAGTGTAGGCTGGATAACCACTTGTCCCAGATGTTGAAGGGGGGATAACCTCTGATTTCATTTCCAATTTCAACTGATTATATAATGTAAGAAGTCTATTGGCATGGCTTTGCTTTTAAATAGATGCTTTATTGATTTTTTTTTTTTTACATTGCTGTCACTTATCAATAATCCCTTCCCCCACCCCAATTTACCCCTCCACTGTAACCAATAAGCAGTTAAGCGAAACAAAATGACACACCAGCCATATATAACAATATAGGTCTCATTTCATACATAGAGTCTATATAACATCCCTGGAGGATGTTTCACAGGCAGCACTCTGCATTGCACTGATCAGACGTCCAGTGTCTGCTGGAGCCGTTTTCCTTTATGTACAGTCATTATGCAAAGTCCTTTCCCTTCTGCTAACTTCATTCTGCATTGGTTCACGAAAGCCATTCAAGTTTGTCTGTCTGAATTTCTTATGCTTGCAATTTCTTATGGCATTCTAATATTTCATTACATTAATATAACAAAATTTGTCCAGCCATTCCCCAATTTGTGGGCACTCAGATTGTTTTGGGTATTCTTCTAACCACAAAAACTGCACCTACACTATTATTTGTAAATCTGGGATCATGCCTTTTTGCCTCTGACTTCCTTAGGCTATTTGCAAAGTAGTGATTACTGGGTCAAAACTTATGCACAACATAGTAACTTTTCTATTATGGTTCCATATTGTTTTCCAGAATGGTTGAATGGACCAATTCACAACCACATACTACTAGTTTAGAGCTCTTTTTTCCACACAATCCCTTTAACATTACTATTTTCATCTCTGTCAAGTGTTGAAGTAGGAAGTTTTATAAATGTTTTATTCCGTATTTCCTTATTATTAGTTACTTGAAGCATTCTTTCAAATGGCTGCTGGTAGTTTATATTTATTCTTTTGGAAAATGCTTGTTCATATCTTTTGAGCACACAGCTATTGGGGAATGGCTTTCAAGCTTTCCACATTTATATCAATTCCTTTGACTTCTTGTACATCAGACACTTATCAGGAACATCTCATGTTAAATTTTTTTTCACAATAAGATTCTGATATGTAACTTTTATACTTCTCCAGATTTCAGCAGCATATAATATTGACAGAAGCTGAAAAAGGTCACAAATAGAACAAGGAAGAAAAATGACAAGGACTAGAGAAAACACGGTTCTACATGGAACTAGGAATTATTCCTTGACACAAAGCAGGTTGGTTTTATTTTCTAGATACAATGATACATAAGGACTCAGTGAAAGCCTCTTTAGCTCCACATACACTGTTCCCTAGGTGTTTGGCAAGATATTCCCAACATTCACTTCTGTCTTTACTAATACCTGCTAATATAATTAATATAATACAGAATTTCACTGATTTTGTCAGTGTGAATGCTCCCTCCACTGACAAATTTCAAAACTCTCCCATAACTTAATAGATGGTCCCATGGTCCCATAAGTTGCTACAAGGCAAAAAAAAAAAATCCATTACCTGGTAGTCATTCTTCTGGTGATGAGCCTTTCTGAACTTGAAGGCTAGTCCTCAAGGCAACAGATCAAGAGTCTGCTTTCAGACTCATACTTACAACTTGGTAGAATCTATGAGGTTTGCGCTCTGATGGAATAACCGTTAAAAACTCAGGACCACCTCTAGTCACTGACATTAGAATTTAAATAGAGGATAGCCCAGATATACACACAATTTAAGGTCAAAAGAAGCATACTTTAAGAGTCTAATAGTATTAGATAAACTTATGATTTTCTGATGCTCAAACATCATAAAGGTTAGGGATAGGATAATTCCAATTTCTATACTTGTATTCAGTTTTTGGTGTGATACAAAGAATTGAATACAGATCAATTGTTATACATTGGTCTTGGAGGGTGATCATACACCACTCACTTCTCTGTATAATAAAGAGATCGGACAATACGATCTCGTCCTTTCCAGTTCAAACATTCTATGATGAATTCTATTAAATAATGTTATGAAAAATAATAAGCCACTTCTACCACCCTCCCACAACACAGAAGGCACTTTGCTATATATTTTCTCCAAAGATTTTGTAATGTGAAAAGTATAAAGACAAATTAAAGGTCAAGTTTCAAAAACTGTTGTATTTTCTAATGAGTTATAATTTTGCACTTTTGTCACTTTTGAAAGTGACAAATCAAGAAAAATGGGGATCTTTATTTTGGAAACAGAGACAAAGAATAATCTTTTTTTGGTGGTGGTGGGGGGGGAAGCTTAAAATATTTTTCCCTTTACTACACACCAGCAAAGTTAACTTAAAAAAAAAACACAACACTATTTTCAACATCACATTAAACTATTAACTTAGTTTTTACTACCTTTTTTCCCTACCAAACTTTCGAAGAACGTATGGTCTGTGATTCAAATGTCCATCCCAATGACACTGGAACATACAGATGTCTTTTTTTCCCCTCTCAGTTTTAAGTCTATTATTAGAGTTTCCTTTCTTCAGAAGACAAATTGCTTAGAGAGAACTGGCTTCCACATGCATGAGATGTTTCTGAAAGTATAGCTGTCTGGCATACTGTAGACCAAATATCTGGTTCATGGACTTAATTCTTCACGTTTCACTTGTATGTATGGTGTCACCACCTAAGACAGAGAGATAGGGTTATATTCCTGGAAGGCGATACTTAACTGGATTTTATACTTAAAAGAACAAACAAGTGAGAATATTATATATGCTAGCTGATCAAAGTATTTTTCAAAATGAAGAGAAATAAAATATTTCCTAATTAAGAAAGCTAAAACAGATGAAAAGACCCTTATGACAACAACTTGACATTTTATTTTAATGGGTACACTTCATTCATTGTCTGCATGAAACTAGGTTATGTCTCCATGGGCCATAGTCACAGTTATTAAGCAACTAAATATGCCACCGCTTCCATGCCCTCCTTTATTTCCTTACTTCGTCAGTCTCATCTGGCTCTTTCTCCTGATGCTCTCTTTCCCACCTCATTTCTTTCAACTCTTGTCTGTATTTCCGTTCAATGAACCGCTTCTGATGGGCCATCTGGGGAAAGTTATCTGACACAAGGAGAAATATTTTACATTTAATAAAGTGTAACCACTAGTGCAGAGAATACTTCAAATTGCTTTTTTCCCCTCCCTTTTACAAGGAAAGGAGAAAAAAGCTAGTTTGTTATTTTCTCTCATTCATTCAGCACTCAAACAAATTGGAAGTCCTGGATCATCCGACCACAATTTCAAGATGATTTTAACATCTGCTACAAATTTTGAGTATGAGAACCATCAACACAAATAGAAATGTTAAAATGCACAGGCACAATTTGGGAATTATTTCTCTTACATGCTTTAAAATCACTCTTACAGCAACAAGTGCTTTACAGGAAAAATTAAAGGGCACAGTGAAGTGGGGCTGTACACGGTGTATTGTGTAAGATGGTCTACACTAAAAATTTCTGAAAAAATAAATGGCTCACACTATCTTGCTGTTATTTGTGGAGAATTAGAGTTTTTGAAAAGAAAACAGCAGAAAAGCTATTTGGCTAGTTAGTCTGAGCACAAAAGCTCAGGCTAATTAGTCAAATAACAAAATGAAAGCATGTATAGAGATAGTAGTCAAGGAAATTTCATCTTTTATTTTTGGAAAAGAAGAAATGGGAATCGAGTCCATTTCCCTGAATGCTGCAGCATATCTCCACTTCAGTGACTGTCCAGCCTCTGCCTGAATACTTCCAAGAAGGGGGAACCGTCCACATCCCAGACCACTTTGGGACAGCTCTGTTAGAAAGTTTTCCTGGACAGTAAGGCTAAATTGGCCTTTTTGCAACTTCTACCCATTGTTCATGGTTCTGTTTCTGGGGCCAAACACGTAAGTCCTATCCTTATTCCAAATGATAACCTTTTAAAAAACACTTAAGACAACTATCTCCCTGAAGGACAAGTTGTCCTCTTGACAGGCTAAACTTTCCTAATCTTCAACTGACCATCATATGATACACTCAAAACCATTCCTCATCCTGGGTACCCTAATCCATTCTCCAGCTTATCCAGCTTCTTCAACTGGTGCCAAGAACTGAACACAATATTCCAGACAAAATCTGATGACAGTACAATACAGTGGAATTTTCACTAACTTGTTCCTGAACAAGCTATGCCTCTCTTTATGTATACTAAGTATTCATTACCTTTTTTTGGTTGTCCTGTCATACTGCTAAAACATACTGAGTTTATGGTCCACTAAAACTCCCAGATCTATTTCTCTTCTTCCAACCCCCCCCCCCCCAACTCCCTTTTTTTTTGGTGGGGCAATGAGGGTGAAGTGACTTGCCCAGGGTCACATAGCTAGTAAGTGTCAAGTGTCTGAGGCTGGATTTGAACTCAGGTCCTCCTGAATCCAGGGCCAGTGCTCTATCCACTGCGCCACCTAGCTGCCCCCCCTTTTTTTTAAGAAATAGTTCTGGGGGAGGGGGCAGCTAGGTGGCGCAGTGGATAGAGCACTGGCCCTGGATTCAGGAGGACCTGAGTTCAAATCCAGCCTCAGACACTTGACACTTACTAGCTGTGTGACCCTGGGCAAGTCACTTCACCCCAATTGCCTCACCAAAAACAAAAAACAAAACAAAACAAAAAGTTAACTATACCTCCCCAACCTTAGAGTTTTGAAGCTGATTTTTTGTGTCAAATTATAAAAATTACATAAATTTATCTCTACTGAATTTCCTATTACTACAGCCAGTCCAGTGTTCTAGCCTGTCAAGGTATTTTTGTATGCTGCTATTCAGTGTACTGGCTATGCCCTCCAGCTTTGTGCTGCCTGAACATGATATTCCTACCTTCTATGTCTTTATCCAAGTCACTGATTAATAATGTTAAACAACAAAGAGCCAAACATAGAACCCTGTAGTAAGTACTCCACAGATGATCTCCTGGAACACTGACAATGAACAATGAACAACTCTTTTGAGTCCAGCTTCTCAACTTGTTCTATCTAAATCACCTAGTCCATTACCTTTCCATCTTTTCCCCATAAACTGTAAGAGATGTTCTAAGTAAAAAGATCCAATTGTCTGTAAGCCACATTTGTCTTTCTTAGATCACAGGAAATATTCTCATGCTCAAGGATCCTGTTGTTGGGCATTAAAAGTTTCTAAAACTTTACTTCCTGCTTCATTTGGTCCAAGTACTTACAACTAATAAATATGGGTTGTAATTTCATACTCTGAAAGCAGATCTAGTACACGAGATACTTTATCTGGGCTGAGTTATGACACTTAAATGAACTTGGCCTGTAATTTATCAATTTAATTTCAAAATCTGAAATGTGTGTATTTAATTAGAGGCAGCTAGGTGGTTCAGTGGATAGAGTATTGGTCCTGGAGTTAGGAAGACCTGAGTTCAAATCTGACCTTAAACAATTATTAGTTGAACGACCCTGGGCAAGTCACTTAACCTGTTTGGCTTAATCCACTGGAGAAGGAAATGACAAACCACTACATCATATTTGCCAAGAAAACCCCACTGACAACATTGGTGTATTATGGTCCACAAGGTCATGAAGAGTCAGACATGACTGGACAACAAATATTTAATTACAGTAAGAGATACTTACATACCAATATATCAACTCCTATTTTTATTGTGGTACAGGGAAAAAAAATGCCATCTTGTAGTCTCACAAACCCTTTTTGCAGAAGTTATTATATAAAATTTTATCTTCCTCTCATCCAATCTCAGGGCAAAACAGATTCCTCTAATAGCTACACTATATAAGGATTCTTAAGGCATATAAGAAAGAATTAGAAAATATATATACCAGAATTGGTTTATAGGATAAAACAAATTCTTATAATATCATGTTAAGAAAAAAATCTAGAATATGCTTTTTAAAAGCATGCTACTATAAGCCCATATTCATGCTACATATTTCAATATAAAGTTATGAAGAAAAAAAGGAAGACTATACAATAATATTACGATCGATTGTTCCATTCTCTGCTTTCCTTTCTATAAAACATTAAGTATATCGTGAACTTATAACATAATAGGTATGGGGATCACCTTACATTTTTCAAGTGCATCCATTGCAGCTCCCATTTCTGCTTGTTGAATACTATTTTAAAAAAGAAATAAAAGTTGAAGTACTATCTACAAAATATTCAATATTTTTCAGAAACATATGTATATCTATAAAATAACAATAATGGCTCTCATATGTAGCTTTTGGCATTAGTTACATAGGCTATAGCTCTACACACACACACACACACACACACACACACACACACACACACACACACACACACACACAGAGTTTTAGTTATAGTTAGTTATATAGGACCAAAGAGCTAGAGTTGGAAGGGACCTTAGTGGCCCTGAAGTCCAGGGTTACATTTTATTAACCTCAGGCTTAACCTGTATGTGCAGGTATAATATTTTCCAAAATGATTTGTCATTAACTTGTATGTTACCATTGTAACTTACCCTCTCCTCTGATTTAATGAACTACTGTAGCAAAGTGAGAATATGTCTAATCCCATTCTTACCCCCACACCCCCACAACCAAATACATATTTTCATTCTCAAGACTGTCTTTTCTAGTTCAGAGTTAAGGCTCATCGGTCTAACAGGTTAAGCAAGAAAGTTAACCCTGCCATCACCCATGCCAAATCTATTTACTAGTTAAAATATCAAAATTTGGCATCTTGGAGATGGAAAGGAGATTATAGGTCATCTATATTTATCGAATCCCCACATTTTATAACTGAGGTCACAGACCCAGAAAGGTAAAGTGCTATTTGCCAGGGGTCAAAAACCAATAGGAAAACTAAAGCTAGAACTCAGGTTACCTGCCTTCTAGGCTAGTTCTTCTGAATTATACCATGTAACCCCTAGAATTGTTAACTTGGGGTTTCTCAAACAGAAAGGTCTTAAAAATCTAAAAGCCAAAACCAAAAAAGTATTTTTTTCCCCTACCTTGGGCCTTTCCCACAGCCTATTCTTTCCCCTTTGAAATAAACAGCCACAGTATAAGTTCTTGCATGAGATGGCCCCACTGTCTGAAGAGTCCTGAGAAAAAGAGAGATGTTATTTTTAGTAAAGTAGTCTCCTCCCAATTGGGAATCACATAGTACTCCAAGAACAAACAACTACTCAGCACATGGGGTAGGCAGCAATAAGAGTGCTGGTGGAGGAGTAAGGGTTAAAAGTTGGTATTTGTGGGGCAGTAAAAAAACAGTTTAAAATATGTAATAGAAAAATTCTTTGTTTTTCTCTGAAAATAGTTCTTAGGAAATAGCTCTTAACTGCCTGAAATCGAAGATATATAGGAAACAACCTAAATATACAAAATCAAAAGCCTTTCTCCAAATTATAAGTGGTGAGTTACAAACTATTTAGAACCATAAGAAAGATTATTCCAAATCATCATTAATAGAAAAGAAATGCAAATCAAGACATCTATTAGGTTTTACCTAACACCCAGAACCCCAGCAAAGATAAATAAAGAATGGTCAATGTTGGAAGGACTATGGAGCATAAAAGACATTCTTTTGGTAGAACTGTGAATTGTTCCAACCTTCCTGGAAAGCAATCTGGAATTATACTAAGAAAATGATGAAATGGCCATACCTTTTGACCCAGAGATCCCACTGCTAGGCATATACCACAAGAAGGTCAAAGACAAAGAAAATTTACATATACATTATGTATTCATTCACAGCAACACATTTTGTGGTAGCAAAGAACTGGAAACAAAGTAAATGGCCATCCATTTGGGGGATGGATGGATAAACTTTGGCACATGAATGTAATGGAATATTATCACACAATGAATGACAAATATATATGAACTAATGCCAGATAAAGTAATCAGAACCAAGAAAAGAATATGCACAATGACTATTTAAATGGAAATGGAAACAACAAAATGAAACTAAAGGTAGTGTAATTATAATAGCCAAGGTTGGCCATGAGATGAGAAAATGTACGTCTCTCCTCTGCTTTGCAGAGGTTTGAGGATTAATGCTGCAAAAATTTTCAGACCTGGTAGCTTTACTGTTAATTTAACTGAATGTCCTTTTCCCTCAACCTTGGTCTGCTGTCTTTTTAAAATCTGCATTCTCAAATTATATATTTATTTGGTATTAGGGGTGGCTCACTGGGTACCAGAAAGGGGAGAGATATGAAAACAAAACATCAATTAAATGAGCAAAACCAAAATACATTAAAAAATAAAATTAAAGTAAATAAGCAAACACAAAGAAATAAAATGAAGCTGGAAAGCAAAATAGAAAAAAGAAATTCTAGAAATTCTAGAATCATAGATTTAGAGCTGGAAGAGAGGTCATTATAGATCAACACATTCATTACACATGAAGAAAATGAAGCTGAGAAAAATTAATTAATTATTTGACAAGATTGTACAAGTAGTAAGTGACATAGGCAGGATCTAGTTGCTATTTTAAAGCTTTGCCTGTTAGGTGTCATATTTTTAGCAAAAAATTACTTTTTTTACTCCATGTATTTGTAAAATGTCAAATATAGGCCAACATTTTAGCATAAGAGAATTCATTAGGAATATACTTTAAACCTCTCCTGTATGATTTCATTTCTTTCTTAGGTTCATTTGACTATTTGTACATATCAGAAAAATTAAAAAAAATTAATTTCTAAATTATAACTTTTCAAAGAAAAAATATAATAGCAATTCAACAAATAGAATAAAGCCTACTGTATGTGTCAAAGACATACTGCAGGTTCCTAATGCAACAGAAGATAAACTGAAGGGGGAAAAACCAGACCATCTCTTTTATTTTCAACATGGGGGAGGGGTCTGTGAGTAGAGATAATAATTGTCCTTTTATTTATTCATGTTGGAGAATGAAAATGGTGAGCTTTCCTTGGATAAACAAAGAAAAAATGGATAAGGTCTTTAAGGTATATATTATCACAACAGTCTTCCATTAAATAGATCATCAATTCAGTGCTAGAATGGGCCTGAGACATCATCCAGTCCGTCTCTCTCATTTTCAAAATGAGTTATGGGTCATACAGGCAATAGCTGCAGTGTCAGGATATGAACCCAGATCTCCACACTCCAATTGCAGCTTTACCAGCTTGCTTTTATGGAATCGTAACCATCACTTAAATGATAAAGCATTCAAAACTTTCCATATCATATTGTATACAACCATTACATTTATTAGGCACAGCCTAGTTTCTTCCCTTTATCCTCAGAATAAATCAAACAGTTTTCATACGGACAACTTTCTGATATCAACACCCAGTTTCCATTCCCAATTCATTTGGTATATAATTTTGCTGATCTATCTCTGTACCTCAGTTTTTCTTTATGAAGTAAAGGAAAATTAGGCAGTTAGTAGCATCCTTTGTGATATCCAAATAAAAGGATATCCTATAAGTATCTTGGAAAACAATTAAAAACCCACAGATGGGGGCAGCTAGGTGGCGCAGTAAGTATATAGAGCACTGGCCTTGGATTCAGGAGGACCCGAGTTCAAATCTGGCCTCAGTCACTTAACCCCAATTGCCTTACCAAACAAACAAAAACCCCACAGATGAAGATCTGAAAAGGGTTTCTTTAAGCTGTTTAGAGGTCTTGTGGTATTAAAAAATTAATATGTACTATTATCTATACAAATACATTCTGTTTAAGTATATAAGTTAGAGTAAAATAATAAAAATGCTTTTAAAAAGCGGATACACTTAATGCTTTCTGTCTTTGTTCAAAAATTTTCTGTGTACTTCTCCTCTGTATTTTCCTTTAGAGCCTATATATGAGCCATAAAAACAAACTAATCACTTTATAATCACACCTTGTTTCTGACTAAAAGTAGTACTATGCAGTTTGAACAATGACCCATTCAAAAGTCCTGGCATTTTTCTCTTTTCAGAAAGAAAATTCACCCCAAAGGTGAGGATGTCAAGAGTTGAAGAAAAAGGAACAAGTTATATTTAGCATACTGTGGGTTTCAATGGCAACTAAAAAGCTACTTTTAGAATAGAAGATGAATGCTGTTTGGGGCTAAGACTAAGGTCAATTAATAGACCCACAAATCTATAAATATCTTAATAGTCAAGAGAATGTGCCACAAGCTATGAAGGTAATCCCAAAAGAAGAGTTCCAAGGACACTCTCCAAGTAGCATCCTTGAATCGGTACATGGCTTTCAGATGGGCTCAAGAGAATAAGTATTATCTGGATGTATAAATTCACCTCTCTGTGTTAGACCTGTTAAATCATTTTATAGTTGTATCTACAATACACACAGAAGGCAAGTGTCTTTTCATAAATATATATGTAATACATATATATATAAAAGAAATTATAAAATAGTTTTTATCCCAGCAAAACTAAAATGAGTGCAACAGAAAAGATAATCCAAATATTAATTGCAAAAAACTACATGTAATATTATCTTGTCTTTAAGAAAATTAGTGTTACTGCTTCAGTCATTAATATGTAAGAATTTTAGGACATGAAGAGAACTTTAAAATAATTTAGTTCACACCCTCATTTTACCCTTAAGACAGCTGTGGGTCAGAAAGGTTAAGTGAGTTGACAACCACTGCAAGCTGGGATGGAGCCAGAACCCAGGTCTCCAGACTGATTTACATCTAGCGCTCTTTCCACTGAAAAGTGATGTGTAATTATTTTATCTTGGTCACATGAAATATTTTTAAAATCAGGATAATCAAGTCTGAGCATACCATGTACAAAGGCCATGGTCTGTAGGCGATAGCTTACTTACTTATAGAGAGGAATGTCGGGCTCTTTTCCCTCTGTTCTAAGGGTCAGGCAGCACTGCTGAAGTTGGGATTTAGGATCATTCCAATCCTGATTCAAAATGAACTCCTGCAGTAAGTCCCCAAAAGACTATTCAATAATGGTTTTGGCATCACTGACTATTAAAAATAACACACTAAAAGAATATCAGTAGTTAAAAGTTTTCAAAGAACTAACCTTTAGCCTTGGAAAGAAGCACACATTCATGAAAGTGTGAACGTATTCCAAATCCTTGTCAATGTATAGTGCAGCAATAAATGCTGGAAAAGAGAATAATTTAAAAGGGTCTTTTAAGTAAAACTATGTTACCACCATTTATCAGTAAGTCTAGATCATTAAAATAAAATTTAATAATGTTCAAAAATTCTCAACTCTCTTTTTTCACCAATGCCACCTCTTTTCTCTTAAATCAGAAAGCAAGTCTGCCTTTTAATTCTAACTACAACAAACAGTAGCATTGTTGGGAGTGTGGCTAGTGGTTAAATCTACTCCTGTAAATACCATCCCTGGTATTAAATAGTGAAGAAAAAGGAACAAGTTCTATTTAGCACACTCTGGGTCTCAACAACTAAGGAATTACTTCAGAGTAGAAAATGAATACTATTTGTGAACAAGACTAAAATTAAGTAACACACCTGCAGACCCACAAATATCTTAACGCCTTAAAGTTGTCCTTCAAACTCTCATATCTCCTAAATTAGTAAGGGGGATTTATGACACTAAATAAACATTCTGGGGATCCAAACAGTGATATTAAAGTCACTTGCTTGCTCCAGCCTCTAAGTTTTCTATCTGTGTTTAAGGACCATATGCAGAAATTGACAATCATTAAACTAGATGCAAACAAAAGCTTGACTCACCAATTAAAATAAAACTAATTTTTAAAGCCCAGCAATTTTACTGGTTAAAAAAAGACTTTAAGAACATTAGTTTTAAAATCTTACCTTTAGAGAACAAATATTTTATTTGGGAAAAGTTATTTTAAAAACATCTTTCACTGAACTAAGAAAAACACTGACAATGGTTTTTAACTTTTCCAAATCAGTAAAATTTTAATTTTAAAATTTCAATATTTGGCTGTTTTTTTTGTTTTTATTTTTACTTTGCAAATGAACCAATTTCTTTTTGGTGTCCATGACGTTGTTTTTTTTTTTTTTTTTTTTTTTTTGGTTTTTGGTTTTTTTTTTTTGCAGGGCAATGGGGGTTAAGTGACTTGCCCAGGGTCACACAGCTAGTAAGTGTTAAGTGTCTGAGGCCGGATTTGAACTCAGGTACTCCTGAATCCAGGGCCGGTGCTTTAACCACTGCGCCATCTAGCTGCCCCCCATGACGTTGTTTTAACTACTAGGAATCAGACATCACAAAGATACAGACATGCTGGAACTGACAATCTCCTTATTTCAAGCAATACTTCAACAACACGGAAATTCAGTATAAAGAATTTAAATGACATTGTCAACTGGAAATATAATATGATATAAACAAATGAAATCTTTCCTTTTTGTTCACTGATACAATTGCTATAAAAGGTCACTGTGAGACTTTGTACCAAAAGAACAATCTAGTGATCACAATGTATGAAGTGGCTTTAGAATTTAGTGAATAAATAAATGCTCTTTGGGATCCTATAATGAGAAGACAACTCATAAGTCTTCAGTTGAAAAGAATTATGCTTTAGAATTCTAAATCTCCATATTTTCTTGCCCAACTTTATACAAAAGTGAAAAGACTTTAAAAAAAAAAACAAACTGAAATTAAAACAGTCTTGATGAACAATCTTATAATTCCAAATTATTCTAACAACTCTAGGGAAAAAGTACCAAAAAAAAGCACAAGAGCTTGGAAGATTATTTTAGCTGTAACACCCTAAATATGGATTATAGCTTTTGTGGTTTTCATCTGTTTTAACCTTTTCAATCTGAAAAATAAAGCTTAGGTGAAAGGTTTCATTCCGAGGGGACTCACATTCCAAAAGATCAGCCAATGTCTTAGTACGGAGAGCGACAGGTCTCTTGGTCTTGTCATTGGTAATGGCATATTCCTGCATGCCCAGCTCTTCTGCTACTTTTGCTTGTGTTCTGTTATTCACCAAGGAGCTGCGTAACAGCTGGCCCAAAAGATAAACAACTTTAGCAGATAGAATTATTTATTCTTTTTTCCCTTTAAGTCTGTCCTCTTATCGTCACCTTGGCCCCACTTAGCACAGTGGCACCAAGGGGCTCTGATGGTTGTTTTATAGCACAATACTATTTTCAGATGTGTCCTGAGCACCCCCAAATTCCTTCTAATTATTAATTGAGCATTCCCAAATCTGTCTTGACCTATTTAAAATTTTCAGTTTATTCTGCTTTTCTGGACTAACACTGCTGTGTAAAATGGAATAATGTATTTACTATTACTAAGAATAACCATAAAAACTTGTATTAAAATACTACTTTAAAGTTTTTTAAGGCAATTGAAATTTTGAATTTAACTGTCTTTCATTCTTGATGTGATGTGAACTCAGCTAAATCATTCTGGGAAAATATTTAGTAGAGAAGACATTCTGAGGAGAATTCCTAAGGAAAGATACTTGAGGTAGGAAGAACAATTATACTACAATACAATAAAAGGGGTAAAGAGGACTTGGTTTGCTGTGTGAGTAGTGAGAAGGGGTAGGATGGAAGAGCTACTGTGGAGATAAAAGCAGAAAGATTTGGAAACTGAATGGTTATTAAAGTAGGGAAGAATAAGGTATAGAGAATAATGTGGGCATCATGAACATGGGAAACTAAAAGAACGTTAGTACCTTCAACAGAAATAGGGAAATGCATTAGGGGAGTCAGGGAAAAAGTAATGAATTCTGTTATGTACATGCTGAGTTTGAGATGTCTCCAGAACAGCCAGTTTGAAATGTCTATAGGAAGGTGATGATTCAGCTCTAGAACTCAAGACTCAGGATAAGTATGAGAGTCATCTAGATGAAATTATAATTAAACCTATGGAAGTTGATGAGATCATGAAAAGAGTAGAGAGGGAAGAGCGCCCAGGACAGGGCCTTGGGTACTACTTCTTTTTTTTTTTTTTAATTTAATTAATTTATTTTTTGTGGGGCAATGAGGATTAAGTGACTTGCCCAGGGTCACACAGCTAGTAAGTGTCAAGTGTCTGAGGCCAGATTTGAACTCAGTTCCTCCTGAATCCAGGGCTGGTGCCTTATCCACTGCGCCACCTAGCTGCCCCCATCCTTGGGTACTTCTACAGGGAACGAACAGCATATGGATGACTGTGCAGCAAATGAGCCTGAATGTCTTATGTGTTGTGATAACTCAGAGTGAAGGTCAATGGTGTTAAATGAAGAGAAGTCAGGAAGTATAAGGACTGAGAACAGGTCATCACTTTTGGAAGGGGAAGAAAAAAATTCACGTGTGCATGCGTGCATGCATGTATGTGTGTATGTTGGGGGGAGGTTAGTTGTTGGAGCAACAGCTAGAGAGTTTTTTCTAGGAGATTGGCTGAGAAAGCGTGTGTGTGGGGGGGTTGATATTGGGTGATAACTGGCGGGGATGGTAAGGTCTACTAAAGAATAACAGAGATTTGGACCAGTTTGCAGTAGGGAAGGAACCAGTTTAAAGGAAGAGAGTAAAGGCAGAGGAGATTATTAAAAGGGTAATCCAGGGGGCATCTAGGTGGTGCAGTGGATGGGGCACCAGCCCTGGATTCAGGAGGACTGGCTTCAAACACTTGGCACTTACTAGCTGTGTGACCCTGGGCAAGTCACTTAACCCCCATTGCCCAGAAAAAACAAAACAAAACCAAAAACAACAAAAAAACCCCAACACCCCCTCCCCCAAACCACCACCACAACAAAAGGGTAATCTGATTGAGAAAATGGGAAGGGATATAATCAAAGCCATATGCAAAAGTGTTGCCCTTAGTAAAAAGAAGGGCTACTTCATTTTTAGAGACTAGAAAAGGAAGACAGGAGAGAATAATGTCAAAGGGTTTTGAGAAGAGAAGGGGAAGAGGAGTTCATTGTAAATAGTTTCAATTTTTTTCAGTGAAGAGGAAACTTCCTCAGCTGAGAGTGGAAGGGTAGGTATTTGAGTACTGCTAAGAATAGCTAACATTTATATAGTACTTACTAAGTACCAGGCACTGTGCTAAGCACTTTACGAATATTATCTCATTTGATTCTTCCAACAATCCTGGAAGGTAGGTGCTATTGTTATTTCCATTTTACAGATGAGGAAGCTAGGGCAAAAAGAGCGATTTGCCCAGGGTCACACAGCTACTAAGTAGCTGAGACAGAATTTGAACTCATGTCTTCCTGACTCCAGGACTAGTATTACTCTATCCATTGCACCACCTGGCTAACCTAGAATTTTGGAACAGCTTTTGCGTTAAGTGTGAAAGGGAATAAATTAGGAAAGAGTAAAAGGATTGCCTTGCTGCAGTGAGGGCCAGGTTGAGGTTAGATAACACAAATTCTGGTTTGATATGCGGGTCACCTCAGTAGCATGACTTCCTCCAGTCCCATTTAGAATCGTGTGCTGTTAAACTTGGGATTTCTTTTGGTTGACATCCTATAGCAATTATTTCAAACAGACTTGCTTTTTGTTTCAAATATTTATGGGCATTTTTCTTGTATTATTTCCAGAAGTGTCATTTTAAACTTTTATTTTATAATGGTTTAAAGAATCATGATCCTCAGATTATGTCTGTGAATTCTATCTCCAAAGTCAGTCACAGAGGCAGCTAGGCGGCACAGTGGATAGAGTACCGGCCCTGGAGTCAGAGGAGGACCTGAGTTCAAATCTGGCCTCAGACATATAACACTTACTAGCTGTGTGACCCTGGGCAAGTCACTTAACCCCAACTGCCTCACCAAAAAAACAAACAAAAAAAAAAACCCCAAAAAAGTCAGTCACAGTGGATTATATAGAACTCATGCTGTATTTTGATTTTGCCCCATCTCTTTATTGTTGAGTTCCAAGTCTTTCACACTTTTTCAGAGTAGCTCCTGTTCAGTAGCTACTGATTAGTTGATATATGTTCTAAGTTGTCTGTGGTCATTAAAAAAAAAAAGTTTCAAAAAAATACATGATACTCAAATAAAAACTTTACATGGCTAACTGGTAAAAGACACTATCATGGAAGAAAAAGGTACTTTCTGAAAAATGGAAATATAAATTCAGCTAGTTGGCTAAATGGCTCAGGACCTGGAGCCAGGAAGACCCAAGTTTATATCTGTCCTCAGATGGATTTTATAACCCTAGGCAAGTCACAACTACTGATTGTTTCAGTTTACTCATCTGTAAAATGGAGGTAACAATAGCACGTACCTCCTAGAGTTGTTGTAAGAATAAAATGAGAGAACAGTTATCCAGTGAGTACCTTGCAAATCTTAATCTTAAACGCTATATAAAGACTAGGCTTTATAGCTCTTAAGAGAGAAAAACAGGAAAGTCTATAAAGTTTAGCAGGTCTTTTCAGAAATTAGATCATGATTTCTTAATCTTTTTTTTTGTATCATGAACCCATTTTGGCAGTCTGATAAAGTTTATGGACTCTTTAAAATGCATTTAACTAGCTGAAGGGGATGCTAAATTTCAGTTACTAATGACAATAAAAATGTAATCCATTCCCCCCTCTGCCCCGCTGCATACACTTTCATTCACAGGGATCCTTGAAACCTAGATTATGAACCCTTGAATTAGATGAATCAAAGAAAAACTTCATAGATATCACTTTGCAAAAGTTAAGGAAAGGGTTAAAATTCAAGAAACCAGCTAAGAAAATCACTGGAATCACTTATTAATAACAATACAAAGGGTATATGTATTATACTATATTATTTATAGATGTAGAATTTGAATAGTACCTGGAAAAAACACGATTTCTAGCTGGAAGAAGTTGAACATTGCCATCTATGTAACCTTAAGGAGAGTAATTTCATCTCTCAAGACCTCTTTTTCTTCACCTGTAAAATGAGACTGGCTGGATGATCTCTCTGGTCCCTTTCTAGTGCTTAGGATATGTGATCCCATGGATCTTATGCATAAGTTTATGCTGATAAGAAATTACTTTCATTCCAACATTCCAGCTATCAACTTCAAGTCAGAGAGTTCTTAATCAAGCAATAGAGTAGGAGAGGGAGGGCTTCAGAAAGGGCTTGTTTAAGGCAAACCTAAGGATATATCAAATAGCAGAGTTTCTGGGAGCTAGTGTCATATAAATGACTTCTCCCATAATTCAATGATTGGTTCCAAAAGTCAAGTGAGGAGATAGAAAATAGTTAAATGATTTAACTTAAAAAAATATTCCTACTTAGCAAAGAGAGAGCAAAGCCAGAAAAATAGCATGCTAGAAGGACAGTATATTTCATCTCCTAAAACTGATATGATTAAGATCCAATTTAAATCAAAAGGAATAGGACAGTGATGTTATCAAAGTTAGAAAGCAGTTAAGACTCCTAATTGAGAGTAGATATTTGATATGCAAATGCTGTTCTAATTATACCAAATACATTCTTTTTGGGGAATAAGAATGATAAGAATACTATTAAAATTGAAATTTATACAGTGTTTTAAATTTTACAAAGTACTTCATCTATATTATCTATAAAATGAGGTTAGACCAAATGACCTTTGAGATTCCTTCCAGCTCTAGATCTACAATGCTATGACCTCATTCTGATACTCATTAATACTCTTCTCTGATAGACTTTGAGAATCCAGTCAAGTCATATAACCCCTCAGCTGGCCTAGACCAAATTGTGTGATTATAAGTGTACAAGAGGTACTGACCTACACTGGTAGAACCACCAGGTGGTCCCCATTCTGTAGATGAGGAAACTGACACAGAAAAAACTGTGGCTTGCCTCACAGCCAAACAGCTAGTGAATATCTGTGGTAAGACGTAAGCTCAGTCTTCTCAACTTTAAGTATGGCCTCTATTTTATCTCCTCTACCATGGTCTCTCCAGATTAGGTACTAGATCTGTCTTTGAATAAAAATTAACCTAGAATTTATGCCAAACATATAACAATGTAAACAACAGCCTACTGTTGCCAAGTCTCTCATTTTTTCATGGCTGTTTCAATTCTTCTGATTAAATCAGAAAGACTCAAATGTGTGTTTGTCTATTCCTTAATACTTGTGATATCTACTCCTCCCTACCCCCACCCCCTCCCTCTCTTTCTCTCTCTAGGGTTGGGTCTCTTTATCTTGTCCAGTTTGGAAAGTACAGGGGCTACTTAACAGGCCCCATCCCATTCTGATCAGCACAAAAACTTTTACTTGTCTCTGACTCAGGCCAATGTGCCCCCTCCTCCAGCAAACAGGTGATCACTATATTGACCTTAGTATGGACACCTGATTGGCTTAGTTCACTGCAGCTCAGAATTCCTGTGACTTGCCCCCTAATATCTCTTCAAAGGGGCAGGATGTTATCACAAAAACCTGGAAAGACCTACATGAGATGATGCAGAGTGAAATACATTATATACAAAATAACAGCAATATTGTAAGATGATCTGCTGTAAATGACTTGGTTATTTTCAGCAGTGCAATGATCCAAGAAAACTCTGAAGGACCTATGGAAAATGCAATCCATAGTATAACATACTAAATTGCCTGATTTCTTGGGGGGCTGGAGGGAGGGAGGAAGAGAATTTGGAATACAAAGTTTAAAAATAATTGATGTCAAAATTTGTTTTTACATGTAATTTGGGAAAATAAAAATTCTAAAAAATCCAACCAACCAAACAAAAAATAGTGGCCTTCTTCCCTGAATTTCTTTGTAATTTTCACTGCCAAAGAGAAATTGAAAATTAAATCTACCAAAGAGAACCATCTAGTGTAAAACAAGAAAATGGTAAATTTTAATTTTTAAGTCTGGAAGTAGAAAGGAACTAAGCTATCCTTTAATTTAGCCCTTTGATTTTATAGTTGGGGAAACTGAAGTACTGAGAGGTTGGGACATTTTAACTGAAAGGAGAAAATTAAAGTCAAAGTTATACATCACAGGAGATAAGAGTTTTTGTACAAAGGATGCTAACTCGATCTTTAATAATCAGAAGTTATTCAATAAATGCTTGCTAAATATATATAATGGACAGCTTTGTAGTGCAGTAGATAGAATGCCAAGCCTCTACTGAGAAAGACTCATCTTCCTGAGTTCCAATCTCACTTCAGATACTTACTACTTGTATGACTCTGAGCAAGTCATTTAACCCTAATTTGTCTCATTTTCTCATGCTATTAAAAAGAGAGAGAGAGAGAGAGATGGAGAAGCAAGTGGCAAACCAGTCTAGCGTCTATCAAAAAAACCCTATCGCAAAGAGTTGGACACAACTGAAAAATGACTGCCCAGAGAGCTTAGATGGTATAGTGGAAAATCCACTGAGTTGTGCAGAAAGAATTTTGGTTCAACCCTTTCCTTTTATAAATGAGGAAAAAGAGGCCTAAAAAGGTTAGGTGACTTTCCTAAGGTTATAAAGGTATTAAGTAGCAGATATGAGATTTACACCCAGATATTCTAGCTCCAAATTGAGTCTTCTTTCTACTTTCTATAGTAAGGCATCTACATAGGTACATGATTAATAGTCACTTAATTGAAGGTATGTATTTTGTTCCCTAAATCCATTTCTCACATCAATCACAGACCATCAGATACTGTCTCTAATGGGACAGCTATCTGAAGTTGATTTTTACTTACCGGATGCATTAAGACGACTTTGAAATGAGGTATCATCTAACTTTGTAAAAGTACCCAGATATTTACAAGTATGAAAATTAGTATAGAAGGAAGACAGTTTCTTAACCAACTAAACACAGTTCATTAAAAAAAATTTAGTGAGTCATTTGTCTAAGGGCTTGTAAATTCTGTTGCAAGGGGCTGAATAAGCAGTGTTGTTTCACTATTCTGGTTTTTCTGACAGCCCCATGTACTTTATTTTTGAAATTATGAGTGCTAGGACCCAAAACTGCATAAAAAACAAGTCAGTGTTTACAATGAGTCTCAAAGGAATGACAATTCTCAATGGTGACTTGTTCAGAAATCAAGAAGAAAAAGTACTGAAAAATATCTTTAAATACTCCATCATGTCTACCCCTCACCTCTTTGTCTAAAAGATTCTCGACCATTTTAGTAAGGATCTTAACGTGAGTGCTAAATTAAAAATGAAAACCCAAAATGTATTGCACATAAGCTCTGATATGGTATAACTGGCTACCCAATGCATCTTGGTTCAGCAGTCTTCTCCAGGCTTCACTCCATTATCTCTACAATGCCAGAAAAGCCTCCTCAGTCTTAAAGTTCATTGTACCTCTAGACTCCTTTCACTGGAAATACATATACTCTTGCCCCTGTGGTCTCTTCGTCTGACTGGGTGGTCCCTCCAGGACCTGCCATCTGAAGGAAAGCTCCCATGCAGAACAAGGCCAGCCATGTCTCCTTATTCCTTCAGTTTATTCCCTCAGCCCTACAGACTCACTTTTCTCCCCTAATCCCACTGCCCTTCCTTTTATGTATTAGCTTTACCCATTAGAATGTAAACTCCCTGAGACTAGGGACTACCTTTCTGCTTGCATTTGTATTCCCAGCACTTAGTATATAGTCCCTGGCACATGGTAAAGTACTTAATAAATGCTTAGTGACTTGATTTGACATTACTGAAATATTTCATGATTCCTGAAATTAAAAAAAAAAAAACAGGGAAATTTTCTATTGTATTAAAAAAAATAAGTGCTAGGGGCAGCTAGGTGCCACAGTGGATAGAGCACTGGCCTTGGATTCAGGAGGACATGAGTTCAAATCCGGCCTCAGACACTTAACAATTACTAGCTGTGTGACCCTAGGCAAGTCACTTAACCCCAATTGCCCCCCCCCCAATTTTTTTTTAAAAAAAGTGCTAATTGTTGAGTGTACGATTCACCAATTAAAATGATCAAAACCTTATTAGAAGTTATTGTAGTTAATATTTAAGCTATCAATCAAATGCAGAATGTCATTAGCTACTTTCTTAATTCTTATTTTGTGTCCTGCAGTTGCCTTACCATTAGGAGTGATTAATCATAAACTTACCGTTAAGTGACCTTCGTGATGATCAGGAAAATGAATGAACAAGTATTCTGTAGCTACCAACTGCATTATGGAGTCACCCAAAAATTCCATTCTCTGATTATGGCCTCTGAAAAATGAAACATACAAAAAAAAAATAAGCACTAGGGGTGAAAATAAAGTAAGCTAAAAGATCATTTAAGTATATAAATGGTTTATTTTGATGCATAAATCAATAGTTATTAATTAAAAAAATTAATAATGTTCTAGAATTTCCTAATTGAGAAAAAATAAACGGTCTTTTTTAGTAGTTGACATTTGGAAAGAAAATTTGTATAAAATGAACAAACCTATTTTAAAGTTTAAACAAATTCTAAAATATAAACCTGAAAACAAAGTAGCTAGAGTAAAAGTTCTTAACATTTTTAGTGTCATAAGCTGTCAATTATAGACCCTTTCTTGAGAATAATTTTTTAAAGGAATAAAATAATACACAGAATTACAAAAGAAGTCAGTTATAGTGAATTAATAGTTTTAAAAAAGCCTCTCAAGTTCGAAAACACCAGGCTAAGAACACCTCAAGTAGAGGTGGTAACTACTTATCTGAGAAATCTGCAAGAATACAAATAAAAATAAAATTTGGTGTCAAAATTAAAACTAACAGTGAGTAATTAAGCATATTTATTTAATTCTTACTCAAACATTCATTAGAATAGTCTTTAAATGGCAGCTAGGTGGCGCAGTGGATAGAGCCCTGGCCCTGGATTCAGGAGGACCCGAGTTCAAATCTAGCTCAGACACTTAACACTGTGTGACCCTGGGCAAGTCACTTAACCCCAATTTCCCCCCCACCCCACCCCCCCACACAAAAAGGGTACAGGGCAGCTAGGTGGCACAGTGGATAGAGAACCGGCTCTGGATTCAAGAGTACCTGAGTTCAAATCCAGCCTCATAACACTTACTAGCTGTGTGACCCTGGGAAAGTCACTTAACCCTAATTGCCTCACCAAAAAAAAAAAAAAAAAAAAAGGGTAGAATAGTCTTTAAAAATCTAGACTCTAGTTCAAAGTTAATATAGAAATCCATTAAAACAAATAAATAAAACTTCATACTTTGAAGGGAGAATTATATGAATAATTTTAAAGAGCACTCAAAAACCTTGTTACTCCCTTTAAATATTTCAAATTCTGATGGCTGTACAGGAATTTAGCCTTTAATGAAATTTCAGATACATCCTATCCTTTTACTCTAAGTGAATAGATCAGAAAACAAAGTGACCAAGAAAACATCAGACAGGACATTCATATGGTAACAGTTTGAGGCTGCTTGATGAGGCTATGTAGCTTACAATTTATTCAAAGCAAATACGGCAAAGGCCAAAGTCGACATTACCTAAATAAGCCTGCTAATGCTACTCTCAACTGAAATGCTACTTTCAACTCACAGAGTCAGATGATTAAATCCCACTGTTCTCAATGTGAATGCTCGTGCCAAAAGTCGAACATGAGTAAAAATGACTCCAATAGCTTCCTCAAATTCTGTAAGCTTCTGTAGTACTGGAGAGGTTTCAATAAGCTGTCGATCAGTATTTGGCTCTTGTAGCTTCAGAGGGAAAAAAAAATACATTCTATAAATTTCAGAACATTAAAGTGTTTTGCTTGCTACTCAATCATCCCTATTGGTTTCAAAACAAACAAAATCTTCTTTTAGAATAATTTGTATGTGTAAACCAAGCAGAAATATTTGAAATCTAAATTAAAAAAAACTTCTTCCCTACCCACCCTCAAATCCTTACTTAACAATAAGAATAAACAGATTTAGTACAGAAGGTTCTACAATAGTATTTTCTAATTCATTACCACATTACACGACTAAAAGTATTGTACAAAGGGTATTCAAAACTCCACATGTTGTATTGGCCCTTCAGAGTAGGTTAGAGTGCATAACTGCATCAATACATTGATCTAAGAGCAGCAGGAAGAGATTATGTGAATCTCCTTTACTAACCTCTCTAGGTTACTTAACCACGCTGGGCCTTTGCGTTCTCATCTATAAAATGAAGTTTGATTAAACAATCTCTAAAACTTTTCCCAACCCCGACACTGTACAAATAACAAACCTCTTTTTTAGTGACCAAATATACTTTGGCAAGTAAAAAAGCCTAGACCCGGCTCACTCTAAAGGGCATTAACATTTTTTATTCAAGTAGAAATCGGTTCTAACATTGAACCTTTTAGCATTTGATGAAGAGGAAATATAAAAATTAAAGTCAGGATTCAAGTTTTTGTCTAATTCATATCATGTTATTGAAATGTTTTTCAAGTATTCTGAATTACTGAGTTATGACAAAGTCTATGTGTGCCTGTTTGTACAAAATGAATGAGCTAAAATTTCATAAGAAGCTTAACAATAAAAACCAGAATTAATGCAGAGTGCTTGTAATTTTCTAGATTATATATGTACATACCAAAAGAAAAAAAAAACCCAAAACAACAAGGATTCTCAAAATTGATGTAGGATAGGTATTCTTTTATAAGCAACACCAGAAGGTCCTACAGATCTCCAATAAAAGACATAACATTGCCTTACAATTTTAATTCAGTACCTTAATTTAAAGACCTGAATTTCTCAGGTACAAATTAAGTAAAATATAATCTCAAATTTGATTTACTTATTTTTCCATAAAACATATTTTCCTTATTCTCTTATCCTATATAGCAGGAAAACTGGCATAAAAATGTTTTAATATCACCTTGCTGCCAAATTCCTCTATACAAAAAGATATATTTGCCTTATGAAGGGGAGAAAAAGAACAGAATAGGTAATATGGTTAGCACCATCCTACTGTAACGTTGGAATGATGCCGCCTGCTGGAGAGTTACTGTAGAAAAGCTCCGCCAATGAGGAGAAGACGCCTGAGAGCTCATCAGGAAGTGACTTTTGCTCGTGGGTACTGTCAATCAAGGCTACCAGCCAATTAGCTTGGAGATGTGTGTGCAAGTGGATGGGAAGTTCCCAGTTTCACAGGAGGCTTGTGGGATGAAGGTGGCGTGGCTCGCTCTCTTTCATGAGGACTCTTGTGGAGAGCGGAGCTGGAGACATCAGCTCCCCGAGATAGACAGCTAAATGTAGGCCTTTTCTCTCTCTTTTCACCAAATTCTTATTCTCCTTACTAAATGCTTAAAAGTCTAAACTCTTGCTAAAGCTTCTAATTTAATGGCAACCAATCATTAGATATTTTAGACAGTATAGTTAGAATTTTAGCCCCTTACACTATTCCTCACTCAATTTCCAACACTGTCATGACAGGTGAATTTCATAATCTTTGAGAGAATCTAAGGATAAAAATGTAAAAAACCCTTCAAATTCTACTATAAAGCAAAACCACTGAGGTTAAAGAATCACTTACTTGGAGTGGGTGTAGTGGATAATTAAGCCAAACTTCCCGGAGGTCCTAAAATATTGAGACACACCTTTAATGTTCAAAGGATTCATTTGATATATTTCAGAATACTAAATAAAATGTCATTATTTAAAATATTGAACTATTTTAGATGGTGACTGTGATTATTAAAAATTCAAAATAGTGCTGGCAAACTAATTCTTTTAAAAGTATATTCACTAGTATACTATCTTTAATGTCTCCAATTATCTCGTCCAAAAAAATTTAAAAACCAATGAAGTTTAAAAAAAACCCCTAATATAAAAGTTTAGTTGCTTAAGCTCTTTAAAAAACAAAACAAACTTTTTCTAACTTACATTTTGCAGAAAACTTACAATAACTATCTATAGACAATTCTCAATATTTGCAAAACTCATTCACAATTTTAGAAACCATATTAAGAGGGTATCGATAAGTTGGAAGAAGCCAAACAGAATGGTAAAAGGCTCTGAGTTCAAGCACTCTGTGTGGACTGATCTCTTGTCCAGCAAAGAAGATTTTGGATAAGACATGATGTCAAAAATGTTAAAGAGGGGCTTGACTAGCTCTCCCTGATCCCACAAAGCTAAACCAGGAATAATGAGTGGAAATTAGAGGGAGGGAGATTTAGGCTTGAGGTAAAGAATAACTTCCTAACAAGAAGAGCTCTAAAGAAGTAAAATGAGTAGACTTGGGAGGTAGTGATTCCACTCCTAAGAGATCTTCAAGGAAAGGTTAGAAATGCCTCTTGTTGGGGGAATCTTACTCTGGGATGTGTTGGTTTAAACTGTCTCTGAGGTCACTTTCAACTTCGCTATTTTATGAGTTTGAACATCTTATGTATGCTTTTTTTTTTTTGGCAGAGCAATGAGGGTCACGTGACTTGCCCAGGGCCACACAGCTAGTAAGTATTAAGTGTCTGAGGCCAGGTTTGAACTCAGGTCCTCCTGAATCCAGGGCTGGTGCTCTATCCACTGAGCCACTTAGCTGCCCCCTTATGTATACTTTTAAGAGACATTTTGTTTAACTTCTCACTCTATCTAGTCTCTTGAATGATTTCCTTATCTTGTCTAATACCTTCTTATAGTTGTCACAATCATCTTAACATTGAAAAAAATATTTTCAATGGTTTGCCTCTATCTTGAGGATAAAAGACAAACTAATTAAGCTGCCATTTCAGAGTCTAGTGTCCTACCCCACTTTCTCAACCTTATTTGATTCTACTCCATTTAGGAATCAAACATAGCTAAACTGGAGCACTAGTTATTCCAAGAGCACTTTTTTGCCCTCTCCCTACTCTGTGCTTTTGTATAGGTCATCCTCCACCCCTGTAATCCATTTGATAACCATTTAATAAATTCAAGGTTCAGATCAAAAGTCACTTCTTCCAAGATTTCCTTGACCTCACCCTTCCCCAACTCCAAATATTTTTTACAGTAATTTGTCTAGAACTACTTTTTGTGAACACATTTCATCTTGTATCATACTTATCTGTGAAGGTCTTATTCCACCATTACACTCCTTAAGAAAGGGATTATGCCCTATTTTCATCTTTGAATCTCCTGCTTCAAGGACAACATTCCTCACAAAATAATCACTTAATGACAGTTTATTGAACCTGCCCTTTCATTCTAATTCCACTGTCACTACCATAAATAACCTCAGCCTTCAATACCTCAGAGGGATGACTTTAATAGCCACCTAACTGCCTTCTGTGCCTCTACCCTCTCTTTAATCTACCATATACTTTCAGCTGATTAAACTTTCTTAAACATTATACTTTTGTCATATCCCTCCTTCACTCAAAAACCTTCAATGTCCCAGGCAAGTCCCATTCTCTAGATGAACATTACATAATCTATTTCTAATTTTCCCCCAATATGAATTCTCCACTACTGCCAAATCAGTCATGTCACTGCTCCCCAAATATACTAGACTCTTGTCTGTTTGGTGTACTTTTTACTCATGGTGTTCTTCCAACCTGGAAAGTCTTCTTTTCACCTGTCCAAATTCTACCTCTCCTTCAAGGTCCAGTTCATGATATCAATATTGTTACTACTGTTGGTTATATGGACCATTATTTTGATCTACATTTATTCTCTCCTCCTTTTAAGCATTACACACTTTATCTAAACCACTAATTGAAGAATACATGCATGAATACATACATGCAAGACATTGGGATAGGTGCTGTGGAAGATAGAGACAAGAATGAAAAAAATAACCTCAGCTTTCCTGGAGATTGCTGACAATAAGTAATAGGAGACGACATAGGCCATGTACACAAATTATCAACTATGTGAAAGTGACACATGAGAGGCGCTAAAGGTATAATGTTAGTTCAGAGAGAAAGATTACTTGTGTCAAGGAAAAGGGAAAGAGAAAGAGAGAGAACATTTCACGGAAGAGATGGAATTTGGGTAAAACTGGAGAAAATGGAGGTAAGAAGCAAATAGAGAATAGCAAACAGTCTAGTTTTTCTAGTACATCAGGTATATAAATAAAAGTAGCAGATTCTAAGTTTCAGGAGGTAGTTTGAGGCCAAATTGTGGAAGGTGCTTAATTCTAGGCAAAAGAATTAGGTAATGGGAACCACTGAACATTTGTGAGCAAGGGGATCACAAGACCAATGCTAGATACTAATCCAGCAGTGATGTGAAAGATGAATGTGGAAGAAATGAAGATCAGTTTTGAGGCTATTGAAATAAGTCTAGGTTAGTGCTTAAGATAACCAGACTGAAGGGGCAGCTAGGTGGCACAGTGGATAGAGCACCAGCCCTGGATTCAGAAGGACCTGAGTTCAAATCTGGCCTCAGACGCTTGACACTTACTAGCTGTGTGACCCTGGGCAAGTCACTTAACCCCAACTGCCTCACCAAAAACAAAACAAAAAAAACCAAACCAGACTGAAAACAAAGAATAGGGGATGAATATAAGAGACACTGTCGAGGTATGAATAATAATAGGATTTAGCAACTGGTTAGCTATTGGAAGTAAGGAAAATGATGGAACCACCAAAAATGGCTAAAGTTTCAAGCATAGGTGACTATGAGGATGGTTGTACCATTGAAAGAAAGAAAATCAAAAGAGAGAACTCTTTTTTTCTGGAGAGAAAAGATAGTTAGTTCTAAGTACAGATGTTTAGTTTGAGGTGCTGTCAAGACAGACAGAAAGAAGCACAAATCTGGAGCATGAGAGAAAGACTGGGTTGGAGACAGAGATCTAGGCATTGTTTATGAGCAGTGATAGTTGTAGCAATGGGAGTAGATGGCCTGTCAATAAAGCATATAAAAAATAGAGGAACCATGAAGAAGATCACTAGAGATAAAGCAGTAGGGAATAGTCACAGAGAAGGAAGATAGGGGTGACAGTGAAGTATCACAGGCACCAAAAGAAGAAAGACCAATCAAGTCTGAATGGGTCACAAAAGCAAGCATGCAATATACCTCTAAACACCTGGGCTCTGTTCAGTTTCACAAAAGACCTGCACTTAAAAAAACAAACAAACAAACAAAAACACCTGGTCTTCAGTAACCCCATTTATAAAGCTGCCGTAAGCCTGCGGGACACTGAAGCCAATATAAAAGTACAGTGTAATGAATAATATCTTTTAAAAAGTTTCAAGATTGAATAAAGTCATAAAACAGTTTCTTCCTGCAAAATATAGACACATAACTAAAAATGTCTGTCTATATATATAGGAAGATGTGTGTTTCCTTCAGAATATTTTCTAGAAGATGAAATGCATGAACTACTACATAGATCTTAGAAAAAAGATCTACATATAAAAAGCCCACGCTACTTTAAAAAATACTACTCATTTTTTTTTAAGCCTCAAATATATAAGGGCAATGAATAATACCAGTAAATATAAATGGTTCATCAGAGTTGAGAACACAGGCCTATTACACATCTTCTTATGGTACTATGAAGACTATTATAACAAATTATAACTTATTTCAATTTGAAGTATATTCTTAACTCTTTCTTTAAATGTCACATTAATTCATCAGTCCTATTATAAAAAAATAAACCTCTTACACATCAAGGATTCAAGATTTCTCTAGAAATATAAAACTTTCAAATATAATCTGCAAACAAGAATCACTTTAGAATCTAGTATCTCAAAATTACAATTTTATAAGAAAATTCTTTATTCTCTCAGTCTTGTCATTCAAAACAATGAAATGACTTTACAAAATGACTACCTTTAATACAGGGTGTCCCAAAAAACAATGCTTAAAATGTAAAGATTTATATCAAAGTCAAAATGATGTGATTTCCTTTAATCTCTACTAAATTTGTATTAAAACAAATATATTTTATTTCATTTACCTCATTCCTCACAAAATAAAGTTTTACTGAAATTAAAATCTTACGAAAAGAGCCAATTAGGAAGAAAGTCAAATGATTCAAGTTAAAATACCTTGTCATTAAAGAGCAAGCGTCCAAATAACTGTTTAGCTTCTTCAAGGCTTCCCTCCAAGTAAACAGCTCCTACATTGACAGGAACAGTATGTGCAAAGGAAGAGCTGTATTAATTCAGAGAAAATTACAAGTCCCTGTAAGCCCTAGCCCACTGCCAAAAGGAAAACGCCACACACACACATACAAAAACAACAACTCACTTCCACAGAAACTTGATAGAGGCAGAAGTAATTATTTTTAAAAATTAATTTCTCCTCCAATTTAGCAATATTTTATACTACAAAATTGACTTAAATGAAAAATAAAACTTTCTTTTAAAAAGCACATGGAAGAAGCACAAAATTTCATAAAGTGATGATGTACTTGAATCTTGTATAAGGAAATACAATATTATTAGCTTTAAAAATATGACCTTTTGCTTCTCATTTTAATGTATACTTCAGAGAAAATGTAAAACATCTAAGATAAATTAAATGAAATATGAAGTTAAAAAAGGCTATAGGAAATGCATTAGGAACCATCGAGTTATGACTAACTTTAACTTGAAAGAACTAAGTGATAATAACTAATTTTACACATCACTTTAATATTTACAAAGCACCGTACGTATGTTATCTGATTTGAATCCTCACAACAACCTTGTGAGGTCGATGCTATTATCATTCACATTTTGTAGATGAGGAAACTTAGGTTGACAGAAGGTAAAATGACATTCCTAGAAGGTGTCTGAGGCAAAGCAGCAAGTTTTAAAAAAGTTTATAGCTTGAAGTCTGTTCAGATTAAGAGTTAGAGGCTGATGAATATGAGCCTGGGCTCAGGGGCAAAACTGCTGTTCAACTTAAACTGGACGATAATAGTCTCAAGTAAGTGTAGGAGGAGTTCATAGCTATACAGTAATTATTATGCAAAGTGTGCACACTAAATATCAAATAGAATTAAGGTGATGACTACCGCTTCTAGAATACATACAGATGGTTCCTCATTTATGAGAGAGGGAACCCGTTTTACTGGAGCTGCTGTAGTTTCTGATTATGACACCCTCTGGGCAGCTTCTCTGCCTTCCCATTTTAGTGCACATGCCCTGAAACTGCCTTCTTCCCTAGCCGTTGTACATTGCCCTGCCCACACAGGGAATAGTGATCCTGTTTCAAAGGGAAATGCACGAGCCAATTCTGCAGCCAAGCTTGCTGCATTAGAAGCTCCTGAACATGTATTTAACCTTTCACCTTCTGAGGATATTCCTTCCAACCTAACCTATGACGATTCTGAAGTAGAAAAGTGGAAAAAGAAATTTAATCAGTGTGGGGGCTCCCTCTACTGACAAGGATCAAAAACTCTTTGTGGTTTAAAATGCTTTAAAGAATAGTCTTAATGAGTTGTGGCTGAAATAAATTCATCATCTAGGGGTCACCCTTCTACTGATGAGTTTTTGTTTTTTTCTAATTTAGCTAGACTGGACCCACAGACACTTTATTCTCAGGTTTATACCTGAAGCTTTTCCAGCTCTGTAGTAAAAGCCAAAATTGGCAATCTTGTTCAAGTTAGCAATGCCTTCCGGAAGAAACAATCCTTGCCTTACGACATTGAGGTGTCTGAGGAGCACTGTGGTGGAAAACATAGCCTCTCTAACTGTAATCTGTTTTCCAATGAAGCAAGTAAAAATGAGATGACATAACTACCAAAACTTTTGAATTGTGGTCATATACATTTAATATTTACCTTATAATTTTCTAATTTTTCATTTAATGAATTCTATGAAAGATAAACTGATATTTAGGTATTTCAAAGCTTTCCCTATCTAAACATTAATAATTTGAAAGCATTAGATAACCACTAATTAATTTGTATTCATGTCTTTCTGTAACTAAGGCTAATTTTATTCTGCTTACATGAACAGTGGCTTCCTTACTGTCTGTCTACAGATCTTTAGACTGAGAGCTTTTAAAATCCTCCACAACTTTTCCAGTCTTTTTTTTTTTTCCAGTCTTATTTTATATTATTCCCTTCCACACACTTTCTGGTCAGGTCAAATTGGCCTGCCAGCTATTCTCCATAAACTACTTCCAACTTCTACATTTGTCCCTTCGCACAGGTTGTTCTCCATGTCTAAAATTCACTCCTTCACCTCTACCTCCTGCCTAAGGATTTTAGGATCTCTCTCAAACTCCTATTGTTATTAAAATCCTCAGATTTTAAAAAATTATTATTTGGGTTATACTTTGTATTAACATATCTATTGTATCTTTCCTCCCTCCCCTCCCGAAGAGAATGAAAGCTTCTTGAAGAGGAGACTGAGACCAATTCATTCTTATCTTTGTATTCTCAGAGCCAAACAGTTCCTTGATAATAGTATGCATTTAACAACTGTGTGAATGGAATTAGATTCAAGTCAATTCAATTAAGCATTTTACATCTGAATGCAAAAATATATATATATATATATATATATATATGTATGTGCAAAAACTTTGCAAGAAAGAGCCTGATTTGTAACAAGAGATATTACCTATTAAGGCCTCAAAACAATTTGCCATAGCATGGCGAAGGTCTGATTCTCTACAGAGGTCAGGTCCATGAGCATAAAGCATGAATCGGTCCAGTTCAAGTTTCTACAAATAGCAAAATAATATAAATTAAAAACAAACACAAAAATCGAATCAAACCAAATCCACTATCACAATCTTGCACTCACAAAATGTCATTACAAAGTATTACCTGTCACTTACAGTGACTACAGTCAGGTCAGTGCTACTTATGTGTAAGGTCTTTTTGGAATATGAGTCAGTCCTCAATCTCTTTCTCATGTAGGCTATCAAGTCCTACAGGAACCTCAGAAAATGGATCAGAACCACTGGAAGTGAATTAAAACCTTGAGGATGTCATAGGATTTGAGTCAGTAGGGACCTCACAGGACTCAGGGAGCTCAAATGTCTTACCCAAGGTCACACAGTAGTACATGTGAGAGGTGGATTTGCAGCCAAGTCCTCTGACTCCTTAGCCAGAGTTTCTTCCCTTGTATCATGGTGCCCAGAACTGATCCAATTACTTCCACAACAATTATGCTGAACCATAAATGGCAGATTTTACATGGAATTCACAAAGACCCTTGCCAAGCCTTGCCCCAAAACATTCTTGGGGCTAGAAAATCAGTCTAAGATTCAAAAGGTCTATTCCTTCTTTCTTCAAGCATGTGGTACTGATGCCCTCTATTTTGAACTATATGGGACTGATGTAGTCAATGTTAAGTTGTACCCACTGGATTACTTTAAAATGTTCTTTTTATAACAACATTCGCTCTAGAGTTAGGACTCTGGACATCTTTCATTAGGGAGACGAAGAAACTGTGGCCCAACAGGTTAAGCAACTTGTCCAAGATCATACAGAAGACCTTGGCTGAAAGTAGCAAAACCACAAATCCAAACCCTACCTTGCTGGTTTAAAATTGTTACGTTATATTATTATTTAATAGCCTCTCCTAGTTTTTAAATGTAAAAGTTAAAATTCAACGACCATTTAATAACTGCTGACTTAGCACAGAGAGATATGCCAGATACCTGGTGTCCTATGTAGTAGATACCAAGTATTTTTTAAGAAACATAATATGGCATGATGGCTAGAGCTTGCCTTGGAATCAGGCCGACTTGGGCTCTAGTTCTGCCATTGCTATTTCTTAACTGTCTGACTCCAGGTAAGACACTTAACCTTTCACTGCTCCCCAGAAACTATCTAAGTTTACAAAACAGATGTGATCTGGAGCTTCTTATGACAATGACATCTTACAGAGGATCCAAAAGAAAAAAAAAAGAAAAAGAAAAACAAAGTATTTGTTGAAGATGGGGCAAATTACTAACCTTTGAACCGTCTACATATAATATGACCTACCTTAGTAATTCCTAATACAAGAGATATTTGTGCCTTCTTAATACCCTAGTTTACCTTCTCATAAGGAAATTATTACCTAGAAATGCAGCCACATGAAATAAACCCATTTTTCCACCTTCAGAAAATAAAATCTAATCCTAGCATGTCATGGGCTGCACTACATAATTTATCACCACTTCACAGTTTAAATAGGGAAATCAGTTTTCCAGCTCCTCCTAATACACGGGAGAAGGTGGACTACCTGTTATGTGAGGCTCATGAACTTTCTCACTTAGGAATGCATACTTCCCTCCAATTTTTCTTCATTTTTTACCCTAAGAGGAAAGATTTATGTATTATAAAATTATGTTTGAGTAAATACTGGCTTGCCCCTACTATGTATCGGCTTATACTGAATCACAACACTTAACAATTTTCACCCATATCCCCTTATAATGCATTTAAGAGGCAGGCATATAGAAACACAATTTAGAGATATATGCTTAGAAATTAGTTTCAATATTTTTGGAAAATGCTGTTTTTTTTTTTCACAATGCACAATTCTGTACAAACAGATTCTCTCTGAAGGGATCATCAATTACTCAGGTAAACTATGGCAAATATGGAGAAGGTAGACTTCAGAGAAAATGGCAAGAGTACAAAATTCTCAATAACAGAACTATTTAGTACTTGGAAAACTTGAGGTCTACACCTGAAATTCAATAGAACCGAATCAATAACAAAGATTAAAGGGATTAGCTGCTGTGATATTCTTGGTTTTAATAGCAACAGTAGACAAAGACCTATAAACATAACTCAAATGAAACCCAAAGTTCATCAATATCAGGGTCTAATGCTTTAGAGAATCAGGCATTATGTGAATGAGATAATATTTGTAAAATGTATGATATTATACAGGAGATGTTTATTTACTTCAAATAATAGATTCCCATTTTCAAGGTGTTAAATGATTATCTAATGTAACTAAAACTTCAATATACCATATGTTTTATATAATCAAAAATAAAACAAAGATCTAAGTTATAAATCTAGTCTCCTCTAACCTGGAAAGAACAAGGTTGGCTACTTTCATTTGCAATTCTATTTCCCAGCCTGTAGCACCTTATCAAAAATATCAACTTCGTGCTTTCAGTGGTTCTGGTCAACATTCACTGTACTATAGAATAATTTCAATTTTTCTGTTAAGCTAATTTCCCATACTCCACCAATATTTCCTCAATAAATAACTGAAGAACAATTTTAACAGTCACCTACTGTTTTGCAATCTAACCTACCAAGGGAACCATGAGGAAAACATCTGTATGTTAATAATGACAAATATGAAATATATGTAAAATAACAGAAAACAATTTGACAAATATTTATATTAAATATTAAACTTTTAATACAGACATCATCCAAAAATTAGGAGCATTTGTCATGCAGCTGTTGCTTCTTCTTTGGCCTTAAGGCAGTAGCCCTAGCTTGCAAGTGAAGAAGTCTGAAGCACTAGACGCTCAGGGGTTTTTTGAAGATCAAACGAGAAAATATACATTAAGAAATGAGTGAACCTTCAAGTACTTTATGGGATACACTTATTAGTCTTGCTTTTATTACTAGGAAAAAAAATTAAAACCAAGAATAAAATAAAGCATTCAGCCACTATTCTACAATATCATGATCAGGAATAAGGAAAATTAATGCTGTGGCTAGATCAAAGTGAAAAAAAAAGATTCACAGTAGCCTACCATTAAGAATTAGATATTTTATATCAAATTTTATCTTTTTAGGAATAGCAGATTTAAAAAATAAGAAATTAGCATAAAAATAAAGAAAAAAGAATGGAAGTATTTATTCTTTTTCTAAAGCCATTATCCTGCTTGAAACAGTAAAAAGTAAAATGTAATACAAACACACTAAAGTAAGCTATATGAAATACTCAATTTCTCCTGCGTTTTCCCCAAGTTTCTAGATCCAAATGCTTAACTCTCTGCTTATGTATATCTGTTCAATTTTTTCCTCATCTTTTATTAAGTCAACTCACTGTAGAATTCATTAGCTGGTAGCTGGACTCACAAAGGTGCCCAAGAGAGGAGAGAAAGCCCCACAACCCAAATAAGAGCTGAAACTCTGTTCTGGACTACAAATCGTTACTTTCTCCAAAGAACTTGAAAAAGGCCAGAAGAATTGCTTGAGGAACTAATGACCGAGCTTCTCTTACTCAAATGCAAAACCAGCAACAGTACAATAGACACCACTGTAAAAGGAGCTTAATTGTTCAAATATCTTATATACCTTTGCTAACATAGCAAGATGTTGGTTCTGAACAATAGCAGTGCGATATGTTGCTAGTCCTCCTTCTTCTAGGCTAGGAAACAGGTAGTATAGATGGACACTGGAAAAAATATATGTATTTCATAAGTAAAAGAAATATATTTCATAAATATCTAGTTGTTGCTTTAATTTACAAGGACCTGAAAAATAATATTTGGATATAACTTATTAGAGAAAAATGTTTTAGGAATGTTTCTCATAATGGCTATTAAACAGCAAACAGACTCAATGGTATAAACACACAAAAAGAACTATTCACATTAAAGGCTTCTCTGGAGTGTCAAAGGCTGAGGAAAAACATAGGTCTGAAAAATCCCAATCACCATACTTAAGAGTGACAACTCCATCTGTGACAGCCCCCCGACAGAAAAGCTAGATCTCACAACGTGACTCCACTGCAGTAAGGTGCCTATGAAGCTATTCCAAAGACCTATGTGAAGACAGAAGCCAGACTAGACTTTGAGAATGGCTAGAATAGAAAATGGACTAGTACTTGTGTGTGTGTGTGTGTGTGTGTGTTTGGGGGTGGGAGAAGAACCAAACCATGAACTATAATAACTTTCTATTTCCTAAATCTCTAAGCCATTTTTCAAGCTCTCACCATCATCTGCTTGTCAGCTGGGATTTAGTGAAATTAATCAAAGTTCTTTATACCTTGAGTGGCAGAGGCATATGTGAATAGAACTCAGGATGGGCTGGAGAGCATTTGGGGATGATGACTCTTTAAAGGATATTATATGCAAGTAGTAATAGTGATAATGGTAGTAGTAGTTGAACTTTTTTTTTTTTTTTGAGATGCCCAATGATTTCAATAGTAATGCAGATCCCAGGGAGGAAATTTCTCTACCAGTGCAGGTCAGCATCTGTACTGGAACTTGTCTTAGAACGGTGGTTGTGGTTTCCAAAATGTAGGCTCAGAAAAACTTGGAATCCCTGAAGCCCTTTCAAGGGGTTCCACAACTCAAAACTATTTTCATAATAATATTAAGACATATTGATTTTGTTATTGATTTCTAACATAGTAAATATCACTGGTTATAACCAGCATGAACAAAAGTTCTTAGAGGGAGTGGTTCTCAATAAAATTGAAGCGGTCTTGGGACAAAAAATGTTTTGAGGACTAATGTCTTAAAATAATTGTCTGGGGCACTGAGAGATTAAGTAACTTGTCCGGGGTCACACAGCCATTATATGTCAGAGGTGGAATTTAAACCTAGGTCTTTGACTCTAAAAGCCATTTCTTTTTCATAAGGTACTTATCATCAACGAACTTCAGAAAGTGAAAAAGGATACCCTAACCCTTCCCCCCACAAAAATTCATAAAATATCTTGGAGCAATAAAGTTGCATTTATATGTTTAAAATATAAAGACTTTTTAAAAAGAAAAAATATTAAAGTGTTCCATTTAAATGAATTAATTATTTAATTCTCTGATAGGAATAAATTCTGGAAAAGTATCCCTATCATATGTGGTACAAATGCTGTGTTACGTACAGTGAAATGCATATTTGTCTTTTCTTATAAACTATATGATAAATAGCAATGATAAATGCAAAGGAACAGTTTTCCTTACTTGTGAGGACTTAAAGGCTTTATCAACTTAAGATAGATGGAATAGGACACTGGAAAGATAGCAATGATAAATGCAAAGGGCAGCCACATAGCACAGTGGCTAGAATGCCAGGCCAACAGTCAAGAATACTCATCTTCTTGAGTTCAAATCTGGCCTCAGAAACTTCCTAGCTGTGTGACCCTGGGCAAGTCACTCATTTAATCCTGTTTACCTCAGTTCCTCATCTGTAAAATGAGCTGGAAAAAGAAATGGCAAACCATTGCTAAGAAAATTGCAAAATGGGGTCACTAAGGTTCGATACAACTAAAACGAGTGATCAACAACAATTTATCTTCAATACTATCTGTTTATATGACATGCCACTATATTCTGTTAATCAGTTTTAGCTAAATTTTTTCTTTGCATACTAAACATTTTGAGATTTTCAAGTTTTCAGAATAAGGCTTTTAAAAAATAAGACCACAAGGGGCGGCTAGGTGGCGCAGTGAATAAAGCCCTGGATTGAGGAGTACCTGAATTCAAATCTGACCTCAGACACTTGACACTTAACACTTAACAGCTATGTGACCCTGGGCAAGTCACTTAACCCCCATTGCCCCGAAAAAAGAAAAAAAAAGAAAAGAAAAGAAAAAAGAAGACCACAGCACTTTGCCATTCATAATCACTTACCCGTATTTCCCTTGCAATTTGAAGGGTGGGAGTTGATAAAGATGATAAATGAAAGAAAAAATTTGCATTTAAAAATATCTCTTTCTCTATAAGTTAAATCTAAGCATAAAAGCACCTGGTCCAAGACAAGACAATGTCTTGAAGTTGTGAAGAAGTTGAGTAAGAATTTGGACAAAAAAGGATAGACACAGTCTTTTATCTTGTAATTTTGATTATACCATCAGTGATAGCAAGGTACTAAGGCAACCAGCTGCTTTTTATCTTCACTAAGGATAGAAAATACTGAACTGTCAAAACCTGCTCATTAAACTAATTGCAAAGAAGGCAATGAATTGGATTAAATACCTGGAAACAGAACTAATGGAGAAACAACAGAAAAGGACACTCACCTAGTTAGAAATTCAACAACAGCATCACCCAGGAATTCCAAACGTTCATTGTGGTTAATCCTGTACAGAGAGGATCATTTAAAGTAGCATATATGTGCATACCTATGTATAAGTGTATATGTATACCTATGTATAATATGTATACTTAAAGAAGAGAAATATAGGGTTTAGTTCTTGGATAAGAAAATACTCCTACTTGGCTATTTTTCAGAGACGCGATGCCATTAAACGACTATTCTCAGCACTGAGGCCTAAGACACTTTCTTTTAGAAGGTGGCATTTGGAATATAATACAAATATTCTGGCATAGTGAAAGTTTAATTTCATCTTATCATCTGGAACTATTTCCCTTAATTGTGAGGACTTAAAGGCCTTAACTTAAGACATGGCGTGGTACAGTGAAAAGAGCATTTTTATCTGTAGTCTAAGGCTCTGAATTCAAATTTTTAAAAACCTGTGTGACAGTGGAAAAGTCTTCTAACATCCCTAGACATCTGTAAAATGAGAAGGTTGGCTTAGATGATCTGTAAGGTACCTTCCAGCTCTAAATTTAAGACCCTATGACCCAAATGAGAGTAAATCTTTCCACGTAAGTGACTAAGGGTACACTTTGATCCATTACATATGCTAAGAATAACTATGACCACGTCCTCGGAGGGATCCTGGCAGCCATCTTTTGGCTAAAATACATTCCTGGAAACTTATAAAGTGGACCACCTTTTCATGTTTAAATATGTTATAATCAGAATGTTTCCCTGATAAGTAGTTGAAATCAAATAAAGTGTAGAAATGACCAACAATGTCACATTAGCAAAAGTGTGTGAAACTATAAATCACAATTATCTGAAAGAGTAAAATTGATTTAAGTTCCATCAAATAGGCACAAATACAGTGTATACATTAAACAAGAGACCCGATGCCTATTCAATATATGTATAAAGCATGTTAAAGACCTTAAATCTAGCACATCATATATTTGACGAAAAATAGCAATAGCAGCTATACTTCGGCTCTGAGTTCAGGAAGTGCTTCATTTTTGTCTTGATAACACCAGCACTCAGCACAGTGCCTGACACATAGAAGGGTTTTCATAAGTGCGATTAAATTCAAAAATATATTATGGCTACAAAATACTTCCGTAGACATTATCTCATCTGATCCTAACAATTACCCTACACAGTAAAAGGAAGCTATTGTTGCTATTATTTTATAGGTGAGTAAACTAAGATTCAAAGAGATTAAAAGGATGACTCTAAGTTCACAAAAAGTTATGAAAAGGGCAGTACCAGCAGTAAACTTATCTAGTGCTCTTTTCACTTTAACTGGGTAACTTTACAAGTAATATGCCAAGAAATTAATTTCAATGTCAATAATTCTGCTTTTCTACTTAGAATTAGATGGTGTTTGAGGAATGATTTTGAATACCCTGTCCTTCAGAGGCAGTCTGGTATAGCGGACTAAACTCTGACCTTAGAGATAGGAAACATCTGGGTGACCCTCAGCAACTTACTTAACCTCTCTGAGTTTGTTTCTTCATCTCTAAAAGATTGGGGTTGAACCAGATGGCCATTAATGTTCTTTCTAGCTCTAAATCTAGAATCCCACAGAATCTAAACTTCCTGTCCAAGAAAATCTGAGCACCTTCTTTTCCTGTGGATAAATGTACTTATATCAAGAAGTATCTGGAAATTATTACACTAATTTTGATTGTTCCATTTAGAATTAGGATTATTTCACTCTCTCTCTCAAAAAAGAATGTTCTTTCCTTTTTTTTTAACATTAATTGATAACACTAGTATGTAAGTAAGTGTGCCAATGTTCTGAAATTGTAAAAGGTAAAAGAAGAATAGATATGGTAGATTCTTTATTTTTAAAAATAATTCCCCCCCCCCCCTGGGCAATGAGGGTTAAGTGACTTGCCCAGGGTCACACAGCTAGTTAGTGTCAAGTGTCTGAGGCCAAATTTGAACTTGGGTCCTCCTGAATCCAGGGACAGTGCGCCACCTAGCTGCCCCAGTAGATTCTTTATTACCGTAGTTTCTTAGTTCTCTCTGATTCCTATTTTTCAGACCCTCTGGTCCTAGGGATAGATTAGACACTAAGGAATGAAAAAATCTGGAGGCTGATTGCATGCCCCGGTTCCTAAAGAAACCTCTAACTGCTGCAAAGACCCAGTTGCTGTTTCCCAAGTCTAACTCACAAAATACCTGAAATGAAGTCTAGATTATTATTTTTTTTTTCTTGAAGTCTAGATTCCTCATAGTGTAACCCAATGGGAATGAAGGGTAGAAGTCATGGTAGATCTCTTAGGGTAAGGCCTCTGAGCTGCCTATTTAAAAGGTGATTTTTCAGAGGAAAATTACTAGTAAAGTCTACTAATATCAGAGATCAGCTCCTATTACCACAAATTTGGCCCTTGCTAAGGCAAGCCCCCTTTAACTTCCCTGCCTTGACCCAACTTTTTGAGAGACTGCCCCCCCTTATGCTGTTTGACTTCATTTGAAAAAGGAGTTAAGCCTGAGATCTTTTCCAGCTCCTAACCTATCTTCATTTTGCCTAAATTACAAACTCCTCTAGGGCAGAAACTATGTTTTATAACTCTTTTGTACTCTCAGGCTAAGACTACAAGCACTTAACAAACCCTCATTAACTACTTGTTAATTAAACGAGGAATCCAAGTTACCAGTAAATGTAGGGATAATAGTTCATTTTTTTTTCTATCACTGCACATTTCTTATCTGTAGCAAAACTATCACAACCGATTTTTAAATTTTAACAGGAAAAATTTGTTAAATCTAGAACTGATAGTTTTAAATGAGACCTTTTTTGAACATTTTAAGTAAATCCAAGAAGATATCTAAAAACGCCCTGGGGAAAAACCCTCAGGACTCATGGAAATGCCTCAGAAACATTTTATCAGGAATTCCTATAAGCTGCTTACAATCTGTTTTTGTCTTATATAAAATAGAACAAACATCTTCTAAAGTAGAATGGAAAGACTGCTGCCTCTGGAATCAGAATATCTGAATATAAATCCTACCTCTGACACTCTCTAGGGGACTTTGAAAAACTCACAATCTCCTTGGATCTCAGTTTTCTCACCTATAAACTGAGGAGGTTGGACTAACTGGCTTCTGAGATTCCCATTCAGCTTTAGATCTATGGTCCTATGATTAATCACTTACATTATCATAAAAATACCCCCCCCCAAATGGTAATGAAAGTATTAAAAAAGGCACTAAAAGAAAGAAAATGTCAGTCCATAAAATTATCTGAATGACTGCACTGAAGTTTGAAAAGAGTGACTACTATAACACCAAAGACTGAGGAATAAAAAAGAGTATGTTTTTTAAAAGGAAGGAAAATGCTATTTCATGAAATACTAATAAAATTTTAATATTCTAAATTGGAGCAGGAAGAGAGACATAGAAAACAAGAAAAGAAGTGCTTTAATCACTTTTTGATTAATCCTGTAATTTTATTCAACAACAAGCTATATAATCTCCTAGAGAATAAAAGTGACTTTGAAGTTCACAGTATTTTGAATAAAATTATGTTGGCTTAATGAGATTTTTATTCTGATGTTTTTGTAAAATTTAGGAGGGTGAGGTTTTATGCAGAATTATAACTACAAATGTAGATTATTACTGAAATTATTAAAATACAGTCACAGTGTTCTCAGTTTTAGTAAATGAGAATACTGCCAGGGATTAAGAATTTATCCCTTTTTTTAGACTACAGTCTACCATATCATTGTTACAACTAAATTTATAAATAAATCACAGTAGTGGATTATTTCAACCTTTATAATTTTATTGAACAATTTTTAAGTTTATGTTTATTTGTTTTTAACTTTTGGGACTGTTAGTCTTTGTTAGGGAATATGTTAATAATTCCTCTGCTCTTCTGTCTCATCTCCACAGCTAATATGTTTTTTTAAATCAAGTTTTTGATGACTCAGTTCCTCATGTTTATCTGAGTGGTAAACAAACTATTAATCATTGTGAAAACAGGGTTAACACAGGAATTACCAAGTCAGACAATGTCAACAATAACATTTATAGGGTCACTGTACTACCTGCCAAAAAATGAAATTTAGTATTAAGGCCAATCTATCTTAGAATTCATTCATGGATACTTAAGTACTGAAACACAGAAACAATATAATCAAAGATTTGGAGTTGTAGGGGACCTTAGAGATCATCTAGTTCAACTTTCAACACAATGCAGGAATCCCTTCAGCATCTGTAACAAATGGGTATAAGGAGTCTTTTCTATAAGGTAACACTATTCTATAAAGTTCTGAGCAATGAATTCATTATTTATTATCATAGTCACTGTACCATGAACATAAACAATTTAATTTGACTGAACTTTATAAATCCTTTTGTGTTTTCTTAACATGTAAAAAAAACAATTTAGTATACATTCAATGGGCATCAGTATTATCCTTTAAAAAAAAAAAGTATTATGGCTAAATAATACAAATGAATAGCTAATTGCTTCATGTCACTCTATTAGGCACATTTTAGTCAGCAACGACTCAGTCAGTATAAAACAGGACAAGGGGGCAGCTAGGTGGTGCAGTGGATAAAGCACTGGTCCCAGATTCAGGAGGACCTGAGTTCAAATCTGGCCTCAAGACACTTGACACTTGCTAGCTATGTTAACCCCCATTATATATATATAAATTGTGTGTGTGTGTGTGTGTGTGTGTGTGTGTGTGTGTGTATAAAAACAGGACAAATACTTGTATTACTATCTTTTGTGCATCTCCTTTCCAAAGGTCTTACTGATGTAGATTACTTTTATGATATATTTTTAAGTCTCAAACCTTAAGAGACCTTTAAAAAAAAAAGAAAAAATTTCATCTTGATTTGCAAGTTAAAAATAAAAATTCAACTGAGACAGATGGGATTAGTTTCCCCACAACAAGCTTTCAAAACTGGTCGCTAGGATCATTATTTGGTATTCAAGATTCTAGTTCATACACTGTAAGAGAAATGATTTATGCTATTACAGCAGGTAACTGGACTGACAGCTGTTAATCTTAAGTCTCCAACAATTTTTTTGCATTCTTTGGGATCCAAATGTAATGTAGAAACTAGAGGTAATATATTCAAACGATTTAGATTACTATCATTCTTCTGACTCACCTGGTTTTTCCTACTGCTAATCAACAGTATCATTTTGGAGTATTACAATAAAGTTAAATGCCAGCGAAAATTTTGCAAAGGGACTCCACTTGCTTTACCATTCTTAGGACCCCATGGCAAGGACCCCCCAGTTCTCATAGGTGCCAGTGCACAGCTGTGGTTGCTTTTAGCAGCAGGTATGTCTATCTATGATTTTCTAGCATTTACTTTAAGACCTCTGAATACCTTCTATGCTATTTAATGCAATTTTACAATAGGAAATTCAGTAACAAAAAGGAGAAAGAGTGAATTATTTAAAGAGAATTCACTATTACTGAAAAATAACATAGTAGGTAACCAACCGCCTCAAGACTCTTAACACCCATCAGACTTCCTTTGAATGAAGAATATATACTGTGCAGTGTAGTTCCAATGTGGCCTTGCTGTGGACTGCTGAGGAACAGCAGAAGACAGACCAGCCTGGTACTTAGCCATTGAACTGAAGGTCTTTCTGAGAAAAGTCTTTGGGCTAAATCCTGCAAATAATAGTAACGGCCACAAATCAAAGAACAGTTAGAAAAGACTACTTGTTGTCTTGGAGGTATCACCTTTAAATGAAAAGAGATGAAAATAGCAGTAATCTTTGGATTACAGTACTTGTACTGCATGCAGATGTAAACTGTTTGCTTTGAAGATATGAGAAACATGAAGATCCTGAGACTTGTACAATGCTAGAAAAGGTATAGCTGAAATAGCAAGTTAGATTTGGGAAACATCAAAAAGCATTAACTGAGCGCCAATTGCATGCACATCACTGGGATAACGGCTTAGCTAACATTGAACATTATTAAATTATCCGTAACTAAAACACAAATTGGTCACACAAGAGTTTTTCTATAATAACAAGTTTGAACAAAATCATGGCTCACAATTTCCCAGTGAGCATGAGTGAGGACTCTGTAACTGGATAAAACTTCTCATTTCAGAATACTCTGGTAAACACAGTGGGAAGTTGTTTTACCACCTTAATCTCAAGCTTTAAAATGAGATTTTGGTTTGTGGTATACCTCTAGAAGACAGGGGACCAGGACAAGCCAAATACAGAAAGATGCAACACATGAGGAAAGAGGCACAGGGAGTGAGGGGCGAGGGAGAAATCACATTATCTAAAGCTGGTAAGATAGATTATTACTGCACTTTGCCAGCTGAAGCACTTTATCATTGTAGCTGTGTAAATGTCATCCTTTGCTTCACCCCATCTTTCCTTTTTCCATGCAATCATTACTAGATTCCTATAAGCACTTCTGTTAAATCATCATTCTCTATAGCATCTGCTGTATACTTTTGGAAAACACACGAATACACACATACATACACACACACACATACACAAGAGATCTCTAAGGCAATTTCCTCTCCTTTCCCTCAAAAAAATAACACATCGTCCTTCATTTACAAATATGATACACTGTACTACTGAGCTCCTCACGGGATATCATTTTCCAGTGGTGGTGACAGATTTGCGCTGATCCATCCATACTCTCCTCACCTGATCTTCCTTGCACTCAAGGGCACACATTTGTGAGACGGCTTGCTGGAGTTCGGGTTCAGTCTGTGGCTGTGGAACAGAATGATTCTAACTGGCCCCCATAGGTATTGAACGAATGACCTTAGTTGGCCTCATTAGCATGTGTTCTAACCAACTGAGCTAATCAGCCACATACCACACAACCTGAATCCATATAGTATTCCACAACATTTAGAGAAGGGGGACAGATGCTTACAAAGATAGCAGCTATTACAAATGTGACTGCAGCTGAAGATCCAAAGTGAAAGAAAACAACTGGGGGAGGGGAAGTGCAGAGGAGGGCAATCTAATTTTACATGGAAAAGTTACACTAAACTAATTTTTTTTTTGTCTTTTCAAATTCCAAGAAAGAAAAAACAATAATGAAATTCTTTATAATGATAAAATACTGCTTTTTTGTAGGTGTTTTAGAGTACTCTTTAAAAAAACATAAACTAACTTTTCAGAGTACTCTTCCATAAAGTTCATATATAAAAGCATCTTTCAAAGTAATACAAGCAGGAAACCAAAATACAAGGTTTTTGTTTTGTTTTGTTTTGTTTTACCTGGAAGGAGTAGGGTCATCTTGACCAAGGCGTGACATGATATTTATTAAGGTGTTAATTCCTATTTTCAAAATAAAGAACAGAGAAAATACAAACACACATGCAAGCACTGTTTGAGAAATAAACAAAAGTAATGTCTACCATCTATTTTGTGCCAACTTAATTTTATGATGCTTTATAGTTGTGGAATAACTTGATAAGTTTCTAAAATTGTAAATCAATACAACAATTTATACTTATTTCTTTGAAAAACATAAAAATAATCTCCCCAAAATAAAGAAGAATCCAATGAAATTCACTTACTGAGAGAGGAATCATTTAAAAAAAGTCAAGCCCTATTATAATACTTATTCTAAAGGAATGTTATTAATTCATGAGGACCCAGAGACACTAAAAATAACTTAAAAAAAAATTACAAAGTAGATCATTCCAGCCTAAGTTATAATAATCCAATGCCTCTTCCCTTCCCAAGATCCTTGAAATAACAGTTGAGAGCAGAGGTTGAAATACTAGCAGTGGAAGAAAGAACATCTTTAAAATAATCCAAGCAAACCTTTTTTCCTCATGTGCATGTGATGAACTTTTCTGTCTCCATACTTGGGTTGACGTATCCCACAGTTGGATAAAGAGTTACGAGCATGATCAGGATTCATTCCAAAGTTTAGGTGATGACTGGGATGAGTCATTGCTAGCTAAAATTTAGATCAAACAAATTCACTTTTACAATCTCTGAACAGAAGTGCCACTTCCAATTCTTTTTCCTAAAGAGTGAAAGGGCTATTCAGGGACAGCTAGGTGGTACAGTGGATAGAATAGAACTCTGGCCCCGAGGAGGACCTGAGTTCAAATCTCACCTCAAACACGTACTAGTTGTGTGACCCTGGGAAAGTCACTTAACCCCCAAATGCCTTAAAACATATAGCACCATCTCCAGTCATCCTGATATAGATCTTGCCACTGGACCCAGACGGCTCTGGAGAAGAGAGTGAGGCTGTTGACCTTGAACAGCCCTACCTCACTTAAATCCAATTCAGTGCAAGTCATGACATCACTCAGATGTCCTGGGACTCTCCAGAACAAAGGACAAACAACAACAAGACGAAAGAGCTATTCTTTTGGTTCTGTTCCAGTCACTAGTCATGCTGCAAACCCTGACTTTTCCATTCCCTTTTCCCAGTCTAAGTTTGCAAACACTCATCAGAGTACGCAGAACAAATATGACAACTAGGCATTGCAGTCTATCAATCTGGCGTGATTTCAGGGGTAAAAAGAAGAACTCTCCTTTGCAAAACTCTCCTCCAACTCCCCTGAAATCCTAACATTAGAGATTCATTCTTTAGTTAGTCATTTATATTCATAGGGTACTTTGTAAGTTTACAAAGTACTTTCCTCACAAAAATCATAAGTTGGCAGTATGTTATTTCCATTTTACAGATGAGGACACTAACCCTCATATACATACACTTACTTGTCCAGTCACAGAGCTAAAAATGGTCAGAGCCAGGATACAAACCCAGACATGGGGCTCCGAGTCCAGGTTTTGGTCTTTTTAAAAAAAATTTTATTACAGCAAGCTTCCTTTCAAATGCCAAATGCCTTTAAGTGGTAACATTATGACTTGCCAGTCAGTTTATATACCTTGGTAGGAATGACTTTCATGAACACTTAATAAAAAAGGTTAATAAATGACCAAAAGAGTGATTGGGATAAAAAGCAGAACATCAATTATTTAACACTGTGGCCTTGGGTGGGCTCTAGTTATGAGAGAAAGTGTTTTAAAGTACCAAACAGAAGTATAAGATAGAAGAAAAGATAAAGAGTCAGACTCCAAAGCAAGGGTTGTATACCTTTTTTCTTTCATGGACTACTTTACCAGTCTAGTGAATACAATATACTCTTCATTTCAAATAACCAAAATAATGCTAAATTTCAGTTGAGGTGAGAAAAAATAACAGTAGAATTGTATTCCCCCTAAAGTTCATAGATCACCTAAAGCTTAGAAACTAAAGATTTCTTCTACCAGAGAACATATTCATGGAATACAGAGAACTGTATTCATGGAATGAGAAACATCTTGTATTCTAGATGAGGATTAAGAGATCTGGTTCTTACCTGTAGCAGACAACGGTCTTGGAAAGTATATCCAATCAACTTGTCGAGATGCATCAAGCATTGGTGATAACGGATATGATGGGTCAAAACAGGAAGCATCATTGCATGCTAGGAAAAATACACAAAACCTTTTAAAATGTGATTAGTATAACTTGGCAAAAGGAAAAAACTTTCTTACCGAGAACTTCTGAAGAAGTTCTTGGGGCGGGGGGGAAGAATCAATTTAAGATGAGCACCAACACAAAACACACCCATGTTTCAACCTCCAACATACACAGTGGTCACAGGGAACAATTTCAATGACAAAAATTTTTCCAAGTATCCAAGAGAAAGATAATTCCATTAGGAGGGGAGAGACTATAAAAGAATGGGATGAACAGTGGAAGAGGACTGGAACAAGGAGAATAGAAGGTTTGGGGGAGGAAGGAGTTACCCTAGGAAGGGAATGCTATTAAAAAAACATTTCCATGGGGAAAAGCTGTTTATCTGAGAGTGAAAACACCCTCTGGTAGGTTTAATTCAGGAAATGAGTAAGGAGAGGGTGGGGTTTTATACTGAGAACATTATCTTTGGGAGTATTATGATTCCATTGGACAACATGGAATAGGTATAAATGAGTTCCTAGAAGTAGCTGGCAGCCAACTATTGGAAGGAAGGGATTATAGAACCAGAAATGGCATGGCATGGCCATTTGGATGGAGGCCATAATAAGGTGAGGGAAGCGGGGGGGGGGGGGGGGGGGGGGGGGGGGGCACTTGGCTACATGATTACATGATCTGGGACAAAAGGTAACTCCTACTACTCAACATGGTCTCCATCCAACTTTGGCTTTCTTCATAAACTCTTATTCCTCTCCTAAATTTCCAACCCACCCCTATCTATAGGTTCCTTCCTTACTGCTTTCAAACATGGCCTCACATCCTAAAACAAAAAAACCTTTATAGTAGACGCTACCATCCCTTCAAATCTATAGTATACATCTCTTCACTTAGTTAGCCAAATGCCTAGAAAAAGCTGTCTATATTTCCTCTCCTCTCACTCCTTCCTTAAACTTTGCAAACTAACTTTCAACCTCATCACTCAAAACTGCTCTGCACAAAGTCATAAATGATATATTAAATGCCAAATCTTTACCAAAGCCTCATCCTTCTTTACCTCTTCATTGTATCTGACTCTGTTGATCACCCTTTCCTATTAAGATACCATCTCTCCACTCTGGGTTTTTGGGACACTGAAGATTTGGTTTGGCAAACCCTCTCACTGTCTTTTACTTCAAAAATTCTGGCTCTCAATTTTGGGTCCTGTTCCTTTCTCTCTTTGTAATCTTATTGGTTACTCTGGGTTTAACTGTTATATATCAAGAACAACAGATAACCTCTCAATCTCCTTCGAAACTTTTCATAGACTTTTTTTTAAAACAGTGACAAGATTTTGATTGACTCTTAAAGATACATGAATAGGATCTATATATATGCAAGATGCTAATGAAGACAAAGTTACACAAAGAACTGGTCTACAATATTAAGTAGTAATACATTTCTATAGGTATGGAAAGGACAGCTAGGTGGCACAGTGGATTATTGTGCAAGCACCAGTCAGTAAGTCACTTAACTTTGTTTACCTTAGTTTCCTTATCTGTAAAATGATCTGAAAAATGAAATGGCAAACCACTCTATCCTTACCAAGAAAATCTCCAAAGTGGTCACAAAGAGTCAGACACAACTGAAAACAACTGAACAACAAATAGATACAAAGTGCACAGAGAATGGGTATCTAACGATGGAAGTGCTATTTAACTATGATTATAATTCTCTCCTGTGTGTCCTAAGCCTCTGGAATTATTTGGTCTCTGAATAAGAAACCACGTCACTAATATAAGAAGAATGTCTCTGAATGAACACCAAACAGTTTGTTCTTTCTAGAATTCATCACTTCTATGCAAATTCCAGATGGTTGGACAGCTTTTTTGTGGGGGGGTGGGGGTTCATTTTCAGGCTGTTTTCTGTTGTACTTGTTTTTTAAACCATAAAGCAGTTACTTCCGTTTGGCCCCCTGGGGGGGGGGTGGATGGGGGAAGATTTACACATGGCAAATTTATATTTGCTGACTTTCATTTGTACACAAGAATTATTTCCCAACAGTATTAAATGGCACACTTACTCTATTATTTCATTAGTATGTATCATGAGAATGAAAGAATGAAATTTAAACAGACAACAGTTCCCTCATAGGAACGGTGAGTTCTGCAGATGGAAGAAATGTAATTATATCATAAAATGTTTACTGGATCTGGTCATCAACAATAAATATCGTTTTAGGATTTAAAATGAGGTTAGTTTTATCCCAGTCATTCAATATTTATTGAGTCCCTTCTTTGTGTCAACACTGAACTAGAAGATTTTAAAATTCAGGCATAATCCAAGCCTTACAGAAACTAATAATATGTTATTTCAAGAAACTATGGTATCTGCACATATATCAGAATATCTAAAGGAAATGCCTGAGCTTACTCTACAGAAATGTATTTTTTCTAAGCAAAAATACTTCAATAATTATGAAATACATCATCAAAACCAAAAATTATTAGAATGTGTCTTCAAAACAACAGAATTCAATCCAATGGGAATGTAAAAAGGAAGGTTCTTTGAAAAGATTAACAAAATTGATGTCTTTTACTTAATTGAAAAAGAAAAAAAATTATGAGAAAAATATACGAAGATGAATTCATGACTACAGAGGAAAAGAAAAAAGAAAAACATTTAAAAGAAAACAAAATAGGGGCAGTTAGATGGTGCAGTGGATAGAGCACCGGTCATGCATTCAGAAGGACCTGAGTTCAAATCCTGCCTCAGACACTTAACACTTACTAGCTATATGACCCTGGGCAAGTCACTTAACCCCAACTGCCTCACCAAAAAACAAAACAAAACAAAAAACCCCAAAAAACCATAAAGAGCAATTAATACCTAAACTACTATAAAATTTAAGAAAACACTCTAATGTAATGACTGGAATGACGCCACCTGCTGGAGACTTACTGTAGAAGAGTTCCGCCCATGAGGTGAAGGTCTTTGAGGGCAAGACCATGAGCCTTTTCTTTGGTGTCAGAAAGCGACATTTGCTGGTGGGAGGAAGAAGGGGGAGCCGGGCGCTCTGACTCGCGCTCTTTCCTGAGGATGCTGGTGGAGAAGGGAGCTAGAAATGTGCTCTCCCTTTAAAAGATAGATGAATGTAGGCCTTTCTCTCTCTCCTTACCCAATTCTTATTCTCCTTAATAAATGCTTAAAAGTCTAACTCTTGCTAAAGCTTATAATTTATTGGTGACCACTCATTAGATGTTTTAGACAGTTTTGCTAGAATTTTAGCCTTAACACTAAAAATTTTTGGGGTAGAGAGGAGGAGATAGTCCTAAAACCCAAACCAAGAAAAAATAAAAATGAAAGAACCCTAAAAACTATCAATAATGAATATTCTTGCTAAAAATTTTACATCAGATTTTAGCACAAAAACAACAGAAACTGGAGCAATATACCAAAAAATAATGTACTATGATCAAATTAGATTTATAACAGGGATGTTAGGATGGTTCAATTTTAGGTAAGCAATTAATTGGTATTATTAGGCAGCTAAAACTACATAATTATATAAACTGACTCAAGAAAGTATTAAAGAAAACAATGCTCATCTTATACTAGAAATCTTACAAATAAGAGATATAGTTGTATTTTTTGTTTGTTTGTTTTTTTGTTTTGCAGGGCAATGGGGTTTAAGTGACTTGCCCAGGGTCACACAGCTAGTAAGTGTCTGAGGCTGGGTTTGAACTCAGGTCCTCCTGAATCCAAGGCTAGTGCCTTATCCATTGCGCCACCTAGCTGCCCCCGGTATAGTTGTATTTTAATACAATTATATACATATAGTAAAAATCCATATGTATTTATCAAATTAAGCATTTACTATATTTAAAGCAGCATGCTAAACACTAGGGATAAAAAGAAAAGTAAAAACAGTCTCTGTCCACAAGGAGTGTACATTCTAAAGGGGGCCAGGGAAAAGAGCAATATGAAAATCACTAGGTACATACAAGATACATACACAAAGTAGACACAATATAATCTGAAAGAAGACTGGAAAATTGGAAAGGCCTGTAGAAATTGAAGGAAGACACAACTAAAAGCAATGGTGAGAGGAAGAACTGACATTGAAAAGGCCTAGAAACAGGAGATGGTATGCTGTGCTGTAGGCAATACAAGTAGGTTCGTAGAGCTATACCAGTTTGTAGAAGGAAATAAGGTTTAAAGCTGAATGGTAGGGAGAAGCCCAACAGAAGACTTCATATATTTATTCCTGGAGGTAATGAAGAAGAGTAAAGCTCACTGATCAGGGGATGGGGTGATATGCTCAGACCTTAGCTTTAGAAAAATTTCCTATTATTGTGCTGTAAGAAATGACAAGCAGGAAGGCCACAGGAAAATGCCGGAGCAGCAAAACTCACAGAAGAATGTGCTGAAATCATCTTCTAACCAAGAACGGCTTGGAAGGTCAGAAGGAGGGAGCTGCTGTGCTGATACAGGAGTTGAGCCCAACCCCACAGTCACCCTGACACAGATCCACTCCCAGGAAGGCCTCAGAGAAGGAGACCTCCAGAGCCTCTGAATCAGCTGAAGCACCAGTGTCATCTAGAACTAAGCTCACAGTCTGGTGAGTGGGCTGAGCCCTGGGTAGGGGAGAGACTACAGGGGTATGCTGGTGCTAAGGCAGAACTTGGATTTTACGCCCCTGCTGAGAACCAGGAGGTAGGCTCAAGTAGCAGTGGCCCAGGTGGGGGAGGGGCACAGGTTCATCAGAGCTAACAACCACAACACACAAAGCTGGTTGATCGGCAAGTTGGTCTGGGGTCATCTACAGACCAGGGAACAGCTCAGGTGAGTGAAGAACCTGATTCTCCTTAAATCATACCACCTGGGACTTCTTAAGCTTGGGATACTACAGCCTGGAAACAGTGCCCCACTTTAAGGAGCTAAAAGTCTAGTAAAAGAAAGGCAAGATGAGCCGACAGAGAAAAGTGAAGACCATAGAAAGTTTCTTCAGTAACAAGGAAGACCAAGGGGCACCCTCAGAGGAAGATGTCAACATCAGGGCCCCTATATCGAAAGCTTCTAAGAAAAATACGAATTAGTCTCAGGGCATAGAGGTGTTCAAAAAGGACTTTGAAGATAAAGTTAGAGAGGTAGAGGGAAAAAGTGGAAAGAGAAATGAGGGTGATGCAGGAAAGACATGAGAAAAAAGTCAACAGCTTGAAAAGTCAAATGGAAAAGGAGGTACAAAAGCTCTCTGATGAAAATAATTGCCTAAGAATTAGGACTGAACAAATGGAAGCCAGTGACTTTATGAGAAACCAAGACACAATAAAGCAAATCCAAATGAATAAAAAAAATAGAGGGCAATGTGAAATATCTTCTGGGAAAAACTGCCAACCTGGAAAATAGGTCCAGGAGAGATAATTTGAAAATTATTGGTCTACCTGAAAACCATGATCAAGGAAAGAGCTTAGACACCATCTTCCAAGATATTCTCAGGGAAAAATGCCCTGAAATTCTAGAAGAAGCTAAAATAGAAATTGAAAGAATCCACCGATCACCTCCAGAAAGATATCCCAAAAAGAAAACTCCTAGGAATATTATAGCCAAATTCCAGAGCTCTCAGGTCAAGGAGAAAATATTGCAAGCTTCCAAAAAGAAAGAATTAAAGTACTGTGGAGCCCCAGTCAGGATAGCACAAGATCTAGCAGCTTCTCAACAATACAATGATCCAAGACAATCCCAAAGGACTAATGATGAAGCATACTATCCGCCTACAAAGAATTGATATTGACTGAACACAGACTGAAGCAGGCTATTTTTCACTTTCATTTTTTCTTTTATTCAAGTTTTCTTATACAAAATAATATGGTAATGTTTTACACAATTACACACATGTGACCTATATCTGATTGCTTGCCGCCTCAGGAGGAGAGTGGAGGGAAGGAAGGAGCAATAAAAAAAGGAACTCAAAACTTTCAAATAAAAATATTTATTATTTAAAAAAAAATTCCCTTGGCAGCTGAGTGAAGGATGGACTAGAATAAAGAGAGACCTGAGGAAGGGAGACCAGTGAGAAAACAAGTAGAGTAGTCCAGGCAAAAGATGATATGGTTCTTACCAAGGGTTTTTGGTTATGAGTGAAGAAAAAGGAACATCTATGAGAGATCTGGGGAAGGTAGAAATGGAAAGATTTGGCAGTGGCTTGGATATGTGGTAAATGAAAATGAGGAACTAAGAATGACACTAAGAATGTGAACTTATTGGACATGTAGGTGGTGTGGTGCATAAAGCACTGGCCCTGGATTCAAGAGGACCTGAGTTCAAATCTGCCCTCAGACACTTGACCTTTACAAGCTGCATGACTCTGGGCATGTCACTTAACCCTTATTGCCCTGAAAAAAAAATGTGAACTTGAGGTCTGGGAGACTGGTGACACCCTCAACAGTAATAAGGAAGTTTGGAGTAAAATAAGGTTTTGGGGAACAGATAAGCTCTGATGTGGATATGTTGAGTTTGAGATGACTATAAGGACATCTAGTTTGAGATGTCCAACATGCATTTGGTAATTCATGATTTTTTTGCTAAGCAAAGAGGGTTAGATATACAGACTGGGAAACATCTTCATAGAGATGATAACTGAACACAGGGCAGCTAATGAGATCAACAAATGAGGCAGTACCGAGTGAGAGGATCAGAACAAAGCTGTGGGGAAACACCCATGGTTAGTGTACATGACATGAAATATTAGCAAAGAAAACTATGAAGAAGCAATCAGAGAAATAATCAATCAGAAGAACCTAGGGAGACAGAAGTCAAGAAAATCCAAAAATGAGAACATCCAGAAAGAAGTGAACAACTTTGTCAAACGCTAAAGACGGTGAAAAGGATTAGGATTAAGAAAAAGCCTATCAGTTTTGGCAATTAAGCTATCAATGCTAACTTGGAGAGAATAGTTTTAGTTTAATAATTACATTGGAAGCATTAAAAATTGGGTTGATATTTGACATATAGGAAATTAACACATATGTAAGACCAAGAGGGAAGCCACAAAAATGATAAAAGTGGAAGAGTTCTCAAAATAACTGCAAATTACTATTACATGAAGAGTACTTCAAATTCCTAAGAAAAATACAAATTAAAATGACACTATAATTTCATCTGACATCAAGCAACCTTGCAAAGATATAAAAGCTAGAAATAGTCAAAGTTGAAAGAACTGTGGGAAGAGAAAAACATTAACATGTTGGTGGAATTGTGACCTGGTCAAATTATTCTGAAAAATAATTTGAAACTGTGCTAAAAAAACAGTGAGTAAAATGTCCACAAATCCTATTTTTTTTTTTTAATGGGGCAATTGGGGTTAAGTGACTTGCTCATGGTCACAGGGCTAGTAAGTGTTAAGTGTCTGAGTCTAGATTTGAACTCAGGTACTCCTGACTCCAGGGCTGGTACTCTATCCACTGCGCCACCTAGCTACCCCACACAAATCCTATTAAAAGACCCCTGTGAAGTCAAAGATAGAATGGCCCAAGGCATACACAAATACATTCGGCATAAGAGTTTTTATACTAGTAACATATTAGAAACATAGGCACCTGCTGACTGGCAAATGACTAAACAAACTGAGGTACAGGAATGTATTGGGATATTATTGTACTATCCATACAACAAATAAGAAAATAATAAATAAATAAATAAGGAAATAAATAAATAAGGAAATAAGAGAAACAAAAATTAACCATGTAAAAGCCCCTAATTAAAAATGATAGCAAGAAAGAAACCCAATTTGTGTTTCTAAAAATCAGAGGTCCCCAACAAAGAAAGTAATTCCAAGACGGAATATAAAATGCACCTAACCTGAGGTTTGATGACCAGTGCTAGTCAGATGAAATTTTTCTCTGCATAAACTGGGGAGGGGGCGGGGGTGTTAAAAAAACAACAATACACAAACATGATTTATTTTGGCCCAGATATTAGAGTGGTTTATTAAGACTTTGTGTTTGACATATCATCACCAATTTTCTCTAAGTCACTCTTTATCTGAAATAAATATGTTATTCTGTAATTTTAGGCATTTTCCATTTAACAGCCATTCTGTGCAGCTGTCATCTTGCTGTGTTTTTTCAAGTGCTTTCATATGTATTTCTGAATGCAGCAACAATGAAAAGATTTTTTAAAAGATGCAGTGAGAAATATTTTTACCTGTTCCCTAAGCTTTTCCCTAATCTTACACTTCTCTGATTCTTGAATGTTTTCATTCTAATTTGTATGACATCTATTTGTGCTCGTCATCCCTCTATACACTGTTTGAGAACATGCATAGTGACACATTACACTTTTCAATCCCCAGTGCTGAGGAAAGTATCTTGCAAAAAAGATGTGTTTAACAGATTTTTTTTTTCTGAGTTGAACTGATGCGTACCAAAGAAATGGAAACCATTTTTTGGTATAAATTGACATCAATCCCAAATCAACAGGTCTAAAGAACCACTGGCTCTCAGTATGAGGACATTTTTAGGACCCAGATACTTGGTAAGAGCAAAGATGTGAACCTGATTTTAATTTCAAAAGTATAATTACCTGACAAACATCAGAACGGATGCCAGTTTTCCAGAATCCTTGGCTGCTCAGTTCCACTGTTACTTCTCGCCTCATTGTATTCTTCTGTCGAATTTTCTGCAGAGCTTCCTATAAAAGTATAACTAATTATGAGAGCAACTCAATACTTCTAAAGTACTGTTAAGCCAGATATCAGGAATTAAGAAATAAAATGGATTCATTAAAAACTACACTTAATCCAGAAACATAAGACAAACCTAAGCCAAAACTTGATCAATCAAAAGATTTTCCTTTTAGCGAATGAAAAATAAAAAAGTGAAGGGTTATGATTTTAGACTAATAAAATACTTTGTCAATTTTTTTTAAAGCATCATTGTTGAACATGTCAAGATTTTTCTCAGAGCTAAATGTCTAAAGCAATAAGCATCCTTCCTGGATTCAAGAAGCAGACAACAAAACCAGTTATTTTTGCAATATGTAGTTAGCCGTGGAATAAATCTGCAGTTTCTAAAAGAACTGGCTCTACAAACATCTTTCCAACATTCAATGATACAAGATTCATTCTGTGAGACAACCTGAAAACCCAATGTTTACTTCATAACTCCCAACAAAGCAATGAAATCTGAAGGATCTTTTGGTTAGAACATGAGATGAACCTGAGCAATCTCACAAGGCAATAACCTATCCATCCCAATGACTTATTTTTTTTGAGTTGTAAAAAACTGTACCAAAGATAAAATTTCACTGCAGAATGTATTTGTTCTTAAAACTGAAACAGAGCCAATGCGTATCATCTATTTACAAGTTTTTTTAAAAAGTTTTACCTATTGGGGTGACAACACCTGTAAGGGAAGACAACAAATAAATCTACTGTGGAAAACTGTCAAAAGAGCAATTTGAGTAAAGCACAACATTATAGGAAACCACTTTCATGTAGAAAACATGTTTGGGCACTATACCAAAAGGGCAAAATTATTTTTTTCTTAGAAAATATATTTGTGCCTCAATAATATTAATCACATAAAGGCCTTAACAGCAATTATGGGAAATAAGATTCACTCCTTCAGGAAGCAAAGTAAACTGAAATAAACACAATGGAGGACAAAACAGGATGACATTAATCATGGATGCTATTTTTTCCTTACATATGTTATAATACTACAACAATTAACTAATTCGTCATCATAAATTTTACATCCTTTACATACCTCTCTCTGTGCCAGCTTTTGCTTATCAGCTTGTTTGACCTTGGGGCTGTTTGCCAACAGGTGGCGGAGCTTCACATAGCTTTTCCATAGTTTCTGATACCTAAAGAAAAGGAGACAGACAGACCACTTGGTCAGCATGTCAGAATTTAGGCACCCAAATTGAGGTGTTAGAACTGGAGGGTATCAAATCCAGCTCAAGAATATCAAGTGGAAGGGCAGCTAGGTGGCACAGTGGAGAAAGCACTGGCCCTGGATTCAGGAGGACCTTGGTTCAAATCTGACCTCAGACACTTGACACTTACTAGCTGTGTGACCCTGGGCAAATCACTTAACCCTCATTGCCCTGACCCCCCTCCAAAAAAAAGAATATGAAGTAGCCTGTGCATGGTCACTGATAATTACTAGTCACTTTGGCAACCTATATATTTATTCCCAAAAGGCAGCATTACTCAAAACTTTTGGAGTTTCCTTTCTGAAATCTCTTTTAGAGCTTGAAGCACATTCTTCTGAATATCCTAAATGATTGCAAACATTTGTCTTTTGTTCTGTTTTCCAAAATCAAAGTGCTCCATAAAATTGCTTGACCTAATCTGGTTTAAAAAAAAAGTGATACTGGTTTTGAAACAAAAAAATTAAAAAGGAATGTGATTTTTCTTTTTTGCAATACTAAAACTGGCTCTGTAGGTGGTTTCAAGATTTGAAAATATTTTGAGCTACAGCAATATTAGTGGAATAAAGATAGCCTAACAAACTGACAACTTTAATGGGGAAACCACTCATATGAATGGATAAATTATTTTATGTCCATTACAAAATCAATATGATTAGTTTATAATCAACAACACTATTTACTCTAAAAGTAAGATAATTTCTAGGTCTCAAAGATATTAGTTTAAACTAATTACACTTATACACAGGTCATATGACTAGGTCCATTTTCCAACTGAAAATGATGCACAAAAATCTATGATTTATCAAACCTGATCCTCACTAAATGAAACTGCCAAGAATTATATTGGGAGTCAAAGGAATACAAGGTCTTTATAAATTATATCAATTGTCACCCACTTAGGGATCCATGAAAATTCAGTTCCATTTCACTATGGTTTCTCTGATGAAGGGAATGTTAAAAAGGATATTTCTCTGTTACCAAGTCCTTATTTCCTTTAGCTAAATTAAAGCTCTTGACAACAGCCTCTATTATCAACAATTTCTTATGGTGTACGGGGATTGATGCTGAGGGAAGACTGGGCAAAGCGCTTCATACTTTAAAACAACAACAAAATTTTTCTGTTCTCCTCAAGACTTATTCAGTTAAAAAATTTTAACCTCTCCAAAACCTTATTCCTCTCTCATGACCACCACATCCTTGCTGTGTTTGATAATTTCTACCTACCAAACACATGTACGGCTATTTTCACAACTGGGTGACAAGTGTACCATGAATGCTAGGAACAAGGAACCTTCAGCCTCTTCACAGGTGAAATGCCTATTATAGTTCAAGTTTTTGAAAAGTGCATGGAGCTAGGCAAAGACAAGATCAGCAAGGATTACCAGTACCTGGGACATCAACAGAAGCAGCAGGCTCTTTCATTTCCAATAATCCACTCTGAACTAAACATTTCATACCTCTCTGACTAAATTTTAATTAAAAGTTAAAGATGCAGTTAAGATGTCTCTGTGGTAAATGCCACTATGTATACCTTCTCTCCCACTGTCTGGTTGGGAATGCAACCAACCACGATACCACAGTAGGTTCATTTCATGTTCTCCTCAATGAGTTTGAAATTTAAAAAAAAAATTTTGGACATTTTATACTACTGGAGAGTTTACAAAGCACTTTATTTTAATTCTTTCCTTTGAGCCTCACAAGAGCCCTGTAAGGACACAGGTCTTATCCTCATTTTGCAGATGAAAATGAGGCTCAGAAAGTAAGTGACTTGCCCGTGGACACACAACAAAGAATGCACCAGAGGTCCTTAAACTTAGGTCTTTCTTACTCCAAGTCTATCTTTTTATCCATACCCTGCTGCTTCTTTAAAGGAAAAAGCAAGACATGCAGAAAAAGAAAGAGAGCTCATTCTTTTTTTTTGCTTCTAAGTAAAACAAGTTTTAATGGTCCTTAAGGTCTCCCCTGTCCAAAAAATAATCATTAAGTTATTCTGGTACCAGAGATTTCACTTCAAGAGTCCTACTAATCTTCATTAAAGTGACAGTCTCCACAATTTAAAAAATGTTGAGTCCTGAGTTAAAAAAAAATCAAAATGCTATGCAAAGCTTAATGTCAAACAAAGATAAAACTCTAATAATATAAACTAATTAAATTAGGATAATAATGTTGATATAATTCTATAAAAAATAACAGGACTAATTAAGCCAGGAATTCCAAAGATGTTAGAATAAAACTTAAAACGCCTGAACATATAGAAAACAGACTTATTTTGGTGATGTAACACATCAATCAACAAGCATGTATTAGGTGCTTACTATATGTGCAAAGGCACATGGGATACAAACAAGAAAGAACAAAACAGGCCTTGCCCTCAAGGAGCTTACATTCTAATTGGAGGGACAACATGTAATACATAGGTACATACAAGATACATACAGAGTAGATGGAAGGTAACCTTAGAGTGGTAGGCTCTAGCAGCTGTGATGACCGGGAACAGTCTCCTGCAGAAGGTGGCATTTGAGCTGAGTCTTGAAAGAAGCTAGGGATTCTAAGAGGTAGAGGTGAGGATGGAGAGCATTCCAGGCATGGGGGACAGACAGTGCAAAGGCACAAAACAGGAAATGGAGTGTCATGTGTGAGGAATAGCAAGTAGGCCAGTATAGCTGGGACTGTGGATTATATGGAGGGTAGTAAAGTGTAACAAGACTGGAAAGGTAGGAAGGGGCCAAATTGTGAAGAGCTTTGAATGATAAAAAATGAAACTGCAAATGTAGAAATACTACTACTTAAACAGGGAGGAGGGAAGGGGCAATGCATAGATACAAAAGTCTCTCTTTAGTGGAAAGTGAAAAGATTAAGACAAACATTGAGAAGGATATCTTACTGAGGGTCTCCTGCATAACTCAACTGGGCAGGGCGTATCCCAAAGTGGACAATAATTGGAAAAGTAATCACATCAGGGTTGAATTGTTCCCGATCCAGTTGATCAATGCGTACTGAGCTAGGTTTCTAGAGAGAAAAATCAAAACTGATTATTCTGATGATAAGTCTTCAATCATGATAGAAAAGAGTGAAAACGAATAAGATTTTTTCTAGAAATTCCTAAATTATTAAGAGGATTTTATTTAAAACTTTATTCAAAGACACTGAATGTTATCTCTACGAGTCAATACCATTTGGTATGATGAATGATTTTGTCCTTTTTAGTATTCCACACAGATAGACATCCTTTAAAAGTGAAGGTTTCAAAAGGACAGGAGTTAGCCATAACTTTTTCTTAAATTTTCAGAAACTAATGAAAACAATTCAAAAAACAAGATATGTTGATTCATCTGCCTTAATTTCACTTCAGGTACTGAGGATATATTTCCAGGTCATGTATGAGTGGGAGCATGCACAAAAAATATGTTCTCCCTTAGCTCTCAGGCTCTTTTTCTGTTTCCCATTCACAAATTAGATGTTATGGAGTAAAAGTTAGCAAGTTCAATTTATATTAAATCGTGCTTATGGTATTTTCTGAAAAGAAGCACTTTTTCCAGGAAAAAAAAAAAGAGATATATTTGTATTCTTACAGAGAAGAATAATTTTTTTTCCCCTGACATAAAATGCAAATTAACCTTTAAATCACAAGAAAAACCTAGAACAACTTTTTTTTTTTGGGGGGGAGATGGTCTATTGCTTCTAATTCTCACATTTTCTTTTACTATAACGAAGGTAAAATACTATTTCAATCAGATTTCAAAATTTCTTAACATTTTCCAAATACTGCAGTGTCAGATAATCAACAGAAAGCATGAAATAGAATGCTTTTTAGTACAGCTGTAATTCTTTATAACTCTAAATCCTGTTATTTTGCTAATTCATATAATAATTAATGAAGGAAAATGTTAAGAAACAGAAATGCATTTCAAGTTTCTAAACACTACACTCTTTCCTTTTACAGAACATTAAAAATTGGGGAATATGGTGGTGAAGCATTTTAAGATGTGAAGTTTTTAGGCAATCAAACATACCATGCCAGGATTGTTAACAATCATCCCTTTGCATTCCTCTGCATATTTCTGCCATTCAAGTTCTTCCCACTGAAGCATGTTAGCAATCTCCTCTTCAGGCACCAAAGCTTTGTTACATCTCAACAAGTAGAGTAGAATCTGATGCATCGAGAGCACTTCCTTTCCTCCATCTTGTGAGGAAAAACAGAAAGAAGAAAAAAGAAAGAAAAAGAAAAAAGTTCAGGGCAAGAATAATTTTCATAACACTAAAGCATTAAATGGTATAGAAAAAAAAGTATGTCAAAAAGCTTTTTACAGGCAGTATACGTTTTAAATTGTTCATCCAGGTGACAAATAGGAGGAAACACATTCATTTAATTGATGAATAGTGCACATAAACAATGTTATCTACTAAAACACTAACATTAACATAAAAACAAATTTTCTTCTCCAAATTTTAAAGGAGCAGTCTAAAGAGACACATGTTATACTGCCCAGTTATATATTATGATATACGTATTTATCATTCTTTTTATTACAATAGTTAAAACCTCTTTGGAAATTATAGCACTTTCTTAAAGAAATGCAAGGCTTTTATTGGATATTTATAGATGTAGTCAATTAGGTACTGTTGTGTAATGGACTAATTCCTGGTGCTAATTTGCTGCACATGGGTTTATATTCATACCACTCTGTCATCATTCTATGAGCTAATAAACACAGGAGAAAATTAAGTACTGAGTTGTACAGAAGCATAAATCACCAAGCTAAGGCAAATTTTATATTACAGAAAGACAAAGCACAATAAAGGCGATACATAAGGCACTTTAGAAGAGCCATTAATTTAATACTTGATGGCCCAAATATGGAAAGATTAGTGTTAGTTCTTAGAAGAACCTTTACAGACATCTCCTCTCAGACTGTGAAAGAATATTGCAGAAAGCTGCGTTTCTCACAAACACAATTCACATTTCAAGGTATCACAGGAAAAAAACTACATAGAACACACACAAAAAAGATCAAGACCATTCCTGAGACAGGGGTTTGTAACTCGTAAGCCCTAAAAAGAAGTATTTGTAGCATTTAAATCCTCACACAAAACCACTAAATCTTTTTTGGTGATAGTAACCAAAAAAATATACAAAAAATCATGAGTCCATGAGATGTTATACCTGACCTTGCCCACATATAATTCTCTCAAAGTATAACCATAAAGAAGTATGTGATCTTTTAATAGACTAAGCAAGCCGGAAGTCACTTACAGACATTTGCAAGGTACCTCCATGTTAAAGCAAGGTGTACATATACACACACACACACACACACACACACACACACACACACACACACACACACACAGACAATACCTTTAAAATCTGGTTCCCTTCAAAGTAAAGTGTAAGGTTATATATACTTGACTCCACAGATGGCACCACTGCTCAAACACATTTTTGAAACATCTTTATACAACTCCAATTGCGCTGCATTCTTGTGAATAATCTCAGTAGTAATAAATTTTCATTTGAGAGATTTCATTTCAGAAGCATTCAAGACATTTAATCAATTAATAAAAATATATTAGGTACTTTTTATGTGCCAGACACTATGCTAAGCTCTGGAGATATAAAAAGAGGCAAGAGAGTCCTGAAGGAGCTTGTAATCTAATGGAGACAACAACATATTGTGGAAATTTATTTTGATTTGGGGACCCTACCTTTGGACTGAGATTAAAAAGCCTTAGGCCCTCAGGGTCTTTTCTGTGTGAAGGGCTTGTGCCCCGCCTCCCCCTCTGCTTCAGTTGAGCCAAAAAGCCCCATGGGCTGTACAAGATGCCTCCGCCCTGAGTGGATCTATCAGAGAGATCCTGGGCTTGTCCAGGTCAGGCTCTGGTGTAGCCTGTGCCAAGTTCCCAAGCGCACAGCAGGGGCATGGGCCCCTGGAGCACTGGGTGTGGTAGGAGACACTTGAGCGTCCCCATTCCCCTAGCTGAAGCCCTGGCTGGCGGATTAGCTTGGTGTGTGTAGGGGTACAGGAAGCCCCGATATTTGAGTGGAGAGAAGGAAGAGATATATACCTGGGAGTTAGACAGTAAGGGGCAGACAAGATTAATGGGGGGGACCGACAAGATTAGAAGAACAGAGGGGGGGCTGACAAGATTAGAGGGGCGGCAAAGGCGGCAGAGGGCAGACTGTTGGAGCAGACAGACAGGGAGGCTGCTACAAGGACGCTAGAGAAAGTGAGAAAGGGGTTTCCAGTTAGAAGAAGGTCCGTTGCTACACAGGAGGAGGCTAAAAAAAGTTCCAGGCACAGCAAGTGGAAAGAGATATGCCGGGACACAGTCAGGTTGTACATTTTATTTCCCTGTAGTTTTAATTTTAAATTGTATCATAAATAAACCTTCTGCTGTTAAAATGGAAGAGGCTTCTTAATCTTTTACTTATCAATTTTGGGAGCGGAGCAGTGTGGTAGAATTTTATAAACGGCCCATATTAAGTTAATAGCAGTCAGACAGCTAGTGAGTCAAAAGTCCCCAGATTAGTCCTCTAGTCAGATTAGGCCCCCCAAATTAAGCCAGCTAGCTAAAATATTTTTACAATATGTATATAAAAGTATAAACAATCTATATACTGGATAAATAGGAAATAACTAATGGGGGAAAGGCACTAGAATTAAGAGGGCTTGAGAAAGGCTTGAGGAAGCCTGTAGATAGAGTTGAGGAAAGGAAGAGTTCCAGGAAAGGGGGAAAGCTAGAGAAAATGCCCAAAGGCAAGAGATGCAGTCTTGTTTGAGGAACATCAAGAAGGCAGGTGATACCGGATGGAAGAGTACATGGTGAGGAATAAAGGGGGCAAGGTTATAAAAACCTTTGAATGCCAAGAATGGGATTTTGTATTTGATGTTGCAGACAAAAGAGAGCCATTGGAGTTTAGTGAATAGGGAGGTGACATGGTTGGACCAGTGATTTAAAAAAACACACTATTTTGGTTGAATGGAGTAGACTATTGTAATGATCCAAGCATGAGGTAAGGAAGGCCTGTGTCAGTGGTGGTAGTGTGAGAAGAGAGAAGGGGGCATTTTTGAGAGATGCTGCAAAGGGCATTTAGAGACAAGTATATCAAATTATGTATTTAAAGAAGACAGACTGCCTTTTGCTCAAAAACGAATTATGGCCATGAAGAAATACTGGTTAACTAGTTTATATATTATGAAAAAGTTTTAAATAATGGCAATATTTTTGAAAAAAGGTATTTAGCCTCCCAAACGGGATTGCTTTTGAAAAAAACAAGTAAAATATTAAAAAATTACAATATATTTGTTATTTAAATTTCATATCCCAGGGTTCTTTCCTAACAACATTCTTTTTATATACTCTATTTACTAGATTACTTTTAAACCAGTAAAAAGAGTTTGAGATCCTAGGCACACTACCTCTCTCTCCCCCTTCCCTACAAAAACTAACAGTTTTAAAGTCACTGTAAAGGGAGTAACCCTTGTAGCAATGAAACCAAGTAGCTGCCACTGAAGGGGCTGTGGCCCCAAAGCTGCATTCTGTAGCTCCAGAAAAGAAAGTTCTAGGGGCAGCTAGGTGGTGCAGTGGATAAAGCACTGGCCCTGGATTCAGGAGGACCCGAGTTCAAATCCGGCCTCAAGACACTTGACACTTACTAGTTGTGTGACCCTGGGCAAGTCACTTAACCCCAATTCCGTCACCAAAAAAAAGAAAAGAAAGTTCTCATCAAATTCTTTGGCAAAATCAAATAGTTTAACATATTTCCCCACCCCTCACCCCCAATGTAAATGACATTAAAGAAGATGGATTACCATTTATTTTACTGTAGTCCCTTAAGAACCATACTGTGCTTAGCCATCTGCCTTACAACTGACACCTCCCATGTGTGTTGTCTTTCCTTCCCTATTAGAACATGAGCTTCTTGAATGCAAGGCCAATTTGTTTTCTTATTTGTATAACCAATGCTTGGTACACAGTGTTTAACAAGAGTATTTTATTCATGCATTCATTCAATAAAAAATCTATAGAGGAAAAGGCTCTAATGCTATTTCTAACAGGATGATGACAAATAATCCAGGACCACTGTGGCCACAGCTAGGTATGTGTGAGACAGAGTCCAGAGTCATCCCCAGGGAATTTGGGTCCCAGAAAATAGCACCAACCTTTTTTTTTCTCTTAATCCTCAGGCGAGGAACCAACAGCCCTTCCCCTTTTTCCTTTCCCCCCTGAGGACAGAACCCATAATATAATGCCTTTCCTTCACAGAAGAGACCTAAACTTTTAAGAACAGCTGAAGAGTTGTGAAGAGCAGTGCAACACATGTTTTTCCTGCTGATTTATTAATTTCTAAAATTGGATAAAAGTATGTTTATATATATATATATTTATATTTATATTTTTGCTGGGCAATGGGGATTAAATGATTTGCCCAGGGTCACATAGTTAGTGTCAAGTGTCTGAGGCCGTATTTGAACTCAGGTCATCCTGAATCCAGGGCCAGTGCTTTATCCACTGTGCCACCTAGCTGCCCCATATAAAAGTATAGAAGTACCTTAAGATAATTTTTATTTTCTTCCAAATGAATATGGTCAAAATGACAAAGCCATTTCAAGCCTACTTATTTTTCTTTTCTTTTTCTTTTTTTGCAAGGCAATGAGGGTTAAGTGACTTGCCGAGGGTCACACAGCTAGTTAAGTGTCACGTGTCTGAGACTGGATTTGAACTCAGGTCCTCCTGAATCCAAGGCCAGTGCTTTATCCACTGCGCCACCTAGGTACCCCCTTATTTTTCTTTTAAGTTACAACTTACTAATTAGATTCAAATGCAGTATAACAATCATTCTTCACCCTTGGTGAATTTATTTGGTAAAAGAGTAAGAAAGATGAACAAAAGCCAAAATAGATTGACTTTAATCACAAAAGGGACAGAGATTTTTGTCTAAAAGAACAAATTCTGTTTTCATTTCAGTGTTTTGCTGGGCATGACTAAAAAAATAGCAAAGATCATTTCAGAAGTATCTTTGCTAGAAAATTAGTTTAAAACCATATTTATATGCTAATTATTTTCTTGCATCCTTTAGCATTCTATCTTAAAAAATAAAAACCAGACATGCATTCTCAAAGTAAAAACTAATGAATATTGTAAAAAATTAATAGGGATTGTTTACAACTGAACTTAAATGTTATCACTATTAGATATTGATGAAAACTGCTTTGTTAAAATTCTACAAATGATTATCTGAACTAAAGCATTTCTTCAAGATGGTTTAAAAGCTATTCATATTAACTTCTACCTTGAAAAATATTGTGCAGAAAATGCCAGAAGACAGCTAAGAGAAGTTACACATCTCATGTAATAGCACAAATACATTCTAGCAAATTTATAATGTCAATTTTTGTTAAGCAAAAACTTATTTTATCACTGAATCTTATGATAAAACCAAAGGTGCATCCCAATGGGAAAAATGTTTTGTTTTTGACTTGTCTCCAAATACAATAAAAGGTTTTCAAAATCCTTTACAGGAAAAGTAAATTATAGTTAACCTTAATATTCAAAGGACGTCACAAATAAACATACACAGATGTATCTGCATATATACACATGTATGTATGTGTATATGCACGCATACATGCATGTGTGGAGGGAGCCAGCAAACAAGCATTGGATTTGGGGGGCCCATGGGTTTCATCAGATTGTAAAAAAGGGTACATGATACAAAAAAAGGTTAAGAACCCAAATAGTATTTCTATTGTGAGAGATGGGGAGAAGCAGTGTGTTTTTCTCAGATTGTATTAAGGGTTTATCCTGTTTTGTTACTTTAGGAACATCATTATTCTGTTTCTTTAATGTAACTTTAAGGATACCTGCGTCTTGTTTTTGTTTTGTTTGTTGTTATATAACTTTCCCTCCCCTGTTCTCTGATTGGGTTAGATGTTGTTGTAGACTGTACATCTCAACGACCAGCCAATGGAAGTCAGACGGGGTGGGCGGGCGGGGGTGTTGCATTAGGAATATATATATATATAAGGTTTACTTCTAAGTTTGTGTGGTGCGCTTGCCATATTCAGGTTTGTGCCCTTTCTTGGGAAAGAAAGAAATTTTGTTTTCTTTTCTACTTTCACTCTCTGACTCCAGGTATTTATTTTGAGTAGATGGTGATTTTGTCCCACTCACTATGACAATGTCCAATTTTCATTTTTCATTCTTGCCACTAGCCTCTGGGTGAGCTCCAATTTAATAGTATCTTTTTTTTTTTTTTGAGGCAATTGGGGTTAAGTGACTAGCCCAGGGTCACACAGCTAGTAAGTGTCAAGTGTCTGAAGCCGGATTTGAACTCAGGTCCTCCTGAATCCAGGGCCAGTGCTCTATCCACTGAGCCACCTAGCTGCCCCCGTGTCTTTTTTCTTTTTAAACATATTTCCACATTAGTCATGTTGTAAGAGAAGAATCAGAACAAAGAAAAAAGACAGTATCTAAAATGTAGTACCCGCTAAAATTCAGAGAAACAAAAATTAAAACTACCTTGCAGTATCACAACCATTTCAAGCTAGCAGAGATGGGGAAAAAATGAGAAATCCACTATTACAAAAGCTGTAGTAAAATAGGAACGCTAAATTCACCATTACTGGAGTTGCAAAGCTGTCCCATCATTTGGAAAACTTGGAATTCTGCAAGGAATGATCTAAGATATTCATATCCTTTGACCCAGAGACTCTATTATTAGGATTATAAGCCAACAAAACTAACGATAGCAAGGAAAATGCATGTCAACATTCATAAAACTATAACAAAAAGGAAACAAAATGTGCTTCACAATTGGTTGGTGGCTAAACAAATTATGGTATATGATTGTAATAGAACATTATTCCTCCAGAAGAAATTAGAAATATGAAAAATTCAAACAGGAAGACTTGAAGAGGTGATGCAAACTGAAGAAAAACGGCAAAATTATACATGATCACCATAATGCAAATAAAGTCAACGAGAGACAACAAAACCCTGTTCATACATTGTTAGTATCATATTTTCAGTTAAAGTGCATAACCCTCTCAGTAGTTACATACTGATAAACTGTATGAGAGAAACATACATAGTAGGATATATGAATATTTCTTAGGAAATGGGTTGTGTCAAAAAGTACCTAGAAACTTTTAAAAATTTAAATACAAAATGTGGTGGTTAGGACAGACTCTAAAACTGCAGATACGATCACTGGTCAAGGTAAAGAACACAGTGGCTATCATCTCTCTAAAGACTGTTCAGACTCAATTATTATTACGTTGCTGGGTAGTATCACAAATACTATTTGGAGTAATAAATTTTAATTCACATTTGACAACTATATTATTTACCTGGAAGAAATCTTACAAAACGTGGCATGAAATGAAATCTTGGACAGCATGAACTATTATTTTCAAATGAAGGGCCTAAAACAATTGGAAGAGGAAAAAAGGTCAAAAAATACTGTAAAGTTACTCAATCCCTAAGCTTTATGGTAACAAAGAGCCACATGGAATAAGTGTGTGTGTGTGTGTCTACATGTGTGTACGTACACATACACACACCCCTCTTACATTCCAAAGTTGAATTAATCATGTAGTAACTTACATTAACATCCAAAGACTAAAACAAGGAAGGATACCAATAGATAAGAAAATGACAAAATCCCATTTCACCTTCCTCTACCCACCACCAGATATGTACGATTAAAGCAACATTTTTTAAAACTCTATTTTACATAATAAGATTGCTGAGTCAAACAAAATACATTCTTATATAATATGCTTATTTTTGTTTCTATGATTTTGTCTCAGAAATTTATTAAAGGAATATACAACTAAACTTTTAACATATTAACTGTTGTAGTCTAGTTTGAAAGTTAACTGATAGGTTCCTTCTCAAAATAAGCACACAATGCGAGAGAGAGACATTTCCAGAGGAGTATAGTGCTTATCAATAAGAAAAGACTAATATCTTTAAAATCTTGGTACACTGCTTTGTAAGCATTCCCTATACAGGCAAAGATAGAGAAAAAACACAGTAGGGGCCAACAAAAGCATATACTGGCAATCATTTTTGGTTTTCTACCCTTAATTATGGCATTTTATTTTTTTTAAATAAATAACTAAAAGGTTTTTGGGGGCTTAATATAAATTTTTATTGATTTAAAATATCAACTCACAGGACTATCAGTAATGAAATTTAAGTGGTCACTCTTAAAAATCAGCAGAGAGCACCTTCTTTGAGGCATAATGGATACTGACATATATATATATATATATATATGTGTGTATATATATATATATATAAAAATAAAATTATGTAAAGAGCACTTTAAAAAACCTTCTAGTGTCTAATGAAGTCTTTGTTCATATAAATGAAATTAATTCTTATTGGCTACTTGTAAAGCAACAAGCATTTTTACTCAAGTTTAAAAAAAAAAAAAAAACAACCAAAATTGGCTTTAAAATCTGCAAACTCTCGACTTTTAAACATAAAACTTATCCTTTTCATTACATCCATATTATGATTTCCTTAGAGGGCAGCTAGGTAGTTCAGTGGATTGCGTATAGGACTTAGGAATCAAGAACTAACTACTTCCACATTCTGTATTCATGTACTATATAGCTCTGTAATTCTCAGCAAGTCAATTAATTTCTCTGTGCCTGTTTCCTCAACTGTAAAATGAGGGTAATAGTAACCTCTACCTCATAGGGTTGTTGTAAGGATCAAATGATTCAACATATGTAAAGTGCTTAGGCAAACCTCAAAGTGCTATGTAAATGCTATTATTATTACAATTTTATATAAATTTTATATTTGCTCCAGAACTGTGATCTGCACAAGAGCTACATGCTAGTTGTCCTCTGCTGAAGTACTGTACTGTAAGATTCCAATCATAGAGTTTCCAAAATGTCTCTGAACAGGTACAGGAAAAGAGCTCAAGGCCTTTCACACACAAAAATTCTGAAAAACAACAACTATTTTAGTGTCATATTCTATAGACACAAAGACTCATCCTGATGTTTCACTGTAGGATGGCAGTGACAACAGGTTCTCAGAAGCTCTGCCAGCAGCTTAGGCTCTAATAGGGCTTGCCTATCAACTTAGAAAGGACTGGAGTTTGGGTCTGGTAACAAATTGTATGTTCGGAGGTTCATAAAAAGAGGATCAATTTTTGGCAACAGCAACAATGTAAAACCATCAACCAAGCCCTAAAAATGTCTGTAACCAGTGTTACAGTTATCTTTCAAGTACTAAAGTACTAACTTTGTTATTCTGAAATAATTTTAAAATGAATGGAAACCATCTAAAAATGAGTTACTCAACATTAATGATATGATAGAACAGCACTGCATCATGAATAGAGCATTAGCCTTCATTGTGGGGAAGACCTCAAGTTCTAACTATGATGTACCTGGGTAAGTCATTTAACCTCCCAGTCACTCAAGGGAACTCTCAGAGTTCACTTATTCACATTGTTTTTGTTTTGGAATTGGATGTCTGTCTGTTACAAATCTTAGTGCAATTTTAAGCTTTAATAACTTAAGTGTTGCTGGTGAGCAGGAACAATAGAAGACAGTTAAGAAAAAAATTAAGTACAATACAGCAAGGAAAGGAGAATGAAGCACTGAAAAGGCTTCTTCCCATAGCCATGTGATTAAGTTTCACTTTTCTAATTTATTCAGAAGACCAGTAATAGAATCTGTTGCTTATATGAACTGAATTAGAAACACATTTAAAGTTATTGTTAGGTGATAGAACCTGAAGAACAATGTGTATAAAAAGAGATGAATAGGCTTAACAATGGCCCACATTTTAAATGATAACTTCTACCTACTTTAATTGTCTCTGTCAAAACATACTGCTACCAAGCTATATATGTAGTAAAAGTTCCAATACAGAACATTTCAATGCTTTAAAAGAAAAAGAAATTCTGATAAAAAGAATGTCCCATGGTGATCTGTTAAATAATTATCTTCCTTACCTCAGGCATCATCTCTTCAATGAAATGAATTGTGTAGTCTATGTTAAATCTAATTACTTTACACAGGGGAATCTGTAATAACAATAAGAAAAGTTTAGTTCTTACTTTTCTATAAGTGTTTTTTCTACCTGATATAAAAAGTAATAGACATGGGGGCAACCAGGTAGTACAGTGGATAAAGCACCAGTCCTGGATTCAGAAGGACCAGAGTTCAAATATGACCTCAGACACTTGACACTAGCTATGTGACCCTGAGCAAGTCATTTAACCCTCATTGCCCCCCCCCCCAAAAGTAATAGACATATATTGTGGAAATTTATTTTGATTTGGGGACCCTACCTTTAGGCTGATATTAGAAGAGCCTTAGGCCCTCAGGGTCCTCTCCCCCTCCTCCTCAGCTTCAGCTGAGGGAAAAAGCCCCTGTGGGCTATAACAAGATGCCAGGTCAGACAGCTGGGGGGAAAAAAGCCCCCAGCTCCCTCCGACTTGAGCGGAGCTATCGGAAAGATCCCGGATAGCCTGTGCTGAGGCAAGTGAAGTGGGAGTGTAACCCCCCCCCCCCCCCCCACCAGCTGCAGCTTCTGGCTGGCGTATTAGCTTGGTCTGTTTGAGTGGAGAGAAGAAAAGGTATATAAAAGACCTGGGAGTTAGACAGGAGGGGGGAAGGACTAGATAGACAAGAGAGGCTGAGAAGAAGTTCAGACGGACAAGAGGAGGCGGAGAAGAGGTCACATAGCGGCTGAGAGATTATTAAAGGTTGGAGCGTGGCAGACTAGAGACAGGGCTACAAGAAAGCAGCGGAGAGCACAGAAGCAGGTCAGCACAGGGTACAGGTTGGAGAAAGTGAAGATTAAGAGGAGTTAGAAGAAAGGAGCTGAGGCAGGGAAAGTGTAGCGTGCCCTGAGGCCAGATGTGGCTAAGGCCCTTATTGTATTCAAGAAGTTCCAATCACAGCAGGTGGGAAAGAGTCAGCAGGGAAAACAGTCAGGTTGTACATTTTATTCCCTGTATTCTTAATTTTAAATAGTATCTCATAAATAAACTCTGCTTTGATTAGTTGGTTAAGAGGCTTCTTAATCTGTAGTCTATCAGTTTGGGAGCAGTGTGGTGGAACTTTATAAACGGCCCACATTAAATTAACGAAGTCAGATAGCCAAATAGTCAAAAGTCCCAGATTAGTCATCCATAGATTAGGCCCCCCAAATTTAAGCTAGTTATCAAAAATATTTTCACAATATGAAGCATAGTGTTTATAATTCTAACAAATACCATTTGAAGGTATATACTGCAAAAGTCCTACCATGTTGAACAGGTTGTAAAGCTAATGAACAGGAACTGGGTCTGCTCAGTGTACTGGTAATGATTTATTAACAGATTTAAGAAAATAATGTGTTAAAATAAATCATTAAAAACAAAAACCTCTCACCTCAAAAGTCAGTACCATCAGAAACACAACCTAACAAATTTCCTAAATCTTTTCCTAGTCACCCACCATCACCCACTGCTTCCAGTATTTTTTTAATACCTCAAAAATCCATAAAATCAGAATCAAGGTAGTACTTTTATAAACTATGGTATTCTTAAGTATATAAATGACAAAGAATCTAACTAAATGCCTATACAGATAAAAAAAGTGGAATTTAACTTCAATGGACCACTCAAGGTTAACTGTAAGCTGAAAAAAATGGGATGAGTTTTGATCTGTTCCAATAAAAAAGCCTGTTACCTCAACTAGATGTGGGGAATTTGAGAAAAGTGGTCATCTCAAGAACTTATGTCACTAGTATATTACTGTAGCATATGAATGGACACTAAATGATCCCTTAAGGAAAAAAATAAGTAGTGGAAAAACAATTCTACAGCTGTAGACTTCCTAAAATTATAGTTATTAGGCAAACCATGATAATTCATGTCTTGTACTTTCTACAATATGAAACCGATTTAATGACAAAATAGTCTGCCAGTGCCATCTACTGGGGAATTTTGTTCAAGAAGAATAAGTTGCCATTTCCCATTTTAAAAACAGTAATGTTAAAATTAACAAAGAAGGAATTTCATCTTTTTTCCAATGAACTATATAAAGACAAATCACAATTAAAGGTCACTGCCATTTTAAAGTCCCACTTCCTCATCCTTCTCATTTCACTTATATGAATATCTATAGACAACTGCATAAATGTTCTATTTAACTGAAATCATTCTCAATTCACTTTTTTACTTTTCCTCTTGATATTTTCTTTTTTATCTGAATATTTACCACTGTATTAAGTATTATATTTTATCAAAGGATACATGTATTTGTCTGATACATGTAACATTTTCTTCCTTAACTACTTCAACTCTGAATTTTTCTTGGGAGTCTTAAAAGAAAAAAGCTGGAATGACTACTTTAGGTTACTTTATGTTGGCCCATGAAGTAATTATTTTTTATAAAGGGATCAAAAAGTGGCTACCAGCCAACATTAGTTCAGGAAATAGAGATTCTAATGTATTTTTTGATAAAGATTACTCTATGGAAAGCACAATCACATGAATTAAAAAATCCTGATAGGTATTCTCTATTCATTTTATTCACCTTCAAAAAAAAAAATCAAAAATGTAAAAAGACACTTACACCCAAATCTCTAGTTCAGGCATATACCCTAAACCACACTATCTAGACAGTCTTAGTTTAAAATTATGATAAAGCCAAAAGCTCTCTGCTATATGTAAACAGGTCTTTACTATACTGAGTATAAACAGTGGGTAGAATTAAAGGTCAACTCTCTGTCTAATCCAAGCCTATTTCTTTCTTTCTTTTTTTTTTTGTGGGACAATGAGGGTTAAGTGACTTGCCCAGGGTCACACACTAGTAAGTGTCAAGTGTCTTGAGGCCAGATTTGAACTCAGGTCCTCCTGAATCCAGGGCCGGTGCTTTATCCACTGCGCCACCTAGCTGCCCTCAAAATCTATTTCTAACCAAGGCTAAACTGAATCTGAATTCAAAGTAATTATCCTGTCTTCTAAGTCCAGACTCTTTATCAAAGCTTTTAAAAGGATATCAGCACTTGATGTGAATGAACAGAACCAGAAGAACATTGTACACAGTATCATCAACATTTTATGTGATCACTGTGATAGATTAGATTCTTCTCACCAATATAATGGTACAAGAAAGTTCCAAAGGACTCATGATGGAAAAGGCTCTCTAATCCAGAAAAAAAAAAAAAAGAACTGTGGAATATGGATGCTGATTGGACCATACTATTTCTTTCGTTTTTGGTGCTGTTGTTTTTCTTTTTTGCTCTGATTCTTCTCTTATAACATGACTAATGCAGAAATATGTTTAAAAGATATCAGTACTAAAGGTTGGCCATGATGAACTCCAAAGTCCTTTTCAATTCTCAGATCTCTACAATGCTGTTTAGCAGAGGGCTTATATACAAGAAGCTACTAAAAAAAAACCCACAGTGATTTTGATAATTTTTTAGTAGATAATGGTCCAATATTAAACTTTCATTGTTTAGAACAGCTCAAAATTATAATGTATACAACTCTCAAAGTGGATACTCTGGATCAAAAACATGACTGTAAAATAAGATAATCACCCTTGTCAAGCAATATCTTCATAATTACTCTAAGTATTAAAGAATGCAGAAAGAGGCAATTAAAGACTGGCAAAGGGTGGGGGAGGGGAAAGCAAAGGCAGAAAATTTCCCATCAATTCCTAATTAATTTTGTTTTAGAACAAAATTTCATACTGTGTTGGAACTCTATGTATTGGGTTTTTGTGTACCAAATAGTAAAACAGTTACAAAGCATACAAAATCAGTAAAAGAATTCCATTTGGCAGTGAGCTGAGCCAAACATGTGATAGAACTGTGGAATTGGGATATTCTATTTTCTTTTTTAAGGCCCATAAGTAGCTATTTCAGCAGGTTAATATAATGAAGGACAATTCAAAATGTAGAATAAATTATTCAAGTGCTTAGGTTGTCACATTTCCACAACACAGTGTTCCTCCATGTGAAATTCAGAAATTCATTTTGAACTTAGTATCAAACATGTGATCTGAAGAGTAATAAAAAAGCAATTGATTTTGTATCTCAGAGAAGGCTTCTAAGAGGACAGATCTGGGGGCAGCTAGGTGGTGCAGTGGATAAAGCACTGGCCCTGGATTCAGGAGGACCTGAGTTCAAATGCAGTCCTCAGACACTTGACACTTAACTAGCTGTGTGACCCTGGGCAAGTCACTTAACCCTCACTGCCACTTCACCACCTAGCTGCCCCCTCACTCTTTCCTAAAAACTTTCATAACTTTCTTTAAAAAAAAACTCAAAATAGCTTTAACATGTTGATCCAGGTGTATACCATTCCTTTTCAATCTTTCACATATTAAAAATGTTACTGTGACATTTATATGTAAATATATAAATTCATGGTATTCCAATCTTGGGTATTTTTAGAACTGACGTCACCCTCCCACACACTCTATGAAAGCACACAATATACATGAGGCTCATTTACTATATTATATGATATTAGAGAATTCTGAGAAGGAAAAAAAATGTACTTACATTAGTCAGAGGAGCATGTGCAAACAGTTGAAAATCCTTCAAAAATATATTCATGGTCATCATATTCTATAACAGTTGGTCTATCAGTCTAAGGAAGCAAAGATATTAAAAAAAAATAGATTACATATTGGTCATGCAAAATTTGCTACCATATATTGTTCCATAATTGTTTCTCAATGAAAACTCAAGCCCACTGGAAGTAAAATGAATCCACAAATATTTACCAAGCAGTCAACCAAACCAACAAGAATTTATTAAATAGCTATTACATAGCATAGGCTTTGCTAAGGACTAGGGGAAACAAAGAAAGGCAAAAGTGGCATTGCCCTGAAAGACCTGACATTCTACTGCAAAAGACCATATGCAAGATATGGTCTACACATACACAGAAATCTTAAGAGAAAAGGCAGTAGCATTAGTTAAAGCAAACTGGGAAAAGCTTCTTGTAGAAGATGGTATTTTATCCGGACTTGAAGGAAGCCAAGGTAGCCACAAGGCAGAGATGAGGAAGGAGTACAATCCAAGCACAGGTTATTATGAGTGAAAATGCATGAAATTGGGAAATGGAGTATCTTATGTGAAAAAGAAGCAGGTTCATACAAAGTGGAAATAGTGAGTGATAGAAAAGTTTGGAAGAGAAGGATTTGGGGGGCAAATATGAGTACAGATTTGGATGTGCTGAGTTTAAGATACTGTAGGTAAAACTGTTGGTGCTGGAACAAACTGACAGCAGAACCAGAAAGTTAATCAGAAAGTTAAGGAACCAATAAGGGTATATTGAGTTCACTAGTGTAATGATTGGAATGACACCACCTACTGGAGACTTACTATAGGAAAGCTCCACCATGAGGAGAATGCCTCAGAGGGCAAGGCCATGTGGCTTTTCCTTGGTGTCAGGAAGTAACGTTTGCACATGGGTACTGTCCACCAAGGCTACCAGCCAATCAACTTGAGGAGCCTCCCATTTTCTGGGAGGGGACAGGAAGGAGGAAGGAGGGCCTGCGTGGAGAGGGCTCTCTCTTTTTGGGTTCCTGACTTTATGGTGGTGGTGGCAGCGGCAGAGGACTTCACAGGAAAATTGAGAAAGATAGGATTGCCATCTGTTGAATTCTGTTCTCAAATCTTTCTAACTGTGTAATTTAAGATTCTAAATGTGGGTTCTAATCTGTTCCCACCAGTTTTGGGGGAAACTGACCTAAAATCACTGATAAACGAGTTTAGTTTTTAAAGGTTTATTGAAAGATAGAAAGAGAAAGATTGAGAACAGAATTCCAACAGGATGGCAATCCTATCTTTCCTCAATTTTCCTGTGAAGTCCTCTGCCACCGCCGCCACCACCACCATAAAGTCAGAACCCAAAGAGAGAGCCTCTCCCACGCAGGCCCCTCTTTCCTCCTTCCTGTCCCTTCCCAGAAAATGGAGGCTCTCAAGTTCATTGGCTGTAAACTGGTGGACAGTACCATGTGTAAAAAAAAACGTTACTTCCTGACACCAAGGAAAAGCCACATGGCCTTGCCCTCTGATGCATTCTCCTCATGGTGGAGCTTTCCTATAGTAAGTCTCCAGTAGGTGGCGTCATTCCAATCATTATACTAGCAAAGAAGCCCCACTTACACAGGCAAGCCTCTGAAAGCAGAGGTAGATTGGGTTACAAGGCACCTCTTAATTGAAGAGGACTTGTTTCTGGGAGCTTCAAAATAATACTGGGGACTTTTAACAAGAAAGGATTTTCTTTGAATAGTTGTTTCTTAAAAACCCCACCCAAATAGGTGGGAGTGTTCAGATACTTAATGTTCAGCAGAAACAATAGTATGGGGGGTACAGTACAAACAGGATCAGGGACAAAGCAGAGGAACTTCAGACAAACTGGAGTTGGTTTAGTTGTTCTAGGTTACTATGGCTGTGGGATAAGTTCAAGACAACCAAGATGCAATTAGAGATGCAAGCCTGGAGTCAAGGGAGAAGTTAGGGTCAGAAAAAACAAAGCTGAAAATCATTTGCACAGAGTTTATAACTGAATTCATGAATGCTGATGAGTTCACCAAGAGAGGAAGTGTTGATAAGTGAAGATAAACGAGCCCAGAATAGAACCTTTAAGGACTGCCATGGTTAAACAGCAAGATGTATATTTAGGATCCAGTCAAGGAGACAGGTAGTTCAGCCATGTAGTAAGAGAACCAAGAGGGAGCACTGTCATGAAAACCTAGAGAGAAGAGTATCAAGGAAAAGAGTGTGATCGACCGTATCTAGGCAACAGGTAAGTCAATAAGGACGATTGATTACTGAAAAAAAGCCTTTAGATTTGACAATTAAGAGATCACTAGTAAGTCTGGAGGGCAGCTGCAGCTGAATGAGGTCAGAAGGCAGATTGCAGAGAGCTAAACAGATACATCAATTATAGACAGCTTTCTCAAGGAGTTTAGCCACAAAAAGGATAGATAGGAATTGTACTTAGGGGGTAAAGACAGATAATTCAAGAGTTTTTTGGAGGATGGCTGAGACATGGGTATGTTTGTATGAAGTAGGGCCACAGTCAGAAGACAGGGAGATTAATGAGTGTGAAAAATGTGCCTCTGAATCCTGTGTTCATGGTCTTCTTTCTGCTTCTCCCCCTTCCCTATGTTCATGGGTAAATTATTTAAAAATCACTTTACATAGAGATCAGTGGAATGGTTCACTTGGGTAAAGTGAGAAGTCTCTCTATATAAATTACCTGGTTAGAGGTCTAAAGCAGAACTTTAAGAGTTCTTGAACAGGAAGCTAGTAACACTTGTGTGTTATTGAAAAATAAAAGATACAACATTCTTTAAATTTAACTGAGGTGGGATAGAAGAGTAGGTCACAGGAAATGAGTAAACTGAGGAACTGAGAAGTAGGAGGGTTTGAGGGAGTACCAACATGCATGTTTCAGTTCCCAAGTATGAGAGCTATAGTTGGCGAGAAAAGACTGAGCCAAGAATTGAACTAAGTGAGGATGGAAAGTGTCCTGAAGGTCAGTAGATAACAGTTACCAAAGTCTGTGTGGATGGAATGAACTTCAAAGGAGAGATTACACACACACACACACACACACACACACACACACACACACACACACACACGCACAATTTGTCAAACTCCATTAAGAGGCTGCAAAAATATAAGTAATATGACCTTACCTGCTGAGATTATAGGGATCAAATCATAAGAATGTGAGAGATAGAGCCCTTTCTTTTTAAACATAAAAAAGTATGAGACATGGATTCTACAATATATTATCTTATTAAATGGCTAGAATTTAAGTACTTACTAAAAAGTTTGTAGGAGGTGAAACTGTAATTCGATAGTGGTAGAGTCTGCCAGCATTGTTGGTCATAGGACGACAGGGTTTGATGGGCTTGAGAGGAGAAAGAAAATAAAAGTATTAGCCAATATCTGAGAAAGGGGGAGTAGAGGATTTGTGTTTTTCTTTGGAGAAAACTAAAGAAAGCAAAGTCTTACACGTCTAAGTGACTGGTAACCTTAGACAAATTATTTAACCTCTCTGAAACTCATTTTCTTCTATTCTGACACTGCTACCACCCTGGTACAGGCTCTCATCACTGCATAAGTGGGCTATTGCAATAGACTGGGACTAGTCTCTATGCCTCAAGTTTCTACCATTCCAATCCATTTCCCACTCAGCTACCAAAGTGATCTTCGTAAAGGACAGGTATGACTATGTCACCCTTCTATTCAACCAAACTCCCAGTGGCACCCTATAACCACCAGGATCAAATAAAAAAGCTTCTCCTCGGCTTTTTGGTGAGGCAGTTGGGGTTAAGTGATTTGCCCAGGGTCACATAGCTAGTGTCAAGTGTCTGAGGTTGGATTTGAACTCAGGTCCTCCTGAATCCAGGGCTGGTGCTCTACCTACTGAGCCATCTAGCTGCCCCTCTCCTTGGCTTTTATTTTTATATATTTTTTTTTATTTTTTGGTGAGGCAATTGGGGTTAAGTGACTTGCCCAGGGTTACATAAAGTGTTTAAGTGTCTGAGGCCAGATTTGAACTCAGGTCCTCCTGATTCCAGGGCTGTGCTCTATCCACTGAACCACCTAGCTGCCCCTCTCCTTGGCTTTTAAAGCCTTTTATGACCTGGTCCTTTCTACCTTTCTAATCTTCTTAAACCTTACTCTCTGAGTTAACTGACCTACTAGCTGTTCCTGTCCCATCATATTTCTTCTCTTGACTCCACACTGGCTGAATGCGATTCCTGGAACTCTCTTTTCATCTCCAGTTCCTGGCTTCCCTGACTTCCTTCAGATCTTAACTACGGTCTCACTTTTGGCAAGAAACCTTCCCCAGTTCTCCTTAACATCATTACCTTCCCTCTAAGGCTATTCATAATTTGTCCAGTATGTATCATTTGCTTGTTGTCTCTCCCATCAGACTGTGAGCTCCTTGAAAAACAGGGACGTTTTTTGCCTTTCTTACTAGCACTTCAGGACAGCCCCTGGCACAAAGATGGTGCTTAAAAGATGCTATCTGATTGATTTCTTCCTTTGTAAAAATGACAGGGTTAACCTAAGGTTCTTGTTACCTTTTAAAAAAGGAGATGATTCAATGAATAAAAGAAAAAAATCATGATTTAATCTCTGACTCGAGTTTCAAATGTAGTGATGACAGGAACTAGACTAACAGAGAAAAAGCAAATGAGAGTATTGGACTTGATGACCCTACAGTTCCTGTCAGTGCTAACCCCATGACATTATGATCCTAGGAGTCAAAGAAGAGTCTTAAATTTTACTAGGAGAATATGGGTAGACAATGAAAAGATCAGAATCAAAGGTCTGATTTGAGTCTGGAAGAAAAATAAATTTTGGGAGGCATGTGTGTATATGTATATGTATATGTATACACACACACAGTGCAACTGAGAGGAAATATAAGGCAAAAATTATGGAGAAAACGCTTAACCATCATAGCTATAATCAACATGAACAAAATCATTAATTTCTAGAAATTCTTCATGATTCCTCCTTATAGTGAGCCCTACTTTGCTCTTTAGAAATTAATGCCTGATTTATGTCAGTTCACTTTTTAGTGACAAAAAGATAGAAACTAAGGATTAGCCACCAATGGGGAAATGGCTTGAATAAAAAACTATGGTATATGAATACAATGGAGTATTAGTGCACTATAAAATTACAAAGGGATGATTTGTATGAACTAATGCGGAGTAACTAAGCAGAATTGGGAGAACAAGTTATTCAATAAAAACATTAAAAACTCAAAGACTTAAGAACTCTGACTGATATAGTCATCTTCCACAAGTCCAGTGGACCAATGTTGAAGCATGGCCCCCACTTCCTGAACTGAGAGGTAATAGACTCGGGGCAGAATGAGACGGATAATTTTGGACATGGACAATGTCAGAATCTGCTTTTAAATCTGCATATTTATAAGGTTTTTGTCTTTTTTCTAATAAGGGGACAAGTAAATAGATTTTTTTTGTTAATTAAAAACAATAAATTTAAAGAAAAAGATAAATATCTCAAAACAATAGTTAAGGTTTTTAATGCACATTAATTATAAGGAAATTTGTTTAAGACAATCTTGACAATAGCAGTTATAAGAATAGTTAAGTAGGGGCAGCTAGGTGTGCAGAGGATAGAGCACCGACCCTGGATTCAGGAGGACCTGAGTTCAAATCTGGCCTCAGACACTTGGCAACTTACTAGCTGTGTGACCCTGGGGCAAGTCACTTAACCCCAATTGCCTCACCAAAAAAAAAAAAAAAAAAAAAGAATAGTTAAGTAATAAAATATGAAATATATTGTCTTAAATTTCCTAAGTATTAATTTTCAAAGTGAAAAGGTTATTTTGAGGGAGATTCTATCCCATGTTTCCTGAGAAAATCTTAGTAGCTAAAGAAATTTCTTGAAAGAAGGGAAAGTGTCGCTAATTGCCTGCCTACTCCACTGGCATGTCACTTTAAAGTCTAATGTTCTAAACCAGTCACCTCTTCACCGGGGTAGATGCTGTGCCGGATTCCTGTGCGCCGTGCTTTTGCACTGCATTTACAGAGAGGACCATCATTCATCTGTCAGAGAAAGAAGAAAATTCCATTTTTATTGGAAAGGGAAAAAAAAAAAAACATACAAGATGATATCTCAGAAATGATTTCAGTTTTCAGGTGATCTGTACTGAACCCCTTGAGAGTCTGTCAAGGGGCAGCTAGGTGGTGCAGTGCACAAAGTACCGACCCTGGATTCAGGAGGACCCGAGTTCAAATCTGGACTCAGACACTTGACACTTACTAGCTGTGTGATCCTGGGCAAGTCACTTAACCGCCAAAAAAAAATATATGGACAGTCTGTCAGGGACAGATGATTAAGTGGATGTTCAAAAACCCATAAAGCTGTAAAATGTCCATATATAAATAATAACAGAAAAATCAAAAGCTACATTAGCTCTGAGTGTTTATTTGGGAAATCAAGAAAATACCAATGTCACTATGCTTCTTTACCCAATTTTACTCTAAACCTGTCTATATGTTTCCACAACTACTTACTTTTAGGAAAAATGTACTTTTCCACAAACAACTAATATAATTTTGACTTTGGAGAAACAACTAGAACACTTCGAAGGTGACCTGAAGATTTTTTTAATCTGAATCACTCTCAACCAAAATTAGGAATGTACCTTTCATAACCAGAGAAACTTTGTATGTACTTACAGGTTTTTAAACTTATGTTCTACCCCCTATTCTTAACTGGCACTCAGTTTAACCCTGTGTAAGGTCATTTGATACACTAACTGTTTCTAGACATCTACTTACTACATGAAAGGCACAATGTGATATCTACAACATAAAATCTCTGTCCCCTTGAGATGTTAATAATTTGCCTAGACAGACAAAACACAGACTTGGGGAAAACTAATCAATTCTTAACTGCTCAGATGATTATTTTCCAAATTAATGTTATGGAAGTATAGATATGGTTTCTTCAAGTTCTAATGTAAAATCAAACAAACCAGACTTCTAAGAATTTTTTTCTTTAGTTTCCATAAATAGTCATCCAACTTCTGCCTTCAGGCATGTCACTGATAAAATGTTCATGACACGGAGGAAACTCACCGAATCCCATTTTTAGATAAAATTTAAATGTTAGGAGTTTTTTCTTATACGAAAACTAAATCAATCAATCTAAATCTCAATCAATCTCCACTCCCCTATTTCCACTCACTGCTCCTAATTGTGCCACTTTTCCTTTCCATCTCAATATCTGTAATACAATGATCCTAAGTCGTCAATGACGGTCCTTCCAATACGTGAAGGCAGCTATAAAGAACTCACTAAGTCTTCCCGTCTAGAGGCTGAACATCCCTAGTTCCTTCAAACTATCCTCATATTCGGTTCAGTTGTTTTTCAGCCGTGTCCAGCTGTTTGTAACCCATTTGGGGTTTTCTAGGCAAAGATATTAGAGTGGTTTGCCATTTTCTTCTCCAACTCATCTGACAAATGAAGAAACAGAAGCAGAAAGGGTTAAGTGAGTTACCCAGGGTTTACACAGCTAGGAAGTGTCTAAGACCAAATTTGAACTCAGGAAGATGAGTCTTCCCGAATCCAGGCTGTAGTGTTATCCATTGTGCCACCATAGCTGTCCTATCTTCCTAAAGTTCTAAGTCTTTCTATTTTAGCCTTCTCACCTTCTTTTGGATATATCTATGTCTTCCTACAATGTGGTAGCCAAAGCTGAACACAGTACTGCAGACAAGGTGTGATGTAGGCAGAGTATAATGGAATGATATCTGTCCCATTTCTGGACAGTGTATCTCTTAATGTAAACTAGTAGTCCATCACTTATTAGAATGTTAACTTCTGCTGTATTTACAATCCATTAATACTACAAATGTTATTCAGGCCACATCTCTCAATCTTATATTTATAAAACTCATGTATAAAAGTGTAGACCTTTATACTTGTTGCTCTTTAACATTTCCTCTTATTTTATATGACCCATCTCTGTAGCACGCTGAGAGCAATGTTTGCACCCAGAAACTGTAGTCCAAAGCGTTTGCCACTCCTCTATGGCTCATGGCATTTGCTATTTTGGCAAAAATGCCTTCTCTGCTTCCAGTCTTGTCACTGACAAAAGCATTAAATAGGGACAGGTCAACTATAGATTCCTAGGGAATTCCCTCTACTAGGGACTTCCACCAAGCTGACTGTGGGTTGACCTTTTGAGTATAATAACTGAACCAGTGTCCAAACCTACTGAATCATACCACGGGGTTCAGCACACACTTCTACATCTTGTCCACAAGGATAGCATGACTTAGTGAAATTTAAATATACTATATCCTCTTATAAATGAATTCCTCTTACACATTAATTTCTATTGTAAATGAATCTACGTATTCTACTAAAAATATAAATTAGGTTAGTTTGGAATGATCTTTGCTTGCTGAAACCATAGTGTTTTTTAGTTATTACTGCTTCCTTAAGTCTTCATAAACCATTCTGTTTAATAACATGGTCTAGAATCTGAACAGAAAGAGAAGTCAAGTTTATTGCCTACAGATTGCAAAACACGAGCCCTTCTCTTCTTGAAAATCAGACTTTAGTCTTTCTCATTTCCAAAATCTTTCAAGCCCCCCAATCACATTTTAGTAATAACTGCCAGCTCTTTTCAAACACTAAGATGGGAGTTTTTCTGTGCCCAGTGACTTTAACACATAGATGGTAGCTATATGCTATCTGACCAACAACTCTTCACCTTATTACGGCTTCTACTACCTGATGAACATAGATGGTAGCTATATGCTATCTGACCAACAACTCTTCACCTTATTTCGGCTTCTACTACCTGATGAACAGTTTCCAGGTTCATATATCATTCTCTATGAAAGAGAAAACAAGAAAATTTGCTTGTTGTCCAGTTGTCTCATCATTGTACTTTTTACCTTTATTCCATCCACCTCAAGTAGTTGTCCTTGCCCTTCTTCAATTATAACTTTGTACTCCCAACCTAGCTAAAATGTTTTTATCTTTGGCCTTTGTCACCAGGCTCAGTTCTCCTAGACTTCAACATTCCTCATAGAATCATTTCAATACTTTTGTATTTATCCTGGGTTACCTGACCTTGTTTCTATCTTCTAAGACTTTTAAAAAATTCTCAGTTGAGGAGAATCTTCTGGCAAGTTATATGAGTAAGAAATTGGTTCTTTGCTCAGCTTGCTTCCCTTCATCACTTCAAAATAAAAATTATGACAAATAAAAGAACAACAAAAGCAGTGAATAGGAAAAAAATATCAGAAGGAAATGCCCAGAGGAAAAACACAGACAATAAATAAGTGGAGAAAAAAAATTTTCAAATGTGAAGAAATAATATGAGGTAAAAAGAATGAAGAGAAACTCTAGAAGATAATGCATCCATAATTAAAACCAGAATATTGGGGGAAAAGAATAAGCTACCTAAACCCCTTGGTTGAAAAATTAAAAGAATTAAAAGAGATAAAGAACCTAAGAAGCACAATCCTTCTCCCCAAGGCGAAACAAAAAGATTAGATATCATATTTTGGGAAATAACAAAAAAATTATACTGAATAAATGGTATTAGAGCTAAACGCAGATTCATAGAATCAAAGCTATAGAAATGATCTCTAAGTTTAACCCCAGAAATTCAGCTGCCAGCCAAGAGAAAATATTTTAAACAGCCAAAAAAATAATTTATCTACTAAGATATTCTTGTATAAAATGTTTTTAGGGACAATCTAATGTGCGAGAATGAACCACAGTTCAGAACTTATACACTCAATTAAGGATGACTCAGAAAATCCTAACTGCATTATTTGACTTCAAAATGAAACAAGCTCTAAATAACAACATATTGCACACAGGAAGTGGTATTCTGCCAGCACTGCTGAGCACACCTCTCTTTCAAGGATGCCCGTCAGAAATGTGCAGAAGAGAATGGTCACCAATCATACCAAAGCCCTTTAGAACTTAAAATAAACATACGAACCTGTCCTGGGTCATTATACAGAAGTTTCTTCATGAAGTCGATCAGGGTGGGCTTTTTGCGTTTGATTTCAGCAATTACATCAAAAACATCAGAGTCTGAGCTGCTAGAACAGCTGCTATCATCATCAGAAATCACAGTCAGATTCACTGGAGCTGTCTAATATAACAATTGGGGACAGGGGGGACAGAAGAGAGGAAAGAATTTTTTTTTAAATGTAAGAAACTTCTAGGTGACTGAAATGTCTAAACTTTAGGTGTTTAATCAAAATATTAAATTTTAAAGCACATTCATAAACATTACTGAATCTCTACCCCATACACAGCACTATGTTAGGTACTGTGATAGGTAACACCCAATCTTCTCCTTCTCTCCAATCCATACTTTTGGAGCCTGCAATCTATTTTATAAACAAGATTCATATTTATAAAACTGAAACATAATAAAAATGAATTATATGAACATTAGAAAAGAGGTTAATCAAAGCTAAGTGGCACAGTCTATTCATTTAGTGTAAAAATATAGTGTAGAATAGAATTTAAAAACAAACACCAAACCTGGATCTGGGCTAGGAAAACCTAGATTCCAGTCTCAGAAGTATATTAAAACTAAGAATAGAAGCCTTAAAGGGGACATGATAGCTGCCTTCAACATATCTGAAGAGCTACAGCAGGGTCCCAATTACTATCAATAATGAGTCCCATGAAGTGCTTGTATTATCCAAATTCGTATTGCATATTTCCATTGGGGTGGAACTAATGACCAAATTTTACATTATTATAACTTTGAATAGTGTGGATTTGAATATGTAACCACTTCATGAGATTCATTATTCACATAAATTGGGACCTGGCTATATTCAATGAAAGAAGAAAGAGGCACACTGGTGCTGCTATGCAGAAGGTAGCACAGGAACAATGGAATAATTTTGTGAAGGCATATTTTGCTTCATATAGGAGAATATTCTACAATTTAAACTGTCTAGATACATATTCAATCAAATGCTAGGTGGCCATTTTAATAGCTGTTATACAGGAGATTAATATTATTATTACTTATTATAATAAAATAACAATCAACAAGCAAGTGTTTATTTAAGTGCCAATTCTATGAAAGGAACTGCGAAGTACAAAGGGATATATAAGTAAAAAGAATGAAATAATCCCTACTCACAAGAAGATTGTACTCTAATGGAGAAGACAAGAGCATATAAAAATATAAACAACATAAATATCAATTGAATGACTACAAATATATGCAAAGGAATTAAATACAAAGTAGTCTGGGAAGGCAGGCATTAGCTATATTAAAAGCAGACATTAAAAGCTTACAAAGTATTTAATATTTCATCTATACTACAGACTTTATTGTTAATCTAATAATCTACAATAATCTTGTGAAGCAGATAGTACAGGTATTATTATACTAATTTTACAAAAAAAAAGAAACTGAGGCTCAGAAAGGTTAAAGTTGTACATGGTTACATAGCCACCAGTAGTATTATCATGGGGCAAGATTTATACCCAATTCTATCTTTGACTCCAAAATGATCTCTAATGGTAAATGGCAACATTCTCAATACTATTTACAAATAATATCAGGATGCTGGATATTCCTGACTGCCATTTAAAAAAAAAAGGAAAGAGAGAAAACAGGCATTTATATATAGGATATAGTATAACCACTCTGAAACCAAACCAAAGGCTCTAGGAAGCAAACCAGGAAGGCCATTATATACTTAAAGCTTCAAGCTTAAATTCAGCTGCATGTCAAAATTATTTGTCTTCTATGTACTTATTTCCCAGCCCCTTGAAATCTTGTTTCTGACCCAACCAAATCTACTGAAGCAGTCCTTTCACAGGTTATCAATGATTGATCAATGAAATGCTAAATTGAATGGACTTTCTGAATCCCCATCATCCTTAACTTGTTCATGTCTTTTGACTTACTCCTAGACATCCTTTCATTTCTTGGGCTTCAGAGATACCACTCTTTCCTGGTTCTCTGACCATTCCTTTTCAGCCTCCTTTGCCAGGTCACCCACTTCTTGCCGCATGAAGGAGAGAGGGCATCCTTTCGAACTCTGTCCTGAACATTCATTCTCGTCCTTTTCTATTTTCTCTCTCATTTGGTGATTTTTATCAACTGTGCCAACCTCTAAGCGGATCATTTGCAAATCTATAAATCTAACCTTCATCTTTCACTTGAAAATTAGTCCTACACCACCAGTTAGCCTTTTGGACATTGCTACCTAGATATCTCAAGCACCTCACAGCCAGCAAAAGCAAAATTTATTATTATCCTTCTAAACCTTTCTCACCCCAAACTTGCCTATTTCAGATGAGGTCACTATCATGCTATCACATCAAGTTCATAACCTCAAAGGCATCCTCTATTCTTTCTTCCTCCTCACCCTTCATTGTTCAATTAGATGTCTGTCTAGTCTTAACCATTCTAGTCCCACATCTCACATGTCTTTTCTCTACACTCATATAGCAATTAACCTTTTTAAAGCCCTCATCACCACTCATCTGGATTACTGCAGTAAGTTCCTAATTGTTCTTTCTGCATTTAGTCTCATTTCTCTCCAGTACATAAGCCAGAAAAGAAACAGGTCCAGTAACATAAAGCAGATACTATAGTATTACTCCGCTATTCAAAGCCTTTAGGATAGAATAAAAACTCCTAAGCTTTTAATTGAAGGTCCTTCAGTTTGATTCCAACCCACCCTTCTTTTTCCTCCAACTTCCCTTCTTCTACTTTAAGTTCCAGAAAAAATGACTATTGAATGTCAAATTCCATCATGCCCATGGCTTTATAGAATCGGTGGAGTTCACTTGTTCCTTATCTCTCCTTCTTACAAACTTCCTTCAGGGCTGAACAAAATGTTTATCTCTTCCATGAAGCCATCCTTGACCAGAGCAGCTGTTAAGTGTTTTATCCTCTCAAATGACCCAGTGTTTTCTGTGCTAGTTTTTATCTCCCAATATAGTATGAAAAAACAAGACTATTTTACTTTGTACTTAGTATCCTGCTGTTATGACAGTGCCTTACACATAAGAGGCACCTAAAGGTTTGTTAATTTGGACTGAATTTTGTACGCTCTCTAATAGTGTTTCTGTGAAGTACACACCATGAAATATGATCTACTATTATTACCATTAATAATAATAAAAATTCTCCGAACTTAAAAAAACATTTTCGAGAATTGAAATAGTCTGTTTTAGGCTTAAATAAAGGTACTTTCAACAATTCAGGTAATTCTCCCCAAGGACTTACCTAAGTCCTCATCTAGTTTTGTTTTGGGTGGCTCCCATGGGGCCGCACAGCTTTGGCTTTTGCTTGCCTCTTCCCTAATTCTTCTTCAAACTTTTCATACAAGTCTCGAAGCCTACTTGTCCCAACACTGTAGACTCGCCCTTAAAGGAAAACATACCAAAAATTTTGTAGTATCAACAAATTAATTTAGATAATGAGAGATCTATTGTTTGATACCAAAATATCTGTTTCTACTTTGTTAATTAAAAACAAAATCTCTCTTCCTTCTAAAGATTTACTGCTGATATTCCTAAGGTGACAGAAATAATGAACAATAACAATCCTTTAACTTATCTACCAATGATAATGAGGAAAATGCTATATATGTTTTTTAAAAAGTCAGAAAAAAGGGGATAAAGATCAAAGTAGAGTCTTGCCATTCTCCCATTCCCCCTAAGAATTTAAAAATTTTATATACACCCAAGAGCATTACAGAGAAATCCAGAGAAATACCAAGAAAAAAAAAAGAAAAAAAGTACTTCCTATTAAGATATTTGCTCAGACTTTGAATTCTGGCTTCCATGAAAGAGGTTTTAAAAGTAACAAACGAAAAGAGAAGAACTTGGGCAGAATTAGTAAGGCGGAAAGCACTTTGGATTTGAGAAGACTAAGGATTTAATCTGGGAAAAAGAAATGTGGAAACATTTGGGGGAATTTGAGAAGCTGAAAGAAAACGACTTGAAGATTAAAGATAAAGGACCTAAAGAAAAGGATCTACAATAGCAAGGGAAACAATGAAAAAATGGTTGCATGGAAAATAGCACTTTAGACCTCGAATTATACTATGAGCATTGGGCATCAAAACACATGGTATTGGTTAAAAAATAGAAAAGACCAATGGAACAGACTACAAAAAGGAGAATCAAAAGCAATTGAAACTCAATAATGAAGGGCTTGATATCTAATAAATCAAAAGCACCTTCTTTGTGAGATAAGCAGTAGGAATATAAAAAGATGCAAAAGACAGTCCAGAGTAGAATTCACAATCCATACAGAAGCTTGCATATTTATGACAGAACAACAGAGGAAGGAGAAACAAATCTCCTCCTACAGGAGATTGGCATGGAGAGGGAAAGTGAAGTAAGAAAGTAAAGCGAGGAGAAGGACAAACCCCTCCCAAAGGGGAGGAGCAAGGAGATGGCAAGAGTGGCATTTCATTTTCCTTGGGAACTGCTAATCCATGAAGATATGATGGGTCTGCTTATCTACAAGGGTCCCAGCTGCACAAGCTACAGATCACATAGTATAGACTGACTGACTGGTGCAGCTTGGGGGTAAAACACAACTATTGTCAGTTGGCGGGCTTCATCCTTGACACATTCAGGGTTTCCTGAATATTCCATGTCTATTGTTTCTGGAAAATAAGGCTATTCAAAAGAATAGCTTAGGGGACCCCTTAGCATTCCTTAAATGGTTTAAGAGGAAATGCCTGGAGCCAGGAGATAGAATTTCTTGTTTATGCAAAAGCCTGGGATACCACTGTTGTAAGATTGAAAGAGGAGGTGTTGGGGAGTAAGGAGACTGGAGAAGAGGGATTTGAATGCCAAAACCATATTTACTTGCTCCTAGAGGCAATAGGAAGCCACTGGAGTTTATTGAGTTGGGAGTGGCGAGTGGGGAGTAGGGGAAGGAAAGACATGATTGGACCTACATTTTAGGAAAATAGCTTTAGCAACTGAATGGATAATAGACTGAAGTGGGGAGAGCCCAGAGGCAGGCAGACCCACCAGCAGACTACTTCAATCATCAAGGTGTGAAATGATAAGGACCTACACTAAAGTGGGGGTTTAAAAGGAGAGAAGGGGACTAACTGAGAGATATTGCAAAAGGTGAAATTTGAAATCTTTACAAGAGCTTAGCTATGGGAATAAGAGAGTGATGATGGGAAATATAAATTACCTAGGAAAAAACTACAAAATGTATACATAAATGTCAAGAAATGGTATATATGATAAATACAAGAGATATGAGAGAACACTCCAACCTGCCTTTTGTAGAGGTAAAAGGTTCACAAATGTTACATATATATATATTTATTCAGATTTTTTTCACCATATCAATAAATTCTGTTGATTTCTTTTTCTTTTAAAGAAACATTTAAGAAATATGGGATGACTATCAGGGAGTGGAAGTGATACAGAGGATACCTATAATGTAGAAACAGAAAACATCTAGGGGAAAAAAAAGAAAAATATACCAACAGGAAGAAATCCAGGAACCAGCCACAGCATGGTAGGTAAAAAAAACCAATCAATTTGCTGAGGGCAATGGAAAGGGAAGATGGGAGGGAGGGAAGAAAGAGGAAAGAGAATTAGTAGAAAGAAAAATGGGAAAAAAGATAGAAAAAAGAGGGTACTCTTGGTGAGGAATAACACTGTCACCATTACAGGTTCACAGACAAAGCTTGAAGAAAATAAAGACACAGACTAGTTCATCTCATTTTACAAATGAGGAAACCTCAGGTCTAGAAAAGTTTGTGACTTGCCTGAAGTCACAAGGATAGGGGCAGCTAGGTGGCACTGTGGAATAAAGCACCGGCCCTGGATTCAGGAGGACCTGAGTTCAGGTCCGGCCTCAGACACTTAACACTTACTAGCTGTGTGACCCTGGGCAAGTCACATAACCCCAATTGCCTCACTAAAAAACAACAACAACAACAAAAACAAAACAAAGGATAGTAAGTAGCAAAGGCAGAGAATTCGAAATTCACAAATCCTGACCCAACCACACAAACAATCACATGGTCAAGATCTATACTTAAGGATAAGTACTCTGGCAGCAGTGTTTAGGAACAAAGGGGTGTGTGAGCGAGACTCTGAAGGAAGGACAACCAATCAGGAGACTGTTGCCAAAATCCAGGTGAGTAGTAGAGAGAAAAGATGGGAGGGGAAAAATGGAAGGTGGAATGGCAAGGGATAGTGGAGTACAGGATAATGGTGAATGGACAAATGTGAGAGCTTTGAAGGATGGTGGTGCCTTTGATTGAAAAAAAGAGGGTTAGATTGGGGGGGGGGTGGTAGGTGGGAAGGGCTGGAGTGATGATGAATTTCCTCAGTTCATCAGGTTAAAATATCTGATTGGGGGGGGGGGGGCGGCGGCTAGGTGGCGCAGTGGATAAAACACCGGCCTGGATTCAGGATATTACCTGAGTTCAATCTGGCCTCAGACAACCTTGGCACTTAACTAGCTGTGTGACCCTGGGCAAGTCACTTAACCCCCATTGCCCTGCAAAAAAATATATATATATACATATATATCCGATAGGCACGAGACTGGGGTTAGATATACAGATCTGGGAATCATTTGTATAGAGATGGGTGAAACCCATGGAAGCTGATAAGAGTACCAAGAAAGGTATAGAGGAAAAGAGGATTAGGGATAGAAACCTAAAAGAATACTCACAATTGTAGTGTATGATAGATGATGAGCCAGCAAAGGAGATGAATAGTGGTTAGATAAGCAAGAAGAAAACTAGGAAAATAAAGTGTCATGAAACCCAGAGAGGACAAAATACTGGGAGTAAGTGGCCAACATTGACAACGGCAGAAGACAGGGTGAGAAGGATTACAACTGGAAAAAAAAAAAACATCTGATTTGGCAAGAAAGAGATCAATGGAAATTTTTAAACGGGTGTGCTTTCAGTTGAGTGATGATGAAGAAAACTGCAAAGGATTGAGGAGTGAGTGTGAAAGGAGAAGTGGAGACAGTAAGTATAAAGCGTTTTGTTTTGGGTTTTTTCCCCTAGAAGTTTAGTTTTTAAAAGAGAAGAGAAAGTAGGCTGGGTAAAAAAATTTTAAGAATCGGGAGATACTGAAAATTGTTGAAGACAATAAGGATTAGTACATAGAAAGAGGTTGAGATTGAAGAAGAAAGATGTTGCAATTTTCTGGACAAGACAGAACTGGATAGAATCAAGGTCGGATGTATAGTGGTGGCTCAGAAGGAAGAAGAGCCATTTTCAAAGACTGAGGGAAAGGAAGGGAAAGCTAAGGATGATAAGAACTGCTATGGGAAGCTATTCATTATAATTTTCTTGTCTGTAATGTAGTTCCAAGAGAAAAACTCATTCTTCCTCAAATTCCCATTTGGCAAATGCTTTATGTTTATTCTTATACTAAGAAAAAAAAGATGTTCCCACATTCAAAATTATAAAATTTGGAGGCTGTGGGGTGGTGGAGAACACAGAAGTCTTTTATGCGTTGATGCATGTAATCTTAAAATGTCTAATTCTAAAGTTCTGTCTCTAGAAAAATGGCTTGTTTTGTTATCATCTTAAATTCAAATTTAATACAGTAAATGTTGACTATGTGCAAAATACTTCCCACTTTGCTTCAGACTACCACTTGATCCAATGGGGTCATTAGAATAGTAGCTTTCTGATGAGTAACACGAAATCCAGACAGGTTTAAGCAGATCCTCTTCTTCTTCTTCATTTTTGTCAGGCATGATCTCCTCTGGCTCTTTGTCCTTGATTGAGGTATAACTCTTTTCTTTGCCAGAATTCTGGTTGTCAACCCATCGATCTCTGTCATCTTCCCATCGAGTTCTCTTTCTTCTCTCTACTTGGAGATCGGCTTCATCAAGAAAGAAAGGAAAAAAAAACCAAAAAACTGCCTTGCAGTCAAAATTAACAGCACTCTGTAAATTTTAAGAGAAACACACCCTTCTATCTCAGTTTTGTAAACAAATGTTCATGGTCATTCACTGATAATTTTGCTCTTAAATTGCTATCACTTTATACCCCTACACCTGCATTAGAGGTAAGCCACAACCTTCACTAGACAGAGACATATTAAGATATTTGGTAACTACCATTGATTAATACTTCAATACAGGTAAATAAGGCACTTTCAACGAGGAAAAAATGCTTTACTTTCATAATTTCATACCAAAATATGTACTGAAAAGGTTTAAGACCAATATATTCTGAAGGTTATAGAGATCCTCCAAAGTTAATAGCTGTTCTAGGTCTTCAAAAACAACTTGAATAGTTTAAATTTGGAACTAATGTCAAATACTTTAAAGTGTTATTTTATAATCTTACAAATCTAGAGTGAACACAGTTAGATTTTTCCTAGTTCAACACTACTATCAAACCAATGCCTTTAGTCTTACCTGCTGGTTCGCTTGTACTCTTTTTGTAGGTCTGTCTGGAGATGGGGATCTTCGGCTTTCCCGGTGCCTGTGCTGTCCCTGTCCCTCGTCCCGTTCTCAGCTCTCTTAAAAGGTTTAATACACAAAGCTGTTTTTCTGATAGAAAAGGTTCTAAAACCACCATCACATTTGTTGTTATTAATGTGCTTCCAAATAAAAAGACCCTCACTAACAGAAATTTTCTAATTTTGCTTACCAGAGCATTTGCTATTTGTCATTAATTCTAAGAAGATAAAGCAACATTTTCAATTAACAAAAAAGTAGACCTCTTCAAAATGTTTATTGGCGATGAAAACTACTTTCGAACCCTCACAAAAAAAAAACCCACCTGAAATTCTAAAAATAAATGGTCAATTTTTCTCAAGATTTTCCAATCACCATCCTTACTAATCTAGGTCTGTCAGGTAAAATTAATATACTCTGGGGCAGCTGGGTTGGCACGGTGGATGGAGCACCAGCCTGGATTCAGGAGGACCTGAGTTCAAATTCAGCTCAGACACTTGACATTACTAGCTGTGTGACCCTGGGCAAGGCACTTAACCCAATTGCTCACAAAACAAACAAAACAAAATTATATACTTCCCACTGCTGCATGGGAAACATACCATTCTATCAAAATATAACGTAACTTGAAATGTAACATTAAGAAATATACAGGTTGAGGTTTTATTAAAATTTTATCTACAATTTTAAAAAAAGGTATCAATTAGCATTAAATCAACTGATAGGTGAAATCCTGTGATGTTAAAACAAATAGATATATTTCAACTATGCCTTAATGAATATCTGGAAAAAAATTTCCAAAATGAAATTCAGTATTATCAGAGGATCTTGAACAGAAGATACCTATCAAACTAAGGGAAATAACCAAATAATTCTGGAAAGTGAATGAGGGCTGAGAAAAAGCCATGGTACCTTTAATAATAGAAAGTAAAGACCTTAAAAAACAAGTAAGATTTTCATGAGAAAATAATGTCAGCCTTTAGTTTCTAATTAAGAATTCTGTGACTAAGTAATAGTATGTTTTAACTTTAGAAAATCAGAACTTATATAAACAGAAGAGATAACTGACCCAATGTTTGTATTTAAAAGGATTTTTTGTTTGTCTAAGGTTACTGAGGAAATCTTTTAATAAATATATGTCCTCCTAGTGATTCAATTTGCCAAAATCTGCCTTCACACAATAGTTTTTTTCAGTAACACACCTGTTGAAACAGAGGACATTGTTGTATTTTTTTGGGGGGGGGTTTGGGGCAATCGGGGGTTAAGTGACCTGCCCAGGGTCCACAGCTAGTGGCCAAGTGTCTTGAGGCCAGGATTTTGCACTCAGGTCTCCTGAATCAAAGGCCGGTGCTTTTATCCACTGCGCCACCTAGCTGCCCCCATTGTTGTATTTTTAAAAGATTTTTCTAGTTTAAAAGTAGTGTCCAACCAAAGATGAGCACGGAGATGTTAGGTCTCTTGAATTTGATGTGACCTTTAAAAATATAGCTTCAATTCAATCTCTTGCAGTATTAATTCTATCTTAAACCATAATAAAAGACTGCTGCTGAAAAGAAAAATGTCATAATATCTACATACATATTCCAAAAGAAGTCTTTTTGAAATAATTTTAAAAGACCTGAGAGAAAATGCAAATATGCATTAGAAGGACAGTGATAACCAAAAGCACCCAAAGAAAACTAACTAGGCATGATAAAGGCCTTGAGAACATGAGAATATGCATATAAAGATTAGTTAAAGAAAACTGGACATATCTGGCTTTGAGAAATATAGACTAGGAAAGATATAATGACTATTTTCAAGTATTTAAAGGCTATCCTTTGAAATGAAATGAGGATGTAAAATGCCTGGGCACCAAAGTTACAACTAAAAACAAAGGTATAGAATTACAAAGAGGTAAATTTAGATTTGAAGCTGAGAAAACTTTCTTAATAATTAAAGCTATTAAAAATAGAATAGATCAGTTTGGGAGGTTAGCTAATTGTTGGGGATATTACAGAGGAGAATTCTCGTTTGGTACTTTTAGGTCCCTTACAAAATTCTGAAACGTTATTGATACTAAATGATGTGTAAAGTTAGAGTTGGAAAATCAGATTATGTAGTCTTTTATGTTGAGTTTAAGCATCTTAACCATTGTTTTATGGTGTTTTTTCAAAATCTGTCATTCATAGGGTATGATGTATTCATAGACAGAATACACATTTCTACACTAACCTTTAACAAATTAAGTTCACCTTAAAAATTGTTCAGGCCTTATGGGAAGGGAATAAGTATGTTTATAAATGAAGGTGATATAAAAAAATTACATCAATAATTGTTTAAAAATTGGTCAGCACCGGCCCTGGAGTCAGGAGTACTTGAGTTCAAAATTCCGGCCTCAGACACTTAACACTTACTAGCTGTGTGACCCTGGGCAAGTCACTTAACCCCAATTGCCTCACTAAAAACAAAAACAAAAACAAAAATGGTCAGGGAGGCAGCTAGGTTGGCGCAGTGGATAGAGCACCGGCCCTGGATTCAGGAGTAACCTGAGTTCAGGTCCGGCCTCAGACACTTAAACACTTACTAGCTTGACCCTAGGGCAAGTCACTTGACCCCAACTGCCTCACCCCAAAAAAAAAAAAAAATTGGTCAGGCTCATCTTGTCTTGCTATTGTTGGACCTTGCTTTAAAAAGAAAGGACAGAGTTTTGGGAAAGGATAGATTATTTTTTGCTACTCTTTCAAATTGTACTAAATAAAGACAGAGAAAGAAGTCATATGAAATCTAAATTTAATTCATTAAATACAATCTTATTATAAATCTGCAAAGTTTTAGTCTCGGTGTAAATGCTTTTAGAAATTACACTAGAATTTTAGATTAAACAGAAGCATAAGGTCGGTTCCACCCAAGAGAATCAAATGGATTTTGGTTATAGATGGTATCTTCTGTAAGGCAGTCTTGTGTGTTCTTGAAGTATTGTGTCTCCTATATCATGGCACTACTCTAATATGTATAGAGAGATAGTTATAAAGATTGGCAAAATCCAGATAGTCATTCCCATGACAGTAAAAGGTAAAAAGGTATAGCAGCAATATTATGTATCGATAGCAGGATATTTCATTCAGCTTGAAAATGTACTTCACTATTCCAGATATTCTCTTAGGTCTCTGGACATCTTAGTTTTGTCCAAAAAAACAAAGCATCATAAGCCTAAAAATAAGTCTAAAATTAAAAGGGCTTAATGTTTATACAGTAGCTTTAAGAGTTCATCTAAGGGGTAAGACCTAGGTAGAACAGTAGATAGAGAACTGGTCCCATTGGATTTCAGGAGGACCCCGAGTTCAAAATCTGGCCTCAGACACTGACACTTACTAGCGTGTGTGACCCCTGGGCAAAGTCACTTAACCCCAACTGCCTCACAAAAAAACCCAAACAAACAAAAGAGTTCATCTAACAGCTTTACAAAAGTACCAGGAAAAAAAGTACCCAAAGGTTGAATGAAAGTCTCAGTTAAGCTTTCCCCAAAGACTAGAACACATAATCACTTAAAAATCTGGAAAACATAATCCAAGGTCTCTCTAGTATGGAATGAACAGACATGACTGGACTCACTGGTTCTTGCTGAATTAAAAAAAAAAAAAAGGGAGGAGGGAGGATGCTTATTCACTTTCACACTCTCCCAGCATATTTCGGACTGCTAACCTAAATGAAATCCTGTCTCCTTACAAGTCTTAATCACACTGAGGCAGTGCCTAATTTGGCTATGTCTTCTCCATTTTTTAGGCATTCCTTTCCCATTCATAGGGCCCCACAAACTACATGAATCCAGCATACATTGTGATCTTTACATATACATACACTTTCTACAAAGAGGAAAATAAAGAAGGACTCATAATGGAAAATGCTCTCCAGGTCCCAGAAAAAGAACTGGATTCTGAATGCAGATTGAACCATACTATTTTTACTTTTTTTGTAGCTTTTTTTTTCCTTTCTTGAGGTTTTTCCCTTTTGTTCTAATTCTTCTTTCACAACATGACTAATGTGAAAATATGTTTAATGTGATTGTACACGTATAACCTATATCAGATTGCTTGCTGTCTTGGGGAGGGAATAGGGAGGGAGAAAAATTGGAGCTCAAGATCTTATAAAAATGAATGTTTGAAACTGTCTTTGCATGTCACTGGAAAAAATGAAGTACTGTTGAGATTGTGGGGGGGAAAAAAGGAAAAAGAGAACTTCCCTTCTTTCCTTCACTTCTGCTGTTATTTCTATTAGTGGCAGAAAATGGTTATCATCCTTTAATGCCAATATGTTAAATCTCAATTAAATTGACAGAGGAGTACTGAAATGCTTATGTAGAAGCAAGCCTAAAAGGTCATTTGTTTATTGGAGAAACTATGGGAAAATGAATAGAAGAAAAGAATGTGCCTTTGTGAGGACCTGTAACCTTAACTGGGTATATAATGTATTTATTTTTAGTGTGGAAAATGCTATAGGAAAATGAATTTAAACTCCAAGGGAGAGAAAGGAAGAATGGAAATATATTAGCATGACAAGAGTAAATACTGACCCATATCAACATTATAAGGCACAAGTAATATAATCATTTTCTACTTACTGTGTTCTCCCTCTAAAACTTTGTTTTTCTTGTTTTATAGATATTTGGTCTTATGAAAAAGAAAAACAGTAAGTCTGGAACATAGTAGCTTTAAGAACAAGAATTTCTCCATTATAAGTAAGAAAGATCCATTAACATCACAGTAAAAAGATTTTAACACATTTGACCCCGGCAAGTTGCTTTTTGATTGATTACCATCACTTAGCACATTTCCTCTAAAATAAACAAAACCTATGTGAAGAAAACATACAATAAACTCCCATTTATCCAGAATTGTTTCAGTAAGTATGCTAGTTAACTTAATAATTTGGTTCACTGACACTATATCACAATGATATTACTAATTTCCAAGAATGAAACCAATACATACTTAACTCAAAATTATACTAACACAAATGAATCTTTCTTAGATAAGTCAAGGAACTTAAAATCTTGCACTAAGGGTTATTATCAGGCATATCAATGATCACTTTAGAGTACTATAAGAACAACAGGTTACTGTTGGAATGAGAGCTGAGTGAATTGTGACTATCTCTGGTCCTTTATATCACATTATTGCCTAAATAATTCAATCCCTGGAATTAGTTGCTTTATCCATGATTTGAAAAAATAAATCCCATTTCAATTTCTGGTTTAGGTTATGGATAAATGGAAACTTGCTTGTATTTGGGTCTTTGCCAAATCTATCAAAAAATCCAAGATAGCCTGCTTACCTGCTATGCTCATAACTTCGGTGACGAGGTGGCGTCCTCCCTCTGTCATAATCTGATCTATGGCGGCTACTTTCTTGTCTCCTCCTGTCTGGACTTCGGGTTCTGTCCCGCCGGTCTCCGTGACTATCTGACCGGTGTCGGTCGCCATGTCCATGACTATGTTCTCGATGCCGGTGGTCATCATAGTGCTTACTCCTTTCTGGGGACCTCCTTTCACTCGAAGGCTTTTCTACCTGATACTGAGTTGGGTGCCTAAAATGGCTACTGCTGTTATTGTTACTGCTGGTCTGAAAAGAACTAGAGTTATTCTGGTAACTAAAATTAGGAGGTGGGGAAAGACTGCTGTGAATAGGCTGTGGGAATAAACTGAAGGGTAATTAACTTGTGGTGGAAGGAGGCTGGGGGTGGGTGGCAGGGAAGGAGGTGGCATCATATAGGGAAAGGTAGTTTGAGTAGCAGGTGTTCCAGGTACTGAAGTGTTAGTAGGAGTAGGTACAGGAGGAGGAACAGGAGGAAAACAAGGTGGTACTGGAAAAGTTGGCCTCACTTGATGGTTGGGGAGAGGTGGCCTGAGGGGACACTGGGTAACAGGAGTCTGTGCTGCTGGAGGCACAGGTGGGGGGTAGGGCACAAAATCTGGCCTGGGTGGCAAGTAGCTTGTAGTTGGAGGACTTGTGAAAGTGGTTGGGGGGGCAACTGGTTGTTCATACTGGTATTGCCCAGTAGGCTGCTGGGGATGAAGCTGTCTCAAATTCTGAGGCCGGAAGGTTTGAGTCGAAGCTCTTCCACCAGATCCTCCTCGTCCTCGGGAGTTGCCTCGTCCAGAGTGGAATGACATTCTTTGACTGAAATTTTAAAACAATGAATAAGAATAAAATAAATCTCATCATATAAAACCTTGTTTCACAATAATGCAACCATACAGTTATCAAATGATGGGACCCTAATCAAGCTACTGAAATGTCCACTGCCTTCCTTTCTATCCATACCCTCCAAATCCAGTCCCAAATGCTGTCTCACTAATAAAACCAGACTACATTAGGCAGCACTGAGCTCTCCTTCTGATCCAGTGAGAACTTCTTTAGGCTCTGTAATCTTAACTACTAGAAGGTACCCTTAGCTTTCTTCTTCTAGCCTTCCTGAAGATTCAGGTACTAGCCTCACACCCTCTAATAATACTCTTTTTTTCCAATATAAACCCAGGCACATAGAGTTACTGAGGCTTCAAGGAACTAAACTTCAAATATCTTGGTGTTCCTGAAAAGTACTTGAGGCTCCAGCTCACTTTTGGACATGAAATTTGATCCAAGTCTTACCTCAAACATTTAAATAGGAAAGTCTCCCTAATGCCACTTGATGGTAAATTTAAGATAATAAATCTAAGAAATAAAGGCGAAAAAAGAATCGACTCCAGGCTCTGAAGACAGTTTATAGAAAGGCACAGAGGTAGGGGTGGGAATGCTTAGTTCAGGGAACAGGAGGCAGCTGATCTGTCTGGAATATGGACACGAAGGAAGGTAGCTACTGCAATCTGAAGGGAGTCAAATGCCAAGTTTAAACATGTATATATTATGCTACAGACAATACAGAAATCACTTAAGATTTTTGAACAGAGAGGTGATATCATCTCATAAAGAAGAGAGAGGCAGTGGAGGATAAAGCAGTCTAAAGAAAGGTTGGCAAAATATCCAACTAGCAAAGTCATCTCAGAGGCAGAGAGAGTGTTTAAATAGCTATGTAAAAGATGGAAATGGACTCCAATCATTATTATATGACATAGTTCCAGAAATGGTAGCCATACAAGTAATACAAGGGTATACAATTAAAGGTATTAATACCAGAAGAGATAAAATTATCCATATTTGCAGATAAAATGAGGGTGTACTTGGAAAACCTTAGACAATCAGTGAAGGACCTGAGATAATTAACAGCTACAACAAGATAGCAGGATACAAAATAAATACACAGAATTGATCAGCATTTCTAAGTCATACTAATAAAATGTATAAAATAGCTCTGAATTAACCTACCAAGACAGAATACAATAAATACAATTATAAAACACTTGACAGAAATAATGATAACAATATAAATGGAGAACTAGTCACTCTTCATAGCTGGACTGTACCAATGTAATAAAGATGATAAAACAATCTAAGTCAATTTCACATTTTAGTACCATAGTAATCAAATTATCTAGGGGATACTTCCTAGCACTAGACAAAAGAACAAAAAATTCACTTGGAGGACTAAAAGGTCTAGAATCTCAAGGAGAAATAATAAGAAAAGACATGCATGAAGAAGCCACATTACCCGACTCAAATTACACTATAAAGAAGTAATCAAAACTATTGGTACTGGTTAAAAGCAGAAAAGTAGATGGATGAAACAAACTAAAGAAAAGCAGGAAAAATACAAAACTGAAAAGTACAGCCAAATGTCAAGTGTCTGAGGCTGGATTTGAACTCAGGTCCTCCTGAATCCTGGGCCATGCTTTATCCACCGCGCCACCTAGCTGCCCCCCAGTACAGCCTAGTTTTTGATAAACCCAAGAACATAATTACACTGAGGGATAAAAAGTCTTTTTCAAAAGAACTATAAAAAAACTGGAAAGAAATATGGCAAAAATTGTATAGACCTACATCTTATACTAAAATAAGTTCAAATGGATAAATGTATGTACTATCCAAATATAAAAATCACATTCAACAAATTCCAGTGGCTTCTTACTACTATCAGGTTAAAAACTAACCTAAATTGTTCTCTTCTTAAAGCCCTACATACCTTACCCCAACCTACCTTTCTAACTTCACTGGAAATTACCTCCCTCCTTTATTCCACAATCCAGTTGACTGGCCTTCTGTTTTTCATATATGATCATGTGTCTTTATGCCTTTGAACTCGTTGTCTGCACCCATAGAATGAACTCCTTTTCATCATCCCTCTCTCACCGAGTTCTTTTCTTCCTTCAAACTGTTGCTCAGGTACTATCTGCCATATGAAGCCTTTCTTGATCCCCTCAACTACTAATATCTGACTTCTCTTTCAAAACTACCTTGTACTTAACTGCACACACACATGTATTTATGTATATGTGCATGTGTATTTATACTGTACGTATATAAGCACATACATAATACTGTCTCCTCAATTAGAATACAAGTTCCTTGCAAGCAGGAAGGTTTCATTCTTTATACCTATATCTTCAATGTATAACATAGGGCCTGGCACACAGTGCTTAATAAATATATGTTGATTGTTTCATTATTTTTTAAATTGAATAGAATGCCAGATCCCTTTACAACTATGGCTAGGGGAAGAATTCTTAAATAATGAATAAAGACCATGGTGGGTGGCTACGTGGGGGAATATGGTACAGACAGTATAGACACATCTATACTACTTCCCTTGGTGATCTCATTAGCTCCCATGGATTTAATTATCATCTTGATGCTAATAATTCTCACAGCCACCCATCTATCCCTACCTTCTCTGCTGATCTCCAAGTCCCCAATCTGTTACCAATGCCTATTTTCACCTTTGCAGTACTCCTAAAATACACCCTCTTCTGACACTGCCACCACCATTTTGCAGGCTCTCAATCACCTCATGTCTAGACCATTGCAATAGCCTGCTGGTTGCTACACCTCCCTAATCAATTAAATGTAACATAGAAGACTATTTACTGTCATGACTAGTATTCAAATTCTTTTGTAACCCATCCACCTCACTCCCTTTCAATTTTTCAGTTTACTTATATCTTATAGCTCTCCAAATACTCTCTGATCCAGTGACACAGACCTCCTTTGCTATTCTACATACAAGATACTCTATCTCTTGGCTTTCAGCATCTCACCCATGCTAGAACTTCTCCCTCTTCACCTCTGCCTCCTGGTTTCCCAGGCTTTTTTCAAGAACCAACTAAAACCTATCTACAGGAATCTTTTTGTAATCCCTCTTAATCATAGAGCCTTTTCTATGCTAATTATTTCTCATTTATCCTGTATATAACTTTTTTCTACATATGTTTACTTGTCCCTCCCCTTAGGTCATGAACTCTCACAGGATCAGACCACCACCTAGTACCTTAGGAAAATGGACTCTATCAACATTTTTGTTTTGTTTTGCAGGGCAATGAGAGTTAAGTGACTTTTCCCAGGGTCACACAGCTATTAAGTGCCAAGTATCTGAGGCTGGATCTGAACTCAGGGCCAGTGCTTTATCCACTGTGCAACCTACCTGCCTCTCCATCAACATTTTTTTGGGGGCAGGGCAAGGAGGGTTAAGTGACTTGCCCAGGGTCACACAGCTAGTAAGTATCAAGTGTCTGAGGGCGGATTTGAACTCAGGTCCTCCTGAATCCAGGGCAGGTGCTTTATCCACTGCACTACCTAGCTGACCCTCCATCAACATTTTTTAACACCTAAGGTTTACACCATTTTTTAGTTGTTTTGTCTGGGGTGGGGTTGGGGAATGGGTGTATTCTGGCTTTTTCATAGTGGAAAGAACCCTGAATTTAGAACCAAAAGACCCCAGGTAAGAATTCTGGCTCTGCCAGTTACTTTCTCTGTGATTTGCTGGTTGACCCAGATGCTCTCTATGGTCCCAGCTCACTCTAAATTCTCTAAAATTATTCTGATCTTCCATTTTAACATTTACCAAGTCTTCCTCATTCTATTACTTAACCACTTCATATGGATATATCTTTTCCCCTCAAAGAGATGGAGTTCCTTAAGGGCGTAAATCTTTTGAGCTTCTCTGATATACCCCAACAGCAACCAAATAAAGTATTTGCTAAATTGAAAAGAATTAAGATTCAAGACACAAACTAATGCTGACTTATTAGATACAGAGCCTCAAAAAAATGAAAGGCTAAGATACATGCTCCTGTGACCAGTAGTCTCAATAGGTGGAAACAGCCTCCTTCAATGGAGAAATAAAGACCCCTAAATTTCTTATGCTTTATTTACCTCTAACTTGCTGCAAGGCTCTGAGAAAAATGACTTCACCTTCCTGTGCTCTAGTCTTCCTCCTGTGTAAAATAAGGACATATATCAAACAGTGAAGTTATATACTCGACTTAAAATGAAGTGTCATACCATTTTTTTTTTAAACTGAAAGAAAGTGCATATAAGTATCTTTCATAATTGTGACTGGGGGAAAACTCTTAACCAAACAAAGAGTAGACAAGATCATAAAAGCTAAAATGCATAAATTTTATTACATGATATTAAAAGCTTAACAAAAAAAATTAGTGAAGCTAGAATAAGGAAAATAGTCAATAAGGGCCATATAGCAAAGATATATATGTAGGGTATTTAACTGGGCTCCCAAAGATTCAAGTACCATCACTATAAAGACAAATCCCATTTGTGTAGACATAATCTTCTTTCTCCTTGGTTCTCCTCCTGCACTAGCAACTTCCTTCCTATTAGATATTTCGAACGCGATGTCCATCCCATAAGTAAATCTAAAAGACCTACTCCTCTTTCTATAAGTTGTATTTCTCTGAAGGGTAACATCATTCTTCTAGTCACTCACAACTTGCATTATTTTCTCCCTCGCCTCACATGTCTAATCATTTGCCAAGTCTTTTTTTTTTAAATCTCCATAACATTTCTCACATCTGTCCCCTTCTTTCTACTCACATGGCTACTACCCCTGAAACCCTCAAAACCTGTCACCTAAACTATTCCAATGGCTTCCTAATTAGTCTCTTTGCTGCACTTGTCTCTAACTCACACTCTATAGCTGAGATATTTCTAAAGCCTAAGTCTAACCAGGTCACCCCCTTGTTCAAGAAAATCCATCAACTTCCTATTGTCACTACAATCAAATATAAACTCCTTAGTTTGAAATTTAAACTCTTCACACTCACAGTAAAACTATCTAGACTTATTATAAAATATGCCCTTACATGAATTGTAGCATATAACCAAAGGGTTTCCTTGCTGTCCCTCATATATAACATGCCATCTCTCACTCTCTCCTCCTTTATACAGGCTGTCCACCCCATGCTTGCAACATACTCCCTTCTTGTCTTTCCTTGTTAGAATTCCTAGCTTCTTTCAAAGATCAGTTTAAGCACTGCCTCCTATACTCAAGATTCCCCTGGATTACTAGTGCCTCTCCCCACCCTATATTTAATTTGTACCTACTTTGTTTTCCCACAATAGAATGTAAGCTCCTTGAGGGCAAGAACTGTTCATTTTTCTCTTTGTATTCTCAGTGCTTAAAATGCTGCCTGGCATTATATTCATTAAGCAGTGGTTGACCTGGAAAAAAATCAAATTCTACTCCATAGTTATCATTGGCATGGATGGGAGTTTTGGATAAGCATGTACATCTTTCAGTTAAAGACAGTTCATAAACACTGTGTGCCAGGAACTGTGTGCTAAAGGCTAAGGAAAAAAAGAAAAGCAAAAGACAGTCCCTGCTTAACGAGCTCAGTTTAATGGGAGAAACAACATGAAAATCATTATGTATAAACAGGTTTTTTTACAGGATAAACTGGAGATAATCAACAAAGGGAAGGCACTGAGATTAAGGAAGAGCTGGAAAGGCTTCCGGTGGAAGGTGGAATTGCAGTGATGAGAAGGCTGAGAATTCTAGGCAATGGGGACAGCTGGTATAAATGCACAGAACTGAGAGATGGAGTGTCTTGTTCAAAGAACAGGAAGTAGGACAATGTTGCTAAATAGAAGAGTGTGGGAGATAGGAAGGAGGATGTGAAGTATAGGAAGGTAAAAGACTTGTGTTTTAGGAAGATCACCTTGACAACTAAGTGGAAAATGGACTGGAGCTGGGGAGAAATTTATGGAAGGGAGTCATCGCAGCATCAGGGTGGCAGTGTCAGAGGAAATAAGTTAGGAAAAATGAGGATGAGGTATATTAAGAAAAAGATATATTCGTGAGAGGACACACAATGAGAGGGAAGCATAAACAAAGATTATTTGGGTCAAGGTGAAAGGAACAAAAAAAGTAATCCTGTCAGTGGATAAAATACAGACAACCTAGATTTTAAAAAAAGAAATAGATGAGAAGTTTGTAGAACACATGACAGAAACATGATATAGTAGTCACAGAGGACTTATCCAGAATCTGCCAAAAGCTTAATTTCACCCTTGAAAAGGTGGAAGAGCCAACAAAGGGAAAGTATGTTCTGGAGCTGATTCATACTAATAAGGAGAAACTGGTTGCTGGGGTGGAAATGATGGAAATTCTGGGAGATATGAATTCTTTCTTCCAGAGTTTGACAGAAGAGAGGTAATCTGCTACAGTCTGTAATGTACCCTAGATATGGGGAGAGCATATTTCAAAGGATTCAGAGGAAAAATAGATAGTATCCCATGAAGCAAAATGCTACAGGGGAAATTAACCTGGGAAAAATGGGAGATAGTTAAGAAATTCTAAAAACAGAAAGAAAATAATTCCTATGAGAAGGGGGAAATGGGATTTATCTGAAGAAACTAATGTAAATGCACAGAAGTCACCAACAAACTTCGATTTTTATGATATTCCCAAAAGATGGAAGCAAGGCATGGTATGGCAAGGTCATATAAAAAAAGTGCCCAGAATATTAAAGCTCAGACTCAGCAGATGCTAACAAAGGAAGCTAAAAACAAAATGGGAATTTTTAAAAGCTATACTGAGAGAAAAGGAAGGATAAAATAAGGGACAGCAAGTCTGCTTCAGGTCAAAAGGATAATGGTAAGTGACAGAGAAAAGGTAAAACTGTTCAATTCTAATTTTATTCTAGTGGGGTTTTTTTCCCCGCCACATCATGGCATGGAGGTGGCCCCTATGTTCTCAAAGGCTATCCCAGTACACTGTAGGCTCTAGTTGGTTTTACCATGCTAGAAAGCTTTGAGTATGACCCCTGAAATAAGAGCATCTGTTTTCAGAAGATCACCCTAGCTCACTACAAAGAGACATATAACCAGTGAGCTAGTCACTTAGCAATAATTTCTGTTTGGCCACAGCAACCCCTAAATCAAAGTATATGGAAATAGCTTATATGGCAACTTCAGTTGCTGAGGTTAGACGTAAAAAAAAATAATGAAGAACCTGATAAGCCATCCCAGATCAAATCAACATGTACTACCATTCTTATTGACTTCAATGAAAAGGTTGAATATGGTAAAGATGCTGGGAAGGATGATATCATAGTTCAAGAAGAATGAGAGACCAAAGATTTGTGAACTACTTAGAAACCTCATGACACTGTAACATGAATCCTTTTGTTTCTTTGAAGAAAGAATTGATAGACACTAGACATGATAAATGCCAAATAATACTGTGTCCATATATGTAAATTATTGTAATTACTAAGATATTATTGATGTGGATGTTATCCAAGAAACAGCTTTCAGGAAATATTTAAGAGCATAAACTTATCATAGCTAAGATTAAAATTAGCAAAACATAAAAATGGAAAAAAAATACATCATGGTGTACAATTGAAAAAATTAAATACCCCAGCCTTAATTGTTTAAACAAACAAACAAACAAAAAAGATGACTTCCTTTATGGAGGCAGTAAGTTCATCTCCCTCATATCAGCTTCTGCAAAAAAAACCAAAAGCCAAAAAACCCCAAACTCCCCCCAAACTGTACCAGACTAAAGAATAATTAAGAAATCCAATGAGAAACTACATTAAGTGACATCTTTTTGGCCATAACTGTAGAAAGTCAAAAGATTAGGAAAACAGTAAAGGAGGCCACCAGAAAAATCAAAGCCAGCAAGCAGCTACCCAGCATGATCAAAGATATTTAGTCAGCAAAGTTCTGTGTCTGAAAGGCAAAGAGTGAAGGGGCCTCTCAACAAATTTCAGGGAGATCTGTACAGATGTTTCAGAGTTCAAATCAGGATACTCTAAGCCCAGGTACTCAGAGGTCCATACTATTTTGTCCTGATATATATCCTAACATATATTGGGAAAGACAACATATGGCTTTCCAATGTTCTGAACCTCAAAAATTCATGGTGGAAGTTGGTACTGGAACCCAGATGACCCAAAATGAGACAAGGAAGGAAGACTGGCACTTGGCTCCAATTCAGAAACTACAGTTGAAGAGATGAGTAAAGAATTATAATAAAGTCTAGTAAATACTCAAAATCCAACATAGAAGAGAGTAACTCTACACCAACAGTAAGCAGAGATTCAAAGGAAAAAAGGCTTCACACAGAAACTATATGAATACCTAGAAGAAATTAAAAAAATAAAAGATCGAGAGAAAAGATTTGGAAAAACATAGCTTAGAAGAAAAAGTGACATATCTAACTCAAGTAACAGATGCCCTGAAATTTAAAACAGATCAAACAGATATGAATGACTCCATGAAACAACAAAAATATTAGGTCAAAATCAAGAATATTAGAAATGTAAGGCATCAAAAATGAAAAATAATTGACCTGAAAAACAGGTCAAGGAGAGATAATTTAAGAATCACTACAATATCTGAAAATCAGGATATGTCAGTCAAAATCTCGTGCTTCCTTCCAGGTTAAAGAAATAATGCTTCAAGCAACCAAAAAGAAAGAGTTCAACCAAGAAAGCATAAGTAGGATCACACAGGACATGAAAGCTTCTAGCACAAACCAGAGAACAGCTTGGAAAAAATATTCCAAAAGATAAAAGCTTGAAATAATAACTAACCTTGATACAGCACCTACTATGTGTCAACATAGTGTTAAGTGCTTTATAATTACCATCAAATTTGATCCCCATTTTATAGATGAGGAAACCAAAGAAAATAGAGGTTGAGTGACTTGCCCAGGGCCACACAGCTAAAAAAACGTGTCTGAGGCCATACTTGAACCCAGCTGTTTCTGATTGCAGGCCCAGCACTCTACCCACTACATCTTCTAGCTTACAACCAAGAAAAAAAACTTACCCTTTTAAAGCTAAGTAAACTCCTACCAAAAAAAAAAAAAAATGTGTATGTATATATTGCACGCACACACACACACAGATATATGGACTTTTAAGAGGACTTTCAAACATTTGATAAAAACATGAACTTTGATATGCAAATACAAAACTAAAGAGAAACTTGGGTAAATTTATTTGAGCAATTTAAAGTCATATGATGATTTAATGCTAACAATGTAATAAGCAAAGTAAAAACAAGGGTATCTTGAGAATTTTAATGTCTTCAAAAGGTATTGAGAGAATTAATTAAAAAAAAGATTTGGTTCTGTTCTGAGGGTTTTGTGAAAGAAAAGGAAGGGCATGGGGTACATACTAGGTTGGAAAAAAGAGGCAGAACTTGCTGCTTTTCATAACTGGAACGAACGAGAAGTATACAAATAAAGAAAAACGGCTAGAGGAACTGAGCATGATAAACTTTAATCTTATTTGAACTAAGAATAGAAAGAATCCTGTCCTATAACAAAAAAACAACAAAATAGAAAAAAACAAAAACAAAAGCGTGAGACAAGGCATAGAATAGGAATTAGTCACTTTAATAGAGGAGATACAGCACAGAATGCAAGTAGAAGAACTTTTTCTCTGTGGATAATGAGGTCCTCCATATGTTGTTTCTCAAATAAGACACTTGGATGATTTCATCAAAAGTTTTGAGTTATTACAGAGGTTCCGGGAAGAGATTTGTAATCAAAGAAGTTTGGTTTGTCTATCTACATAGGAAAAACCAAGTGGACGAAAAATGTTTATTAGTCAGATTTTAATATTCTTTTAGATGCACATATCATAATACTTGAATTGACAATATTATTAATGGACAATGAGTTGGGTGGAGCTGAACAGGAGTTGGTGAATGGGTTGGCTTGATTTGGGAAAAATTGCAAACCTTCTAGCTTCCCATGGAAGCAAAGTGTCATCTTTTTAATACTAACAATTTAAACTGGTGCTGCTTTTAGGTAGCAAGACATGGAATACAAACGCCTCTGAAGAACTAAAAATGAATATCATACAGAAGGCAATGGAAAAGTGCATGGTATAATAATCAGGTTACAACATATAACTAACAAGAACTCTGAAGAAAAGGAGTAAAAGATGTCATCAAGAAACTGTATGACAGGAAAAGAATATGGACTATTCATGAGGAAAGAAAAAGGGATGATAGGTTGGAAAGCTATTCTTGGTTGTAAGTTAAGTTGTGAATTATGGAAAACTTTTTAAAGGATGTAGATAAAAGTCATATAGGACAAGCAAGTGATAGATGGTTACAGTCTGCATTGTTGGAAGGTACTATTTTTTATGTTTATGTTTATTTATTTTGTTTAACATTTCCCAATTACCTTTTAATCATTTCTTTTGGACTTCAATTATGTACTTGAAGGAGACTGGCATGACACATGTTTGGCACTTCTACATCAAAACACCTGATCTCCAGTCAATAATACTGAACAAGTTCAGAAGCTGAACTCAGAGACTCTCTAATACAAACTGAACAATTATAAAAAGCTGGAGGGTACTACTGAATGAGTAAGATCACAGATGCAGTAGAACTTCTCATCTAAGGATAACTTTTACACTGAAAATTCCCTCATTTCTGTGTTACACTTTCAGTGTCTTTTCCTAACATTTCTCATTCATCACTACATTTGGGCACATCACATTCATATTCTGCACTGTGCCCTCATCGCCTCTCCTTGGTTTCCACCACTCTCCCCCCAAACTAACATTTATTACCACTGCTCCCAAAAGTTTGAAACACCTGGGAAACAAAATTTTTAAAGGCTAAAACTTTTAAGCAGGAGGTACTAAATAAAGTGTGGGTTTTTTGGATGACCTAATCCAGCACCCTAATTTTACAGATGAGGAAACTGAATTCATGAGGTCACAATAGTAAACACTTTTTTCATTTATGTCCAGAGCTTATCCCTGTACATTTTTATTACATGCATGGTATTATATAGTACCTGCTTTTCTATAAACATAGCATTATAAACTACTTATCTCTAAGTAGTGCTTATCTATAAGCATAGTGTTATAGGAGAAAGAACACTAAACTGAATTAATAAGACTTTGGTTTGAGTCTTATCTTTGCCAATGACTCCGTATGTAACTTAGGCAAAAAAATCTATTAAAGCTTCAGTTTCCACATTTGTAAAACAAAGTTAATGATACTTACGTTATTGTCACAAGGAAAGTATTTAAGAAACCAGGATTCCCTATATGAGTCAATAAAGCATTTATCAAGCACCTACTATGTACCAGTCAATGTGCCAGACAATATTAAAAGACAAAAATAAAGTCTTTGACCTTAAGGAGTGTACATTCTAACCAGGGAATGTGTGCAGTGATAGGCAGATAAAAATGTATAAAATAGATACAAGGTAAATTTGGCAGGCAGCAGGAATCATGTATGTGGCCCTTGAGTTGAGCCTTGAAGAAACTAGGGATTCTTATAGTAAGAGATGGAGATGATGAGGGAGTCTATTCTAGGCACTGGGGCCCAGTCAACACTGAGGCACAGAAAGGATTTCAAGTGTTGTGCATGAAAAACAGTAAGAAGGTAAGTCTGGCTGAAACTATAATTCATGTGAAAGGCAGGATAATAATAAAGCAGAAAATTAAGTTGAGATGTTGTGAAAGGCTTTATAATCCAAAAACAGTTTTTATTTGATTTTTGATCTCAGGGTGTCACTGGAATTTTATTCAGTAGAGGAGTGACATGGTCAGAAAATCAGTTGGGCAGGTGTGTGGAGGATGAATGGACATGGGAAAAGATTGAGACAAATTAGGAGGCTATTTCAACAATCTAGTTGAGAACTCATAAGGCCCTGAAAGACAAAAGCACCAGGATAACTGGAAAGGAGAAGCAGCTGTGGAGGTAGAAGCACAGGAATTGACAAACTGATGGGGTATATAGAATAAGTGAGAGTGAGGAGTCAGTCAAAAATGACATCATAGTTTCAAATCCCAGTCACTAAAAGGATGATAGTACCAACAGAAATAGAGAGATTTAGAAGAGGTGTTAATTTTGGAGGAAGGCTAATCAGTCAACAAGCTTTTAAGTGTCTGCTATATGCCAAGCACTATGGTAGGCAATAGGGATCCAAATACAAAAAGGGAATCAATTTCTCCTCTCAATGAGCTTACATTCTAATGGGATAGGTTCAGTTTGGGTCAGGACATTCTGTTTGAAATACCAACTAGGCAATTTGGTAATGCAGGAATGAAGTTCAGGAGAGAAAATAAGATGGGCTATATATTTTTTTAATTTTTTTGGTGGAGCAATGAGGGTTAAGTGACTTGCTCAGGGTCACACAGCTAGTAAGTGTCAAATGCCTGAGGCTGGATTTGAACTCAGGTCCTCCTGAATCCAGGGCCAGTGCTTTATCCACTGTGCCACCTAGCTGCCCCCAAAGGCTATATAGATATGGAAATCACTATTAGCTAAATATGAGAAATTGTTCTGCACAGAAAGAAATGCGTTTATAGTAATTTTGTATGGTGTTTTGTTTACTGCTTAGTCTACCATGCTCAATATATAATTATAATGATAATAAGCTCTAAATAGTGCTTTGTATGGTACTTTAGTACAAAGCATTTTACATGTTACCCATTTGATCTTCACCACAACCCCAGAAATGTTAAGTACTATTATCCCCATTTTATAGATGAGGAAACTAAAACTGAGTGAGGTCATGTAACTTGCCCAGCTACTTCTGTAAGAAGGGATTTGAATCCAGGTCTTCCGGACTCCCAACACCTCCACTACAGCACCACACTTCTTGGAAATTTTTATATTTATAAATAAAACGGTTATGAAATTAAAGCCCTAAAGACATAATAAACAAAAGCATAAAAGCATCACTGAAAAATTTAACTTAAAAACCGAAAAGGCTTGTGCCCCTGCCCCCCTGCTCGTCCCCCTCCCCCCCCCCAAGTAAGCCACGTATCTGAAAAGCGGGTCGGGGTCTTTAGGAAGACCCCGGGGAGAAGGTTAGGGCTGAAGAAGGGACCGTTCAGGTAAATGCATGCAGCCACAACGACAAGCTGACACTGCTTTTCAAGGACCAACCAAGCTACGCACTGAGAGGCTCATCAGCAGCAGGCTGTCCATTGGGGGATGGATTCTTTGCCCATGGCAACCAACCTATGAATCAAAGAAGAGAAATCTGAAATCCGCCCTGCTGCTTCCCCACCCCCACCGCGCCGCGGGGTCAGAGCCTCCATCCCCGCCGGGGTCGCTTTCTCTCTAGCGTCCCCACATCGCAGCGGGATCTTCGTGGGATTCCGGGCGGGAGGGGGCTTAAGGACGACCTAAGCCAGGAGAAGGGCAGGGCACTGATGCCCGAGGCCCCACCACGGCGGGGAGCGAGACCAGACCCCGGCCGGCCCCGGCATCCCCCCCGCCCCGCCTCCGTGAGACTGCGGCTTCTCCAGGGACCCGGGGCAGCGCGTTCCGGAACAGACACCCGCAGTCTAGGTTCCATTCACCGGCCTTGCTTCTTACCTGAAAGGAGTTCCCGGGGAGCCGGGTGGCGGGGCCAGCGAACCGCCGCCACCAGGCGGAAAAAAAAAAAAAGAGAGAGAGAGAGACGAGCCCGGAGGGCCGAAGCTGCGGCAGGCGAGTCCGCACCTCCGGAACAGGAAGCCAGGGCGTAAAGGGCAGGACTGCGGCGCGCGAGGCAGCCCTGCGGCAGGCGCAGGCGCCCCAGGTTGCCTCCGAAATTGGGACAGGAGCGTGTGCGTCAGGAAGAGCGAAGTCTAGAAGATCCAATCAGCACTGTGCATCCCTCACGGGGCGTAGCGACCCAAGCTGGATTGGCCCTACACCTTTCTCTTTTTACATCCGGGTGAAAGCTAGTATTTCCGCTGACTTTTTCTTTGCTCCTTGTTGGTCTTGGGGGGGGGGCTTTGATCCTCTAAATTTCTCCCCTACGTTCTTCTTTCAGCTCTTCGCATGGAACGTCCGCGAGCCTGAGGTTCCATCTCGGAACTCTGGAAGCCTCGAAGTTCTGAGCGCGGATAAAAATGAATCGCTCCCCAGGCGAGCGGCCGCCGCTCAGACTCTATCCCAAGTTACCTGTGTGGGTAGTGGAGGATCACCAGGAGGTAAGAGCTCGGCTCCCTACCCTCTCCGGTCCCTGCAGGCGTCTTCCACCAATTCCCGCCACATGCTCATCCCCATGGTCACACCGACCCGGCCCCAGGCTGGGCCATCTCTTGGCTCCAGGAGTTTTCTCCGGACGTTCCCCCCAGTGCCTGCAATGCCTTCCTGAAGCCTTTCCCCGATCCCTTGTAATTCCAGCGCCTTTCCTTTCTGAGTTATTTACTATTTATCCTGTATGTAGCTTGTGCATATATATATGTGTAGATATATAATATATGTAGATATACATATGTATATGTATGTGTGTGTGTGTGTGTATATATATATATATATATATATATATATATAGTGTGTGTGTGTGTGTGTGTGTGTTATTCTCTTCCATTAGATTGTAAACTCGTTGTGGGCAGGAAATGGCTTGTGTATCTCTGTTATCCTCAGCGCTTAGCACAGTGCCTGCCACATAGTAGGCGCTTAAGAAATATTGGTTGGTTGATGTATGGTATTAATGTTTTTAGGGACTAGCCACACTGCTTTTATTTGAGATTGATAGGAATTCCTTGTTAGGGTCTTCATGGAAGAACGAATAGAGAACCTGCTTCAGAGTCAAGAATGAATCAAACGTTGATTAACGTACCAGGTGCTGTGCCAAGAGCTTCCGATTCAAAGAAAGGCAAAACACAGCGTAGATGCTTCTGGCGTAATGGGGGAGGTAGCATGCAAACAACTCAGGACAAAAAAAAATATAGATGGGGTTATTACAAAATTGTCCTGGGCTACATTGACTGAGTAATGCCAATAATTAGCCAAGTAACAGAGATAGAAGTCAGAATTATTCCCTCAGAGTGAGACACCATCAGAAGTCCATGAACACGTGTCAAGAAGAGTCTCTGTTCCTTAGTCTAGTACAAAAGGAAGAAATGTATCCTTGATGCCAGTCATTACAATCCATCAGTAAACATTTAAGTACTGTAACAAGGAGGAGAAAGTGATCCGCAGTATGAAAGACTGAAGAGAGGTCTGAGAGAATGAGGATTGAGAAACAACCAATGGATTTGGCCACTAAGAGATTTTTAAGAGAATGAGTGGAGAGGAAGTGGAGGCACCTGTTGTGGATAGCCTTTTCATTCCCAGTAGATGAAAGAAAAAGGTTAGAATCCCTGTTCTGTGTTTGGACCTTGATCTCTGGTTGAGGGTAGTAGCCATTAGGACTGTGCTATTGAACTTTTAAAAACTGGTTCATTCATTCCTTTAAAAAATCTAATTCAGGGGCAGCTAGGGGGTGCAGTGGATAAAGCACCAACCCTGGATTCAGGAGGACCTGAGTTCAAATCCCACCTCAGGCACTTGACACTTACTAGCTGTGTGACCCTGGGCAAGTCACTTAACCCCAATTGCCCAGAGAGAGAGAGAGGAGGGGGGGAGAGAAGGAGAGAAGAACGAGAACATTGTACACAGTATCAACAACATTATGTGATGACTAACTGTGACAGATTTAACTTCTCAGCTTATAACAATGATCCAAGACAATGCCAAAAGACATTGGGAAATGCTGTCCACATTCAGCAAAAGAAGTATGGCATCTGAACACAGATTGAAGCATACTATTTTCACTTTTCTTGTTGCTTTTTTTTGTTATTGTTCTTGTTTATTCTTTCTTGTTTTTTTCCTCCCTTTTATTTTGATTCTTCCTTACATGACTAATGTGGAAATATGTTTACCATGATTGTAATATATAACCTATATCAGATTGTTTGCTGACCTTGGGAGGGGGGAGGGAAAAAAGGGTGGTAGGAAAATTTGGAACTCAAAATTTTAACATGTAATTGGGAGGAAAAAAATTTAAAATTAAAGAATGAAAGAAAGAAAACAAAGTTGCCAAAGGGTACGTAATTATAGTGACCAATCTTGTCTCCATAAAAGAGATGAGGAAGTACATCCCCCTTCTGTAGGTTGAAAGGTGGGGAACCATGGGTGTGGAATATGTCAGGCATGTCAGATATGTCAGACACTGTCAGACATGGTAGCTTGTATCTGTAGATTTTGCCTAGCTAATTTTTTATCACACCAATATAAAGGAGGGAGGGGCACATCATAAAATGACCACACACTATAATATATTTTATGTAATATGAGTACTCTATGACATATATTGTATGATGTATTAATAATACTAAATATATTATCTATGATGTCAAATTGATTTAAATAAACTTTTAGAACAAAAAAAAAAAATCTAATTCACACAGTGAATTTGTTTTGGTTTTACCTGTGTAGCAGATGACAGTTACCACCCTAGATCTGTAACTTTATTTTTAGGAAACCTTGGCCTTGAGCAGCTAGCTGGCACAGTGGGTAAAGCACTGGTCCTGGATTCAGGAGGACCTGAGTTCAAATGCAACTTCAGACACTTCACACTAGCTGTGTGACCATGGGCAAGTCACTTAACACTCATTGCCCTGCAGAAAGAAAAAAAAAAAAGGAAAAAGGAAACCTTGTCTTTAGTCACCAGGGCCTATGTATCCTAGAGAGATACTGTGAGGAAAAGTTAGTTAATGGGAGTTCCAAGGGGATGATGGGGGGAGAATCAGAAAGTAAGATGTTCCATTCTAAGCACAGAATCATAGAATTTTAGATGGAGAAAAAAAGACTATAGATCATCCATTTCACCACCTTTATTTTATAAATGAGAGACTTGAGTCCCAAATAAGTTAAGCAGTCCTTCTAGATCATACAAATAGTTGTTGCTGAAGACTGGAATACAAGTACAATGACTTGAAATAGCAATTTGGACATCATCAACAAGAAATAATAGTACATCTCTCCATTTAAAATTGAGCTCTTTTTTTCTTAGTCTGTAGTAATATACATTTATGATTTTATTTTTCAAAGCCAATTCCATGCATTTATGCTTCCATTTATCTCTTACAGGTCTTGCCTTTTATATACCGAGCTATTGGCTCAAAACATCTTCCTGCCAGTAACATAACCTTTGTTCATTTTGATTCACATCCTGACCTCCTTATTCCTGTGAATATGCCAGCAGATACTGTGTTTGACAAGGAAGCTCTCTTTGGGTAATGTATATTCAATATGTGTTTGAAACTTAGTTTTTCCTATAGATGTTCTGTAACTAAGTAGGATTGTTTTTAGGTTTTAACTTGCCCTGCATCAAATCAAACCACAACATATGTTTTTGTTTTTTTCCTTTGCTTTGAGTTACAAAACTTATGAGTGGAGTAAAAGCTCTAGGAGATAACTTTCTGTGCTATTTATAACATACTATGTTTTGCTGAAAAGTGGTCACAATCTTTTTTGGTTTTACACTGTGCCTTTTGTTTTTATACCCCATTTTTCCTCTCTATCCTCCAAGAACCCTCCTTTGTTAAAAAGAAACACATGCAGGGGGTAGCTTGGATGGCGTAGTGGATAAAGCACTGGCCCTGGATTCAGGAGGACCTGAGTTCAAATTCGGCCTCAGACACTTGACACGTACTAGCTGTGTGACCCTGGGCAAGTCACTTAACCCCCATTGCCCCACCAAAAAAATAAATAAATAAAAAGGAAACACATGCAAGCAAAATCAACAGATATAAGGCTCTGTCAGATATTACGTGCTTACCCCACTGCTCTACTGAGAGAATGAAGAGGTATTTAGTTGTCCATTCTCTAGGACTGAGATTGATCATTACAACTAATCAGAGTTTCTGATAGATTTAAAGACCAACCAGGATTCCAGAGATTCAGGGTTGAAGAATGCTACCCACTTTCCTGGCAGAAAGGGGATGGACTTAAAATGCAAAATAATACATACATTTTGGACATGGTTATTTTGGATATTTGTTTTTCTGACCATGCACATTTGTTACTAGGAATTAATAGGGGTAGAGAGAGAAAATAAATTCATATTTTTTTGAAAAAAAAAATTTTAAACAAAGCACTCTTAACTGTTTTTAGTGTTTTTATAATGTATATAAAACACTTTGAAAACCTTAAAGCCTAAATAAATATGAGCTGCTGTTATAATTCGATTTATTATTTTTATTATTCTTTTGTTTCACTCTGCCGTCATCCATACAAGTCTTCCTTTGTTTTTCCTAATTCCTCACATTTATCATTTTTCAACATCAAATTATATTCTATTATAGTAATATAATACATTTTGTTCAGCCATTCCCCAAGAGATGAGAATCCAGTTTGTTTTGAGGCTTGGGGGTGAGAAGACAGCTTTTCCTTTATCTTTGACCTCTTGGGTAGAAATCCTGTTGTAGAGCTCCAGGTCTTAGGTTGTGGAGAATTTGAGAAGTTTTCTTATATAAATTCGACTGTGATGCCTGTCATCTGAGTTAGAGAATCTCAGTTGGATAAAACCTCAAAGGTCATAACTCCTTACCTCCTTACCCAAATCTTCCTTATAACATATCCAAAATATGACAGAATGTGTCACAACAGGTTTATAGGGAAAATAATGAAATTATCCTTAATAAATAATGTACATTAATACATCATTGTATATGTGAGCTAAAATATAGTAGTATTCCCCTCATGTTGTAAATTGGAATCAATCCTTTCCTTCTCATCCTCTGTCTCTTGTCAGTAGTTTTCAAAGATCTTCCACAGAGAATTCATCCAGTTCGCTTTGGGCCTTCTTGTAGGTTTTTACATTTCTTTGATAACAGTAGAACACTGACTAACCAACCATCTGTTCTCCTTCTCTCTTTTCACACATCCACTTAACTTCTTTTTCTGGTCCTGCATTTCCTGATTATCTCATATCATTGGGGTCAAACTCAAATAGAAAGAGTTCCTACAGCCACATATTTACTTAGAAAACCACAAATTAACGTTACTGTTTTCTTTTTTTCAATATATGGAAATACTGCTTATTTTCATGTATTTTGTATTCTTTCTACTTTATCCAAGCTATTAATTACTCCATTTTTTTGTTCCATGAGATTGTCCAAGGAAACCATTATGTTATCTACAAATAGGGATTAGTTTTGTCTCTTCACCTTTGCTTATGCCTTTAGTTTCCTTCTCTTGTCTTACTCCTTGGGCTAACATTTGTAGGACTATATCATGTAACAGTGGGGAAAGGGGCATTCTTCCTCTGCTCCTTTATTTATTGGGAAAGCTTCTAGTGTTTCCCTATTGCAAATAATGCTAACTTTTGGTTAAAAACACATACACACACACACACACACACACACAAAATCATTTAAATGTGGTTCTTCCCTGAATGTGCTCTGTTTCACTAGATTCTATCTACTCATAGAATCTACTGAATTAAGTGGTTTGTGATGTTTTTGTTTTTTGTCTAGATCTGTAATTTCATTGGTATTTTGAATTACTGATGAGGGAACTCCACATCACACTTCCCTTCCCCCCACCCCCCACCTGTGCATAGAAGTCCCTACTTTCTACTTTGTGCTTATAGTGTTAGAGTTGCCTCAGCGACTGAGAGATTAAGTGGCTTTCTAATGTCATTAAACCTATCCCCTGAGCCACATTGCTATTTTAAAAACAATTGTTGATTGTTTTCCTAATGTTGAATTATCCTTATATCTCTGGCATAAGTCCAACTTCATTTTGCTGATATTTTATTCAAAATTATTCTGTAACTATATATTTTCTTTTCTTTTTTTTGAGGGCTGTTGATCCTTAGGGAAATACTGTAGTTCTTTAATTTCATTCCTTTCAGTAGCAGTTTTCTGTAGTTTGGAATTTTAAAGTAAACCAAACAGATGTTCATAAAAGTATTTCTGTAGTTAGTTCTAACACATCAATTACCTAAAGAGTACTTCCTAGATTTAAATGAAAGTTTTTGTAATTTATAATTTAAATGTTTCTTCTTTTATTTCTTTTCTAGGGAGTTGAGTATTGAGAACTGGATTATGCCTGTAGTTTATGCAGGTCATTTTTCTCAAGTAATATGGCTCCATCCTTCATGGGCTCAGCAAATCAAGGAAGGCAAACATTGTTTTTTAGTGGGCAAAGATACCTCTACCACAACTATCAGGTAACACATTATCATTTCTGTAGGTATGTAAAGGGGTCGAATGCTTTGTATCTTTTTAAGCCTTGGAAAGATTAGAGAGTGCCCTTCTTCCAAAAACCCTTTCATATAAGTACTAATATCCCCTTTCATAGATGAGAAAACCAAGCTTGCCCTGAGCCAAACAGCTAGTAATTGTCAGACTTAGTGCTTGAATCCACTCTCTCCCTACCAGGCAAATGCACTTACTAAATTCACACATGCACATATTACATGTTTTGAACTTAAATTTAAGTTAATGTCCAGATCTTTTAAATTATAACTTTATTCTAAAATAGAACTCTGAATTCTAATCTTGGTTTATCTGATGAGTTTCTTCATTAATTCACTTTAATTCTTATCTCTTTTCCAAATGTTTTCTCATTTCATCCCACTGGTAACTCATATCTACTGCTTTTCAGTTAAAAACTAGTTTTCTCTCACACTGTGAGAAGTAGCACAAATATCGTTATCCCCATTTTACCTATGAGGAGATTGAGGCTTAAATTGAGAGGGAAATGTTAGAAGTAGGGTTTTCTGACTCCCGTTTCATCATCCTTTTCCCAAATCATTGACAGTATTAAATGTTTCCTGTTTGCTGATTTTTATTTTAATGTGTAAATTTTGGTGAGTTTTTTTGCTTTCAGGATGAAAAAAAAACACACAAAAAAAGAATGAGTTGCTATTTTTACCTTTTCTATTACTGCATGCCCATTTGTCATCAACAATTGAGTAGCCAAATATGCTATTTTAGGTAAAATTAGGTCCTTGTGTCACAGATCAACTTACTAAATAAAGGTTTTTCTTTTTTTCTTTTTTCTTCCTTTTTTTTTAATTTTAGCAACAAACATTTATTTTATTTTTTTCCAGTTTATTTCTTTTTTTACTTATATTTAAATATTTCAGCTATTTTCATCCAGTTACTAACATTGATTGTTGCATTAAACTTTCTATATCTTAGGATCAATATTTAGAGCTGCAGTGGCCTTTCAAGATCATTAATTAAACAATTTAAAGGTCTAAAGTACATAAATCACATCTATCATAGCATATGTTATACACAATTCATTTATATTATGTATACCAGTATAACAAACTTTGCTATATATCTTTTTTTTTTTTTAAGGCAATGGGGGTTAAGTGACTTGCCTATGGTCACACAGCTAGTAAGTGTCAAGTGTCTGAGGCCGCATTTGAACTCAGGTACTCCTGAATCCAGGGCCGGTGCTTTAACCACTGCACCACCTAGCTGCCCCCGCTATATATCTTTTTTTATTCTTACATATAAGGTATTTTTTTTTCCCGTTACATGTAAAGATAGTTCTCAACTTTTGTTTATATAAGCTTTACAATTTCAGATTTTTCTCCCTCCCTCCCCCCTCCCCTAGACAGCAGGTAATCTGATATAGGTTATATCTATCTATATCTATATATCTATATACATATAGATGTAGATATAGATATGCACACACATATATATATACACATAATAACATTAATCCTATTTCTGCATTAATCCTGTTATAAGAGAAAAAATCAGAGCAGTGATGCAAAACCTCAAATAGAACAACAGCACCCAAAACAAAAGAAGTAGTATGGTTCCATCAGCATCTATACTCCACAGTTCTTTTTTTTTTTTTTTCTTGGATTTGGAGATCCTCTTCTATCATGAGTTCCCTGTACCATTGCATTGGTGAGAAGAATATAGTCCATCACAGTAGGTCAACACTCAATGTTGATGATACTGTGTACAATGTTCTTCTGGTTCTGCTCATCTCACTCATCATCAGCTCACGTAGACCCTCCAGGTTTCTCTGAACTCCTCCTGCTCATCATTTCTTACAGCACAATAGTATTCCATTGTATTCATATACCACAACTTGTCCAGCCATTCCCCAATCGATGGGCACCCCCTCAACTTCCAATTCCTTGCTACCACGTAAGAACAGATATAAATATTTTTGTACATGTGGGTCCCTTTCCCCTTTCCATGATTTCTTTGGGAAAAAGACCTAAAAGTGGAATTGCTGGGTCAAAGGGTATGCACAGCTTTATCGCCCTTTGGGCATAATTCCAAATTGCTCTCCAGAATGGGTGGATCAGTTCACAGCTCCACCAACAATGAATTGCTATATATCTTTTATTAGTAGTATATAATATTTTTGGAATATCAAAACATTTATGACTGTATTATGACTAAATAAAGTACTTTGAGCCATTAAAATAGTACTTTTTATAACAAATTATAAGTTGTACTGGCAGTATTTTTATGTATATAATAAAATTGTTTATTTTCAAGTTGTAGCTTATAGACCTAATATTGTAAAATGTGAGCCTGACCTAATAGTCAACAGGTTTAGTAAAAATGAAATATGATTTTATGGCTAGATTACCAGACTTAGAGGCAGTGAGACCCTGTGCTTGAATTGTACCTCTGACACTTAGCAGCTTGAACGTAATGGGGAAGTCACTTAACCTTTCTGAGCCTCAAGCAGTTCTCTAATTCTATTTTTTTTCTTTTTTTTTTTTTGGTGAGGCAGTTGGGGTTAAGTGACTTGCCCAGGGGCAGCTAGGTGGCGCAGTGGATAGAGCACCAGCCCTGGAGTCAGGAAGACCTGATTTCAAATCTGGCCTCAGACACTTAACACTTCCTAGCTGTGTGACCCTGGGCAAGTCACTTAACCCCAATTGCCTCACCAAAAAAAAATTTTTAAATGTTAAAGAATTAAAAAAAAATAAAAAGTGACTTGCCCAGGGTCACACAGCTAGTAAGTGTCAAGTGTCTGAGGCCGGATTTGAACTCAGGACCTCCTGAATCCAGAGCCGGTGTTCTATCCACTGTGCCACCTAGCTGACCCTGGTTCTCTAATTCTTTAAGTTGTACACAGCTTGTGCTCTGCTTCCTCAGATTGAATTATCGCACTAATGAAATCACAAGCCCTTGATGTATTGACATGATTTTCTATTACTTTAAACAGTTAAGCTAGATGTTCAAAAGAAGCTGGGGGGAGGGGGGAAGATACTATTGGCTATTCTTAAATCACCAAGTCTGCTAGCTAAAAAGGCATCTCAGAGATTGCCTGGCCCAAGTTCTTCATGTTACAGGTTCTGTTCTCTTTGATCCTGAAGGCAAAATATATGCGAAGTGTACTCAGTGAAATCTGGTTAAGTTATCTAAAAGAACATAAATTTTACATAAACATAGAATGTTAGAGATAGAAAAGAACCTGAGATCTCACCTAATCCACAGGTCGCACAAATAATAAGTGTCTGGACTGGTATGTAGCCCTGACCTTCCCAATCTTAACTCCTGTGCACACCCCCAGCCCGCCTTTCCAAATTTTAAGTGAGAATGGTATAGTTCTCTTTAAAAATTCTCCTTTAGAACCCTTAAGAATATGCTAGTATAGTTTTCAGTTAGAGTGGAAATTTTATTTTCTATTTAGACCAAAAAGGATGCTTTTATGTATGGTTTCTTATCAAGTAATTTCAGAGAGCTGTATCTATTTCTGTTCTTTTTTAATTTAATTTTTTAATTCGATGAACTATGCTGTAGAAAAAGGAGATTTTGGTTATTAAAGGACGTGATTTAAAGTCCCTTCAATGAGGAAAAAAATAAATAAAAGGTAATGTTTTACTTGAATGAGAGTTGTTCTAGGGAAGCATCTGGTTATGCCAATTAGTCAGTACTTACATTATTTTTACTTAAGTTGCTGATATTTCAAAGGTAACATACCTACCACTAATGTTCATGATATTCAATAAGGTAACTTTCCATGTTAAATATTATGAAGGTAAACATTATTTTTAAAAATCCATTCTCAGTTAAAAGACTTGAAAACTAGATTTTACTTAAAGGTATTTCTTTATAAGCTATAAAATTTCTTCAAATTTAGCTTTTGTATTATGTTTTAGATGCCTCCTCTTTCTTACCATGCACACTGAAATTTTACCTTTTTTTTCCTTTTGGAAATTGTTTTCCTATGATTCAGGGTTACAAGTACAGATCATTACTTCTTAAGTGATGGTCTTTATGTCTCTGAAGACCAATTGGAGAACCCAAAGCCTTTAGAGTTGGATGTAATTCTGGTAAATCCTTCCCAACTGGTCAGCAGTCAAGAGGAAAATGGAGCAGTGCCTTCTTCTAAGAGGCTGAAACTAGCTGCAGAAGAGTCACAAGGCACTACATTGATGAACTGTTCCTCTTCAGAAGGACTTTGTCCAAACCCAAAAGCAGAAGGGATGGAAAAGGATACAGGATCACAGTTGCCTCCCCAAACTTGCCCGGTGCCAGCAGTTTCAAGCTGTTCTGAGACTCAAGACTGCCAAAGTAGAGCTAGTGCTAGGGAGATTCTCCAGATTCTGAAGAAAGGAGATGCCTTTGTTTTAGATGTTGACTTGGATTTTTTTTCAGTCAAGAATCCTTTCAAAGAAATGTTCTCTCAGGTAAATATACTAGTGTGGATGACTAAAGACATACAGGATACATAGGGTGGGAAATAGGTTGGCTTTTTTCAGAAAGTCTCTTTCTCATCATCTAAAGATATCTTCTTAGGTTTATGTGTCATTGTCCATCACTGAATCAACCCAAGGGGAAACTAACAACCTAGAAGCATGTGATTGTTAAGCTGCTTTGTCAGATCACAGAAACAAAGCACTATTAGTTATAGTTAAGATTAGGATGCAAGAATCTAAGACATAACTGCATTTGTGACATCATGACAACAATGGCATCGTTCAATCAAATGGGCTGTTTCCTGCCTCCAATTTGCTGTTAACTGCTATTCTAGACCTATATTTATAGGCACCTACATTGAAAAATTATTTACCTTAAAGTGAGTGAAGCCTTTAAATTTTAATGAGTTTTTTAAGGATCACATATTATTTGTATCTCATTTAGAATTTAAACATAGTGTTTGGTTTTTTTATCTACAATTTGGATTGTCAGAAACCAAAAATATTGATAAATAAATATCAATGCTCTATTTTACTACCTTTACACCATGGATATACATAGGAAGCAATTATGAGTCAGAAACATTAAAGGTCACTAAGATTTTATAATGTAGGCTGTATTCAGTGTTTGTCTAATATCCATCATCCTGATTTTCCCCTTCTTGCTATAGAGCACAGTGCATCATGCCCTCTGGAACTACAAAAAGGAGAACATTTTCTATCTACAGCTCTCCCCATTTCTCTGCTGGAACGAGACGTATGTTGTGTTCAAGTGGAGAATCATTCACCTGGAGCCAATGGCCTCCGTGACCAACAGCTATCAGAAATTACTAAGTAGCAATCAGAACTCCTTAGAAAGCTGTCTTAGTAGAAAATGCTTGGACATGTGTTCTAAGGCCCATTCTACTGCTCATATTCCCAGGTGGGATTATGGTGCCACATGTTCTCCTGTGTAAGTGTTGCTATTTAGCAGCATTGCACATGAGCCTTTTTCTCCCTCAAAGTCTTGCATAAAACTGCAGTAGATTTCAATCCCTGTGTGTGTGTACAGGAGCTCACTGACTAAAAAAACATCCTATACTCTGGCCCTTTTTCTTCCAAGATTCCTTATATGCTCCCAGAAGTTTGTCCTGATATCTGGAAAATCTCTATATGATGAATAAGCATCTTGTTTAAAAATGTTTATATTGTAAAATTTTATGAACAGTTAAAATATTTAAATTAAGGGATTTTATCATGTGCTTCTGAATAATATTGACTTATTACTCTGTAGGCTTCAGAGAGTATTTGTACATAACTAATTTACATTCATTGTTCCAATAATAATCATTGGTGAAGAATCCCTGAAAAGGATTGGACCATTTAGAGTAAAAATCTGAAGATCACTTCTCACCTAACTTTTACAGAATAACTTTTTTTTTGTTTTTAGGCAATGGGGGTTAGGTGACTTGCCCACGGTCACACAGCTAGTAAGTGTCAAGTGTCTGAGGCCAGATTTGAACTCAGGTACTCCTGAATCCAGGGCCGGTGCTCTAACCACTGCGCCATCTAGCTGCCCCCCAGAATAACTTTTAAAGAGTCATCAAAGGAGTTTTTCTTATAGACACAGCCACTGTTAAACTGTTTTGCGTTTTAATATATATTTTTGAAACTATTAATCATTTTTTCCCTGGGGGCTTGTGTTGTCTTCCAGGAAGAATACAAGCTCTTACAAGAATTATACAGTTTTAAAAAGCCAGATACAGACCTGACAGAGGTATGCCAATATTATTGTTTGGGGTGGGGAAGGGTTTGGAAAAAACACCACAACCTCTTTAAGACTCTATGTTGTGAATGGCAGCTTATTAAGGTGATAACTTCCAAGGGACTGCTCACACTCTTTTGTTATTCATTTAAACAAATCATACTCATGTTGGAGTTTAGGAATCCCTTCCTTCTTTCCTTTCTTGTGGAACTGAAATTTTCATTGTAATGGACTTTTCTTTGAATTCTGAAATCAGTTACAGTGTTTACACTCCATTCTTAAAGGAGGGCTTGGTAGACTGTGTTGAAGGTCGGGTTCATCAGCTTGAAGACTTAGAAGCTGCTTTTGCAGATTTGTGTGATGGTGATGATGATGAAACTGTACAGAGATGGGCTTCAAATCCTGGGTAAGAATCAAGGGGCTGAAGGAGGGGGAGGGTGTCCTTTTTTGTTTCTGGCATTTTCTGGAGAATTTTTTTTTCATGTTGCTTATATTTGTAGGTCATTAGCCTGGTTTAAAAAAATAAAACTTGTTATTATAATTTTGTAAAAGGTAGTATTTTTCTACAGCTAGGGAAAAAATGTTTTCTTGCTGAGGAAACTGAATCTTGAACAATGGCTTTCACACACTTTTACTCTGGGTTCTTACCCCTTCTATATAGTAGAGCAGGGACTCTCCAGGGGTCCTGTGCTGACAAAGCCCTCACCACCCAAGCATCTTGTTAAGTACATAGATGTTTTTAAAAAGGAGACATTCTGGGGCAGCTAGGTGGCGCAGTGGATAGAGCACAGGCCCTGGAGTCAGGAGTATCTGAGTTCAAATCCTGTCTCAGACACTTAACACTTACTAGCTGTGTGACCCTGGGCAAGTCACTTAACCCCAATTGCCTCACTAAAAAAAAAAAAAAAAGACATTCTGAAGTGTGTCTTCAGTTTTAGGGGGAATTTTTCTTCTCTGTTCATATCAGTGCTGTTTCAATCACAAAAATACTGATTATTTTTCTTTAAGCGACATAGAAGAAAACTTGAAGTATAAAAAATATTGCATGGGGTGCAGCTAGGTGGCACAGTGGATAAAGCACCAACCTTGAATTCAGAAGGACTTGAGTTCAAATCTGGCCTCAGACACTTGACACTTTCTAGTGACACTGGGCAAGTCATTTAACCCTCATTGCCCTGCAAAAAAAACCAACTACAAACTAACCGTGTGTGTGTGTGTGTGTGTGTGTGTGTGTGTGTGTGTGTGTGTGTGTGTGTGTGTGTGTATACATATATATATATATTACTGCCTGTTAAATGTTGATCTATTTATTGCTCTATCACTAGCATCGTGAGCATCTTTAGTATGTATTCTGTGTTCTCGGGGAACTGAGAAATATATTCTTTCAGCATTTTGTGGAAGTAAATAAAGGGACGCCCAAAATATTGATTACAATTGACTTGTTTGAGATTTAGATTGTTTACCTCTCTGATGTAGTTATCATTTAATGTTAGTTATCTCAGCATGTATCCTTTATATGCATACACATGCTCCTGTGTGATTCCAGTTAGGCAAGGGAGCTGTTAGAGGAGGCCTAGATGATTCAAAGCTCCAAGGGCCCAATGAAGCCCAAATGACAAAGGAAAGGGATAGGTGAGACAGCTGCCTCTCTAGCTTCTGTGTTGGAAATCTGGAGGAGAGATTAGTTCAGGAGGGCTAGCAATAGAGATTTGAGAGTCATCTGCACATAGCCGATTCATTGGACCTGTGGGACCTGATGGGTTACCAAAAGGGTGAGAGTGAGAAGGTTTTAAAGGGAAGATGCCCACACTTAGTGGAGCCAGAGGAAGAGGATATTTGAGGGCTCTGAGAGATAGGAAGAAAAATAAGAATGTATAGGATCACAGAAGCCAAAGAAGAAGAAACTATCAAAGAGGAAGGGTGGTCAGCAGTGTCAAAAGCTGAGAAAAGGTCAGGAAAGTTGAGGAGTAAGGAAAGGCTATCCTTTGTAGCAATTGAGATTGTCAATAGTCTTAGAAGAATGTTAGTCTAGTGGTGGGATATGGAGCCATATTACAAGGGACTGAGATACTTAGGTGAGGAAGAGGATGAATGCAGTTGTAACTGACTTTTTCTATAAGCTTGATTATGAATGGTGAGAATGAGAGGATGGTGTCTTGAGGGAGAGGCAGGGACAAGTGAGGCATTTTGTAGGTAGCAAAGAAGCTAGAGGAATGGGTAAGAGGAAATGAGATCGAAGACATAGGCAGAAGGGTTGCTTTGGCTTGTTGAATTTTAAAACATAATTTTTGTTATATATTAAAAGTCGGGGGCGGGGGTGGGGCAGCTAGGTGGCACAGTGGATAGAGCACCGGCCTTGGAGTCAGGAGGACCTGAGTTCAAATCCGGCCTCAGACACTTGACATTAGCTGTATGACCTTGGGCAAGTCACTTAACCCTCATTGCCCTCCCCCCAAAAAAAACCGGGGTGGGTCGGGTCAAAGGCCTGATGAACTCATGTTTATATTTACTAAACCTGTAGTTGCTGGTTTGTTTGGAGAATGGGACAGTGGTCTGGCTTTTCTTCAACATAGTCTAGCTGGAAAAAAAAAAAACCCTGAATTTAGAATCAGAAAATCTGGTTAGACTCTGAGCTGTGCTAATTATTATCCAGTCAGCTATCCTCTCTGGCTTCATTTCCCTCTGCTATAAAATTAGGATGATGGACTAAATTATTTTTATGGGCCTTTCCAACTCTGAATTCGATGATCCTATGGAATTGACATCAATTTCCATTAAGTTGGTCTAAATGAAACAGCCAGTTGAATAGCATTTTGCCCTATAGTTTTTCCAAATGAACATGCACTCTGATAGGCTCTCTCTGCTCTGTCATGTTCACATCACATTGGGTATACATGTTTCTATTTTGGGTGCCATGTTTTAGACCATCAGAACATTGATAAACTGGAAACTTTTTAGGAGAGCAGCCAGGGTTGTGAAGGACCTCGCGTTCATAACATTTGAGGATCCAGTTGAAGAGACTAGGGATGTTTAGCCTGGAGTAAAAAAGATCTAGTAACTGTCTTCAAGCATTTGAAAGACTCTCACATTGAAAAGGGATTAGATGGGGCAGCTAGGTGGTGCAGTGGATAAAGCACCAGCCCTGGATTCAGGAGTACCTGAGTTCAAATCCGGCCTCAGACACTTGACACTTACTAGCTGTGTGACCCTGGGCAAGTCACTTAACCCTCATTGCCCTAAAAAAAAGAAAAAAAAAGAAAAGGGATTAGAAAACAAAACCAAACCAAAACACTCAGAGATCTTTTGGGGGCAGCTAGGTGGCGCAGTGGATAGAGCACCAGCCCTGGATTCAGGGGGACCTGAGTTCAAATGAGGCCTCAGACTCTTGACACTTACTAGCTGTGTGACCCTGGGCAAGTCACTTAACTCCCATCCCCCTGCAAAAAACAAAACAAAACAAAAAAACTCAGAGAAAAGGGATTAGACTTGTTTGATTTGACTCCAGAAAGCAAAAGTAGGAGTAAGGAGTAGAAATTGCAGAGGCCAACTTAAACTTGATGTAAGAAAACATGTCATTGCTTAGAACCATCCAGATGTGAAATAAGAGGCCATTAGAAATAAAAGTTCCCTTCCCTGCATGAGCACTTGTCTTTTGCAGATATAGGTTGGACTGTAATGGTCTCTCCGGACTTTTCTAACTGTGAAGATCTTGTGATTTTCTGAAAGTGTTATTTTGGATGCAGAAATTGAGGGTATAAACAGGATGTGGATTTGAAGTACTGTGAATGAAACTCTAAATTTAATTGTTTCTAGGTGGAATAAAGTGAAGAGGAGTGGGGGCATTACCACTATTATTACCATACTCTGTTTTGCTTTTAGAAGCTAGGAAAGATTATTAAATATATTTAATTTTTTACTATGGTTTTTTTTTTACCTTTTGAGAATTTTTCTTATTGGAGAAAAAAAAGGCTGAGGATTTTGCTGAACGTAAATTATCACTTCAAAATATATTTTAGGAAACTTGTGTTTATTTTTCCTTATCACATTTGTTGTAGATAAAAATCACTTTTAAAGGTACAGTGAAATGTTAGCTTAAAGGGATGAGATGTATAACTCCTCACCTTTCTGTACATTCTGTAGTCTTAAGGTATTAAATAGAAAACAGATTCTTGTTTAAACATAGTGAAAGATGTTAACAGCTTTTTTTCTTCATGCTACAAGCATCTTATAAAACAGTCCTAATTTAAAATTTTAAGTAGAATTGGTCTTTTATTGTTATATTATTAAAATGTGTTTGGTGTTTACTTATGGGATTTTTTTGGGGGGGTGCTTTTTTACAGAATGAGTTCCTTAATTCCACTTGTTCAGAGTTTGAAAAACCGGACAGAAATGCCAGATTATGAGATGGTAAGTAATTTCAACTGAGAAATACAAATTAGCCTTATAAAGCACTGGGGGGAGTGGGGGAGCAGGGGAACGGTGCACATGGATTGCCTTTTTATCAAATCACTCACCAGAGAAATAAAAAAGAATCTCCAGTTCTATTTATCAGAAATTTTATAGTCAACATTTGGGTTCATAATTTTTATGTGCTACAGAAATATAACACATTAGTTTTGTGTATCCTCTCAGAATGTTGAAGATGCCTATACCACATTTCCTTATGAAAACTTTTTCACTGTAACTCAGGAGGTGACTACTAGTAGGAATCCTTTTTCACATTCTAAGCAATGACAAGAAAAAGAAGCGGTCATATTGGTAGTTATCCTCCTCTTCCCCTTTCTCCCTACCTCCTTTGTAGTCCCGTTCTTCTCCCCACCCCCATAAACTTCAGTTAGTCTACTTGGTTTAAGATACAGCTCAAAATGTGATTTCATTGGCTTAACTTGGGCTACTCCTTAAAGCACAAATTATTACACACAGAATAATACAGTTTGATTGAATCTGTAATATAACATTCTGTCTCTTTTTTTTTTTTAAAGCGAGGCAGTTGGGGTTAAGTGACTTGCCCAGGGTCACACTGCTAGTAAGTGTTAAGTGTCTGAGGCTGGATTTGAACTCAGGTACTCCTGACTCCAGGGCCAGTGCTCTATCCACTGCGCCATCTAGCTGCCACTGTAATATAACATTCTTGAAATTTAGGAGTTTGTTCTTTATCTTCATATTCATATATTTTGGTGGGACTAAAGAAGTTTGAGATCTTTTGGTATCATGGGAGTCAGGTAGGCCTTGGTTCAAATCCTGTCTCAGACTTTCCTAGCTGTGTGACACTGGGTAAGTCACTTGATCTTTCCTTCAGTTTCCTCATCTATAAAATGAGAGGGTTGAGCTTTAAATCTATTATCCTAAAAAATGGAAACAAACTGCTGTTGATAAAATTCCTATCACCTCTGTGCAACAACTTTAGTAAACATAAAATTCTTTGAAAGCAGATAGTCCTACCTCTTTGCAGATATAGGAAGTTCAGAGTATAGAACATTGCATATGCTCTAAAACACAGTTGATGTGTTGGTTAGTTTATTTGAGTTGCCTTTTTTTTCTAGGTAGGAAAGAAAGGGACTATAGTTAGAAATGTATAAAAAGAAAAGTTTTAATACAACAGTGCTAAGGAAAAAGGTATAATATTAAAGGCTTTTTTTTTTTAACATTAGGTCCATCAGGCTGGTCTGACCTGTGATTATTCTGAACTTCCTCACCATATCAGCACAGAACAAGCAAATTGAGTGTCTTGTACAGTCTCTGAAGTATTTACTTAAAAACTTACCAAACCTACTCTTGTGACCATTGCCCGGTAAGATTCACTAAATAATATCTTTCTTTTCCTGAAGAGTAATTCACAAGATTATATTAAATGCTGTTATCTACGTACATGCTCTCTTTACTGACTTTTACTGTCTATATGTATATATTGGTTTCATTACCTAACAGATTGTATATAATGGTGGAGGGTGAACAGCATAAAGACATTTCAACATGCACCCTGATTCCTAAACTATTCAGTCAGATGTCTTTTTCAGCCTTGCAAACAAACTACCTACCCTAGTAATTCCCATCTTACTCCCCGCATAAAGAAAAGAAAAATAAAAACCATTGCCTGATTCAGTCTTTGCTACTCAACCCTCTCTCATTGTCTACGGCAGGATGGAGGCGTGAGTTTATTCTCAAGCCAAGGTCAGACAGTACTGGGATAGGTGTAGGAAGATCATTGTCAGAAAAGGGCTGCTTTGGTTGGGATTTTCTTTCCACTTATTCCTAGAGCTAAGCAATAGATTTTTTTTTTAAGCTATGAAGTCTAAGTAGCAAGTTGTGCTTTCCTCTGTCTGGTATTTTTTCTCTTCCTGCTCTCTGGAAACTTCACAGATTTCACCAGCTTTTTGTCTTGAACCCAATCCATGGACCACACCTTTTTTTTTTTTTTTTTTTTTTGGTGGGGCAATGAGGGTTAAGTGACTTGCCCAGGGTCACACAGCAAGTGTCTGAGGCCAGATTTGAACTCAGGTCCTCCTGAATCCAGGGCTGGTGCCTTATCCGCTTTGCCACCTAGCTGCCCCCCAGGGACCACACTTTTAAAATCAGTATTCTATTTTTTTTTTTTTTTGCTTTCTAGGTAACATAAACCCCATATATGTTAGAATTGACAAAAGTATTCACGTGTCCAAATAAAATACACCTACCTTCCTCTCTAATGAATTCTAGGAAGGACTGGTTTATTTTTAAAATTTTAACAGTGTAATCAGAAAGCACAGGTGTGCTTTCATCATTGTAAAGTTCATTGGCTTTAAATAGTAAAGTTTGTTATAATCTCATCTCTCTTCAGCTATATATAATTTTATTCAAATTTTGGTTCCAGGTCAAGTTTGGATGACTACTGTCCTTCTGAGCAAGTTGATATGATTCAAGAAAAGGTCCTTAATGTGCTTCATACTTTGTATGGCAGTCTAGACATTCACTTGGAGTATTCAGCCAATTCACCTCCAGCTTGAAAGGAAAAAAGACTCCTATTCCATCTAAAAAATGTATTAGTAATTTTTTACTAACTCTCCTATGCAGCGTCTTAAAATGAATATTTTGGTTTCTTAGAATCTTTCATTTGGAATTTTTTCCAGTGATCTAATCATCAGTCCCCATCTATCTAGGCTGTTGAATATCAAATATGCCAATTTGAAGAGTAACTATATTACTATATCTTTTTGTCTGTCTTTTTTCTGTCCTCCATGTCCCTTCCCAACCCAGTTCTGTTTCTCAAACCTGTAGCCAAAAGTACAATGGACCCTGCTTATAGGATTAAGAGCTAGATGGGACTTTAGAAGTTATATAATCCAGCTCCCTCATTTTAAAGATCAAGTAACTATGGGTACTGGTAACCTAAGTAGCTAAGTGGTGCAATGGATACTGCTGGTCCTGGAGTCAGAAAGACATTTGTTTTTTCCTTTCAAAAGCCCAAAAACATTTATTTAGGGACCCCTCAGAATATACATATATACACACAAAATACACAGCTACATTTGAGCTTACCTTCCACATGACATTAGAAAGCTACCCCTCATTAAGGATTATAAGGTGGGTACTCTTGAATTTGGTTTCATGGGCTCTCAGTTTTTAACCAAAGCCATGCAAGCCTAGGATTACACATATTGGAGATCACTGACCATACGACCTGATGAAGCTGCTGCAGAGAAGAGTGTTTATAGCATGCTAGAAAGCTGTGACGATTCTCAACAGATCCTGTACAACATCGCAGTTTTTCCATTTTTTAAAACAGATCAACTTGCCCTTTCAGAATCCTAGATCACGTAATGTGGGGTGGGAAGTGATGGATAAATAAATGCCAGAATGTAATTTCCCTTTTGGCCAAATTGAGTATTTGGATATTGGAAGCACTACATCAATAGAATGATAGTAAGTCTTCTTCTAAAGGTTTTAAGTTCCTTAGAATTATTATATGATTCTTAATGGCATAGGCCCCATTGATATTTTGTAGTGCTCAATACAATGCATACAGTGTGCATATTTGTGGAGGATAAGGCAAAAATTCTAATTGAATATGGCATCATAGGTAGAGGAAGAAAAGCTTAACAATTATTTTTTCCTTTCCATTGATTTTCTGAAGGCCATAGTGCATGGTTTTATTTGAATCATTTTTATTGTAAATATAAATACATATTTTGTCCTTAATTGGTCTTTTGGAGATCCTAGTACATCAAGAGTAGGGGGAGTTGAATGAATAACATACTGTCAGATTAGCACTTAGAAAATAAATTCAAGAATGATAGGAAGATACAGGTTGGCAAGTACAGATGCAAAGAGTAAAAATTCTATTACTCTTCACTTCTATTAGTATTCACTTGTTTTAGGGTCTCTGAACCTATTATTTTATGTAGAACTTTGCTTATTCTTCATTTTGGTTCAAGAGCTCCTTAAATGGTAGATAGACTTGAATCCTGTATTTAACAAGATAGTTTGTACCAGCCTCAGGATTAAACTTAATTTCAAAGTCATAACCTTTGGAATTCTCTGCACTCTTTGGAATGTTTTAATTTTTGATCAAGTTTGTAATATTCTGCCAGTTGTGTTTCAGTTGCTTCTAGCATATTTTGTTCTTCATCCCATAAACAGCTTTTGTTCTGTCTAGTTTTGTGGTTAATTTGTTTGTTTGTTTGTTTGTTTTGGTTTTTTTGTGGGGCAATGAGGGTTAAGTCACTTGCCCAAGGTCTCACAGCTAGCAAGTGTCAAGTGTCTGAGGCCGGATTTGAACTCAGGACCTCCTGAATCCAGAGCCAGTGCTTTTCCCACTGGGCCACCTAGCTGCCCCCTTGTGGTTAATTTTTTGATGGTTTCCTGGAATTAATTTTTTTAATGATTTATTCTCTTGATTTGGCAATTGAATACTTGTGGATATCAATAATATTTTGTAGCTAGGCTTCTCTTGCTTTATTGCTTCTAATTCTAGTCCTACTGTAGGAACTTCTGGTCAAGAATGGCAGAAGACTCCAAATTGTTCATGTATGCCTGGTACTTCTGAACATCTGCTTCTAACAATCCTTTTGGTTTTCTTAGTGATACCAGACTCATTTGGCTCATTTTTTCTGTTTTGCAATTTCTTCAGTTATCCTTTTGTTTTCTGAAACTAAAGATTCTATCTTCATGTCTGTGACCTTTCCAATCTTCTTATACCTTAAGAATAATACAGATAATGGGGCTTGGATCAAGGAGGCTGGGGTCCAGGGAGAAGGGTCCTGAAGTCAACAACAGTCAGCACCCCAGGAAAGTGCCAGTGTTGCCACCCTAGACTTATCTCCATGAGGTCAAATCCAGTCTCAGATACTAGCTGTATGATCCTGGGCAAGTCACTTAACTCTGTTTGCTTCAGTTTCCTCATCTGTAAAATGAACTGGAAAAGGAAATGGCAAACCACTCCAGTATCTCTGCCAAGAAAACCCCAAGTGAGGTCATGAAGAGTCAGACACATCTGAACAACAACTAATGTCCAGAGAAGTTAAGTCATTTGCCCAAGGGCACCAGATAATAACCAGCAAATCCAGGAATTGAGCCCAGTTTTACTGACCCCACATGACAAATCTAACTTCTTTCTATTGTCCTGCTGCTCTAGTTTTAGCTTTATCTTTACCACTTAAAAAAGCTCTCTAACCTTATTTTAATGGTGTCTCAGTGTGAAAAAGGTAACTCCCTAGAAGCCTGACGATCCTGTGACATTTTAATATACTCTCTCATAATGGTGTTGGTTGTGTGGCTCATATTACAAGTAAGTTGTTACAATGGGAAAGAATTGTTAATTTAAACTTTTGTTGTTGAGTTTCAGCTGTGTCTTCCTCTTCATGTCCCCTTTTTGGGAATTTCTTGATGCAGATACTGGAGCAGTTTGCCATTTCCTTTTCCAGCTCATTTTACAAATGAGGAAACTGAGGCAAATAATGTTAAGGGTCTTACCCAGGGTCGCACAGTTAATTAGTGTCTGAGACTGAATTTGAACTAAAGAAAATGAGTCTTCCTGATTTCAAACCTAGTGCTCTAGCAATGGGCTGAATGAAATACTACCATTCTTTGAACAGGAACATAAGGTATTGTAGGGCTTTTAGGTGTTCGTTTTGAACGTGTTATTGCAAATTAACAGAGAGCTCTGGCAAATAGTATGGCACCTTTGAGTATAAATTTTAGGGGAGGGAATCAAGTTTTCACTTCTGACCTATTATACTCTTAATAGCACTGAACACCGAGACATACCATGGTTTAGTAATCAATCACCAGATATTTAAGAGGCAAATGTCCTGTCATGAAATGCAGCCTGGTGTTACAAAAAGGCCACATTTCCTTCTTGCCATTTTCCTGCCTTGCCAACACTCACATCCCTTCCTTTCTTCCTTTTCTTCTGGGAATGGTAATTGAACCAATGCTGTCCTTTCATTCCTCAAAAGGATGTGTCAGTCAGTTGTCCTATGACTCAATTCAATATCCTTATGACTTCCTATACCACAATACCCCTCCCTGGCCAACACTGCCCTACATTTGTTGTCTTCTGTTACAGTGTAAGCTAAGGACAGAAATCTTATTTTTTATGTTGTATCCCCATTGCTTGGCACTGTACCTGGCACATAGTATTAGCTTAATAAATATGGGGCAGGGGGGCAGCCAGGTGGTGCAGTGAATAGTGCACCAGCCCTGGATTCAGGAGGACCTGAATTCAAATCCAGCCTCAGACACTTGACTTGACACTTAACTAGCTGTGTGACCCTAGGCAAGTCACTTAACCCCAATTGCCTCACCAAAAAAATAAATAGATAATGTAGGGCAGGTTTTTTGGTTTGTTTTCCTCCCTATTTGGAGTGCATTGAACTTGAAGTCTGGAAGACCTGGCTTCTAGTACTGCCCCTGACACATTACCAATGAGTCCACGGGCAAGTCATTTAGCCTTTCTAAGCCTTAGTTTCCTCTTCTGTAAAAACAGGGTCACAATACTGTAATGATTGGAATGATGCCACCTACTGGAGACTTGCTGTGAGAAAGCTCCACCATGAGGAAATGCCTCAGAGGCATTGTGGCTTTTCCTTGGCGTCAGGAAATGACGTTTGCTCTTGGGTGCTGTCTATCAAGGCTACCAGCCAATCAACTTGAGGAGCCTCCTGTTTTCTGGGAGGAGACAGGAAGGAGGAGAGGGAGCCTGCGCGGAGAGCTCTTGTGCTTTTGGGTTCCTGACTTGGTGGTGGTGGCGGCAGAGGACTTCACAGGAAATTTGAGGAAAGATAGGAATGCCAGGCTGTTGGAATTCTGTTTCTCAATCTTTTTCTACTTTCCAATAAACCCTTAAAAACCTAAACTCGTTTTATCAGTGATTTTAGTCAGTTACCCCCCAAAACTGGGGGAACAAATTAGAATCCACATTTAGAATCTTAAATTACACAATACCTAATTCCATTCTCACCTGACTCCACTGCTCTGGTCCTTCTCTGACTTCTCCATTATGCTCCAGAAAACTCATTATTGGGAAAATGTCTTAATCTTATGAGATCTTATCAGCCTGGGTACTCCTCCTCTTTGCTACCCTCTGCCCTCTCATTTGAGGAGTGGAGCCATGAACCACAAAACTGCCATTTAAGGAAGGAGCTCAACTGAAAATTAATTTCTCATGGGGCTGCACTGTTTGGGGATATCACTGACTTCTCACCATGCTACAGATCACTGAATACCTACTCCCCCAACTCCTGTTTCGACTTCTTTTTGTATATTTTCACTAGATCGTAAGCTCCTTAAGGGAAAGGATTTTTTTTCTTTGTTCTGTTTATAAACTATTAACTGACAGATATTTTGAAGATCAAATTTAGTGTTGTGTATGGCATTTTGCAAACCTGAAAGCACTGTATAAATTTCAAGTAATACTCTGGATTGGTGCTTTTCATATTTGTCACAATCCTTAGACTGCTATATTTCCTGTATTCTTGAAGGTCTCGTGCAACAGCAGCCTTTCAATGACTGAGGGTAAATTACAATACTGTTACAATTCAGTAGATGGTGCCAGCCACCAGCCTACAAATGATCTTGTTTTCCAGCTGCACTTTTTGGTTTTGTTTGAATTGATTTCACAAGGCAGATAGCTGCATATTCTGCTCACTTTCTGGTGTGAAACCAAAACTGACTTGTTTTTTATTTTGATATATCATGTGCTACTAAATTTGGGGTGCTCTTGCTTTTTGTCATTTAAAGCCAGGGCCGTAGAGGGAATTGAAGAAATCTTATTTATTTCTGTTTGGCTGCTAATTGTTTTTTAAATTCTTACAAGCCTAAATATAGGAAGTCTATAGAACATTTAATTGAGTAAATTATTTTTATGTATCAAAAGAGGCATGCTTATAGAGTTAAAAAAAACTTTTTAAATTAAACTATATGACTAATAAATTATTTTGGAACCTCAGTGTTTTGAATTAGTTATTTATATATATATTTTTTTTTCTTCCTTTTTTTTTTTTTTTAACTTTTCCACATAAAAACACCAACATCAGAGTAAGGACTATCTGGGTGATGCTTGTGAATTTCAGAATTAACAAGCACCTGAGGTCCTGAATGGTAAGTGCTTAAACTTGTTTTCAAACAAAATGCCCAATCTCAGCCACTGTCCTTCCCCCTCTCCCCCCCAATTGTAATTTCCTTGATGGTAGGGATTATCTTCACCTTTTTCTTTTTTTATACCCAACACTTGGCACACAAGTGCTATTCAATGTTTTTTCATTTACTGAAATGAGAAAGTGACACACCAGTTTCCTCTGTAGGAGTAGTCCTTCAAAGAGTAGAAGATGCAGCACTTGCCACTTGAACCAGACCACTTTAATACCCTTTTCAAATAAACATTTTGGCATTTTAGAGAGGAAAATCCCTCATACAGATTAGATAGAACTTCATTGTACTTTGTACATTGTATGCCTTAAAGATTTGGCTATATTTTTAGGTGTATAACATTCTGTAGAAGGCATTTATAATTTCATAATAGTCATTCATGACTAAATGTCTTCTGATGTTTGCTGCTTAACATTTTCTGCTATATGTACATGTAATACAAACTATGCTGGCCCTCACCACCTGGAAAGCCAAGTAGGTTAGATTTCACCCCTCCTCCAGGATTCTCTAATACCCTTAAGGAAGTTTGGGATGGTTAAGCTTTCTGCAAAGGCTCTAATCCCTACCAATGGTGTTCTCTTAATTATAGGGTGGTGGAGGCAGTCTTTGACCTAGTAATACCACTAATAAGGAGCTATCCAAAAAGAGATAAAAAAAACAAAGTTTGGGGCAGCTAGGTGGCACAGTGGTTAAAGCACCGGTCCTGAATTCAGAAGGACCTGAGTTCAAATCTGGCCTCAGACACTTGACACTAGCTGTGTGACCCTGGGCAAGTCACTTAACCCTCATTGCCTGTCTCCGCCCCCCCCCCCCCCAAAAAAAAAGTTAAAGGAACTATGTATTCAAAAAATATATGGCTGCCCTTTTCTGCTGCAAAGAATTTGAAATTGAGGAGATACTCATCAATCAGGGAATGGCTGAACAAATTGTGGGATGAGATTATGATGGAACACTTGTGCTATAAGAAATGATGACCAGGATGCTATCAGAAAAACCTGGAAAGATTTACATGAGCTGATGCAACGTGAAATGTACTGTATACAAAGTAACAGCAACATTGTAAGATGATCGGCTGTGAATGACTTATTTTCAGCAATGCAATGATGCAAGACAACTCTGAAAGACTTATGAAAAATGTGATCCATCTCCAGAGAAAGAACTAATGGTGTGGGAATACAGATTGAAGCATAACTTTTAAAAGTTTCTTTTTCTTAAGTTTTTTGTCTGTTTTCTTCACAACCTGACTGATATGGGAAGTGTTTTACAATGACTACATATGTATAATTTTTATAATAATCTTGAATTGCTTGGGTTCTTAAGGGGGGATGTGGAGGGAGGGAGGAAAACAACTTGGAATGCAAAGTTTTTTAAATGGACATTAAAAATTGTGTTTTTTTCATGTAATTGGGGGGAAATCTAAATAAATGGATATATATAGGGGAGTGGTCTTTTGCACTTAAAGTTAGGTTAGCTTTGTGGCAGCTAGATGGCACAGTAGATAAAGCACCGGCCCTGGATTCAGGAGGACCTGAGTTCAAATGTGGCCTCAGACACTTGACAGTAGCTGTATGACCCTGGGCAAGTCACTTAACCCTCATTGCCCTGCCCCCCCCCCAAAAAAAAAGGTTAGGTTAGCTTTTATATGAATATTTACATCAAAAAGTTATCACAGGGGCAGCTAGGTGGCGCAGTGGATAAAGTACTGGCCTTGGATTCAGGAGGACCTTAGTTCAAATCAGGCCTCAGGCACTTGACACTTACTAGTTGTGTGACCCTGGGCAAGTCACTTAACCCCAATTGCCTCACAAAAAAAAAAAAGAAAAGTTGTCACAAATATATAAACTTACTCCCCCAAATGTGGGAGGCAGAACTCCCTACTAACTCCCTCTCAAGTACCACCTCTGGGGAAGGGAAAAGTAATAGGTTCATAGCTTAACACTGTTCACATCGATGACAGTTTCAAATTCAAACCCCACCTCAATCTGAAATCCCAAATACCCTGGCTTATCAAGGTTTCCATTCTGGGCACCTGAAACTGAGGATTAAGAACACAGGACGGAATCAAACTCAGGCCCTTTCTTGGAGCTAGCGTACTTCCTACAGGTCAACTGGAATCTTTACCCTGGGGACACAGCCAGTAACAGCAGCAGAGAGAGCAAATAGCTTAGTCAGACGTCCAGTCAAAGGAGACTACCTCTACCCACATGATAGGGGGCTCAAAGGCCTCTGCAACTACATATGTTTCCAAAGGCCCCTGAAGGATGCCTCCATGTTAGGAGAACTGGGCACATGCAATATATAAATACATACAAAATATTAATCATAACCAGAGGTCCATCAACACAATGTAACGACTTAATAACATATGAACTGACTTTCAGTTGTAGCTGATGAAAGTACAGATATTGAAAGACTGGCTCAGATAGCTGTATTTATTTACACATGTCAAAAATCTTACTGTGAATGATGAATTGCTTGTTATTCTTTCTCTTACATTACAACAGGTGAAAACATTGTTAAGGAAGTATATGGGTTTTCAAAAAGTATAATCTTCCAATTCCCTTCAATAAGCATCGGTGACAGGGAAGAAAAAATGGATTTGTAGCTAAGTTTATTGACTCATCAGGATGAAATTGCTCTTGATAGTAAGTTTCATCATATTCACTGCATTATACATTCAGTAAGTATTGTTCCCAAAAGTCGTTAAAATAGAACATATGCTGAATTTGTTAAGAATACTGAAATTTTATGCATTCTTGGAATTGAATTGACAATTTTCTTCATTACTCTCAGAATTTGAAAGTGAAGCAGAAAGGTCTTTTTGTTTTATTTTGTTTGATTTGAAAAATTTTTTTGGTGAGGCAATTGGGGTTAAGTGACTTGCCTAGGGTCACACAGCTAGTAATTGTTAAATGTCTGAGGCCAGATTTGAACTCAGGTCCTCCTGACTCTAGGGCCGGTGCTCTATCTACTGTGCCACCTAGCTGGCCCCAGGAAAGTTTTTCTATACAGAAATTTTCTGGTTCTCTTGTCAAAGTTTTGGAGGTGATTTAGCAACTTCATGAATGTTTTTTGAAATGAAAAATTTTATAAGATCTAGACTCAGGATTTGGCTTTCAATTGTTAACAATTGGAATGAGCCCACCTGCTGGAGACTTACTGTAGAAATGAGGTGAACATCTCTGAGGGCAAGACCATGCGGCTTTTCTTTGGCATCAGGAAGTGGACTTTGCTGGTGGGGGAAGAAGGAAGAGCCTGGCGCTCTGACGAGGCCTTTTTCCTGGGACGCTGGTGGAGAAGGGAGCTAGAAATGTGCTCTCCCTTTAAATAGATAGGAATCTAGGCCTTTTTTTCTCTCTTTACAAATTCTCTATTCTCCTTAATAAATGCTAAAAAGCTCTAACTCTTGCTAAAGCTTATAATTTATTTGCAACCACTCATTAGATATTTTAGAAAGAATAGCTAGAATTTTAGCCTAACAGATGGCGACCACGAAGAGGAAAGCTGAGCCTCACTCATCTGATCTTCTGATTGGGTAAGAAATTTCCCCTACCCTCGTCCCGGTTAAATCCGAAGTACTGTTGAAGTGCCGGAGTGTTTTCCCTTTAATTTTTTCAAAGGACCTTTTAAACTCACTAATTACCTATTTTTGAGTTTAGTCTGTTTACCAGACAAATGGGAAGTAAAATCATGTTAATGCTTTGTTTTTATGATTTTCTATTTTTATTTTTATTTTTGTTGGGCCGGAGCCATACCACCCCCTCTCCCCAGCCATGCTTTTTCATAGAAGCCTCACACTCCTGTATTTTTTTCAAATTCTAATGCTGAGAGATTCTCTATCTTTGCATGCCTGGGGCAAGGACCCGACCTCTAGAAGCTTTTAAGCCCCTAGCAGTGGGGGTAGGGCCTGAGTTCAAAATCAAGTCTGATTCAAATTGCCCTGGTCCCTCCCCTCCTCTCCAGACCCCACCTTCTACCCCTTCCATGGCCAAGCCCATTGTTTCCCCTGCTCAGGAAGTCCAGAGATCTGATGGGCATGTGCAGCTTTCCCTACCTGCATTTGCAGCTTCAGGCACAGCCTTTCCCTGGCCTGGTTGTGCTTTTACTCAACCTTAGAAAGCCCTTTAAATTTCAGATTTGCTCGTTTTGTTCATAATTTTGCTAATCTGCTTTTGTCTTTAATTAGTAACCTTATAAGCATTTGTGTGGTGAAAGGACTGACAGACAATATACAGGGGGTTAAAGAAGGAAAAACTTAAGCTGAATAAAAGTGACAATCATCATAGTTCAAGACTGCTTCTTTTGCCATGGAAATGTATATATTTTACAGAAATGTAGAAGTAAGCAGCAAGGGTATTGATATGAGTATTGGGGATTTTAAATATCGGAATCAAAAGTGTCTAAATTCACTCAGAGTAATAATGTCAGTTCAGAGGTTACATAGGATTTCTATGCTATTACATCTACATTTTGAAATTAATGGTATGGTTTATTTTCAGAGATTTTCATTCTTTTGAGATTGTGTTTTATACTTAGTTTTGTTTTTTTTTTTTTTTAAACAAGGAGAATATAGTAAAAGCTTTTATAGTCATGTGATCAAGTTTATATTTTATAATACTCTTATTAGTATTAAGTTCATATTCATTTAGATTTTCCTAATTTGAATTTCATTGTCTTTTATTGTTCCATGTGTATTTTCTTCTATTCATTCATCTATCTAATTTTGAAACATTGCAAGATGGTTTTGATTTCATAATACAATGTTAATTCTAGGAGTATTGTGCTCCCATATCTGAGTTGTTTGTTTTTGTTATTTTTTCTCACTGATTATTTGATCAGACTCTTTAAAGCATTTCCCTGGCAAATTGGTTGCCATGGAAAGTGTAAATTGATTCTAGAAGTATTATTTTTGATAAGTATATTCCAAAAAAATAAAACAAAAAAGAGGGGAACAGTTGTAAAAGTTTTCTTTTTTCAAAAAAAAAGTTTTCTTTGAGATTCTGTTGTGCTTTAACTTGTATTTAAATATGTTCTGATTTTTCACAAAAGTAATTGTATACTTAGTAAAAAAAATGGGTATTTGAAATTGTTGCATAATTATATATTGTGTTCTGAGTCAAGATGTATTCATATTTTTGCGATCATTTATTGTCCTCAATTTTTAAATCCATATGAGACTAGGATTATGGGAGCTTATCATTAAGACATTAATTGCCTTATTCTGAGTTATAAGATGCCAGTTGGCCAAGATGCCATCCAATCACAAGAGGAATACATGCAAGAGCAGCACCGAACTGTCACATGAGGGGAGACATGCATGAAGCCAAGGTATGGCCAAGGGAATGGCTTTTGACAAATGTCGAGGTTGGATTCTCTTGGTTTAATATTTTATTCTCTTTTTCCCCACAATATTGTACAGATGGCTGGAAGTATTCATCCCACCCATCTCATTCTACACCTGGCTTCTATGCCCCCTCCTATATGCCTGATGCCATGGACATCTCAATCCCATGCATCTGATTAAGTCTGACTCAGTTTCCTCCAATATGTTCGGTGGCATGGACAAGTATTCCATCCACCTATTTTAAGCCTGGCATACTGCATGGGCAGTACATATTGCTCAAGTGTGGGAATGCTCATATCCCATCATTTCTCTGTTCTTTTATGGTAACCCCCATAATTATCTCAGGTGTCATGATAAAAAACAGTGTTGAATTTGGCCTTGACACCTGTTACCAGTTATATTAGATTTTTAATTTTTCATAATGGCATGAAGATAATTAGGCAGATGATGCAAAAAGTGATGAAACCAAGATAAAAATTATTTTAAAAAAATTAATATCTCAGCAATTGTCTTCTCAATTTACCCTCCACAAGGGGGGGGGGCTATAGTAATATTAATTTTAAAGAATGTTTCAATTTTTGTTTTATTATATGTTTCATGTGTAACACCTAAGATTCTGAATTCCCTTAGACATGTTTTTGAGAACTTTCATTGTTGGATTTGATTACTGACAAAGCTATTTTAAAGTTGTGTTAAGCTCAATTTTGTAGGAAATTTTCCTGGCTTATTACCAGCATCCACACATCAACCCCTGAAAAGACTTCCATTCCACAACTACACTTAGAGGACATCTGAGAAAAGACTTTCAAAGACTTTAAACGAACAGTTTTGTTTTGTTGTTGTTTTATTTTTTCTTTTTCTCTTTCTGTTATAATATACACCATCTGTAACATGTACTCTCTGTAGAGGCCCTTTGCAAGACCTATGTCAAAGTGTCGGTTCATGAGGACAAAAAATTGCCCCTCTGGACAAAACTTTCCTCTCTTCCTTTTCTATATTGTTATTAACATATTATTAGTTAGCATAGGTTATTATATTCTGTTATTTTTGACTTTCATCAAGGAAATGCCCCGTTTCTTGAGGAAACAAAGGGGGGACTGTAACAATTTGAATGACGCCACCTGCTGGAGACTTACTGTGGAAATGAGGTGAACATCTCTGAGGGCAAGACCATGTAGCTTTTCTTTGGCATCAGGAAGTGACTTTGCTGGTGGAGGAAAGAAGGAAGAGCCTGACGCTCTGATGAGGCTCTTTTTCCTGGGGATGCTGTGGAGAAGGGAGCTAGAAATGCGCTCTCCCTTTAATAGATAGGAATCTAGGCCTTTTCTTCTCTCTTTACCAAATTCTTATTCTCCTTAATAAATGCTAAAAAGCCTAACTCTTGCTAAAGCTTATAATTTATTGGCGACCACTCATTAGATATTTTAGAAAGAATAGCTAGAATTTTAGCCCTTAACACAATGTAGATATTACAGGGCACTTAAATGAGTTGAATTTAAAACCATAGTCAAAATAAATTTGTAACATTTATGTACAACTGCATTAAAGCAATTAAGATAAAATTTTATCTTTGGAAAGGCAACTAAAACTTATGATTTGACTAATTTTCCTATGTGTAAGAATTAAAAAGAATCATTTGGTACTTATAATTTCAGCAAGTATGCCTCAAGCACTCAGGGATTATTATTTGAATTTAAAAGGAGATTTGAAGAATTCAAAATGTGTGAAAGCATTTTTTGCTATTTAGTACTCAAATTTCTTTTGATGGTGATAGTAAAAAGGAACATTCAAATGGAACTTTTTGTAAAGAAATATAATGACGTTAGTGATCCAGATTTTTATTTTCATTTGCCAAGACATTTTGTTGAAATGTGAAAGCTTGCTGCAAGAATCTTTCATTCTTTGTTTGTTCTGGGTAGTACATACTTATGAGAGTAGCTATTTTCCATCCTGAAGACTATTAAAACCACATAGAATAAAATTAACAGATGATCATCTATCTTTGATCCTGAAAGCTGCATTATCACAAATAGCTTATAAACTGATAATGAAATAATTTTTTGATAAAAGATGCCAAGTTTTCTAGCAAACAGTATTAAAATGATTTTCAGTCTTCTTGTAGTGATTTTGAATCTATTTTATATTAAAACATAATAAAATCATGTGCTTTTTATCTAGAAGTCTTACCTAATTTGTATGCATCTACATAATATATGCACATAAATATTGAAAACAAATTGTAAAATTTGTAATTTCTTTATGTGTTAGTTACATCTAGTTCCTTTTTTATGTGATTTTAATGTGTTGGCATATTAATAAAGAAATATACAAAAATGTGTTTTTCTAAGTCAATATGCAGCCTATGGGGATCTAGTGGGCCCCATTTCTGTTTGAGTTTGACACTGCTGAATTTGCCTACAGGAAGGTGACTTTTGTTTAAGACTTTGGTTGTGTCTTACAATTGAGGATATAGACATGGGTGGGTGGTGTGGTATAAAGGAAAGCTCACAGGATTTGTAGTCTGGAGGACCAGGGTTAAGAGCCTGGCCTTGCTACTTATGACTTGTATGATATTGAGTAAGTCAGTATACCTCTCTAGTTCACAGTTTCCTCATCTGGGAAATGAAGGGGTGAGTTATTCAGTCAGTCATTAAACATTTATAAAACACCTATGTGCTAAGCACTGCTAAGTATTGGTGATACAAAGAAAGACCAAAAACAGTCCCTGCTCTCAAGGAGTTCATGGTCTAATGGAAAATACAACTTGATATATACAAACAGGATATATACAGGGAAAACTGAGATCAATAGGGAGAAGGCACTAGCACTAAGGGGGGATCAGGAAAGGCTTCTCATAAAAGATGGGATTTTAGGTAGGACTTGAAGGAAACTAGGAGGTGGAGATGAGGAAGGCTTAGACTAGGTAACTTCTAAGGTACTTTCTGGCTCTAGGTTGAAGATCTCAAGAAAAATGGATCTGTAGTGGTTAAGAAGAAATTTGTTGGCCCTCTGGAGCCCAACTCCATTTTGAGCTTAGTTGCACTCTGTTTACCTTTCTTGGAATCTCACCAAGAAATTTGAGTGCAACCAACTCTTTTTTATAGATTCTTCCTAAAAGGGATGATTACACTCATAATAGTTCAAGCCAAATAATTCATTCCCAATTACTAAAATTCCATGAAGCAACAAAAAATAGGTCTTTTTTCTTGATTTGGGGAGACTATTAAAGTCTGAAACGAAGGCTTACATCATCCCTGTAAACTCTTCAATTGCTCAGGGAGCCCTTACACTACCTATTATTCCTTAGATGGAATTGGGATTATAAGGAAGAAAAGGTAGTTAGACTAGGCTTCACTATAGCAGATAGTGCCACTGTTGTAGTTTGTTGGTTTTTTGGGGGGCAGGGCAATGAGGGTTAAGTGACTTGCCCAGGGTCACACAGCTAGTGTCAAGTGTCAGGCCGGATTTGAACTCAGGTCCTCTTGAATCCAGGGCCGGTGCTTTATCCACTGTGCCACATAGCTGCCCCCTGTAGTTTGTTTTGATCATACAAGAGTAAAGTTATTTTTAAAATGCCTTCTTTGCCAAAATCTAGTGATAGAAAAACTAAACTTGGAGAATACAAAACAAAGATTAAAAAAAACAAACCCACAGAATAACAGAATTTTGCAGATAGAAGAAGCCATCTCAGAAGTCATTTAATTCTACCTTTTCCTGAAACTTTACAATATAACTAATACATCTTTGCTTGGAGACCTCTTGTGAGGGGGAGCTCACTAATTCTCAAAGCAGATTGCACTACTTTTGGATAGTTCTTTTGATTAGGGACTTTTGTTTCATTTTGTTTTTCTTATATCAAGCCTAAATCAGCTTTTCTGTAATCTTTCACAAATTGCTCCCAGTTCTTCCTTCTAGGCCCAAGAAGAACAAATCAAATTCCTTCACATGACAATCCTTCAAATATTTGAAGTCAGTTAATCATTTTCCCCTAAATCTTCTCTTTCATGCTAAAATCCCAGGTTCCTTCAATAGCATTGGGTTTAATATAACCAAAATTAAAAAGAAAGCAGAAAATTGGGGGGAAATTTGCAACAAATATCCCTTATAAAGGTCTCATTTCTCAAATATATAGAGAACTGAGTCAAATTTATAAAAATACGAGTCATCCCCCAACTGAGAAATGGTCAAAGTATATGAACAGACACTTTTCAGGCAAAGAGATCAAAGCTATCTGTAGTCATACGGAAAAAAGATGCTCTAAATCACCATTAAAACAATTCTGTGGTACTACCTCACACCTATCAGGTTGGCTAACATGACAAAAAATGGGAAAATGTTGGATATTGGAGGGAATGTGGGAAAACTTGGACACTAATGCACTGTTGGTGGAGTCATGAAATTGATCCAACCTTCTGGAGAGTAATTTGGGAACTATGCCCAAAGGCCTATAAAAACTGTGCATATTCTTTGATCCAGCAATACACTGCTAGCTTTATATTCCAAAGAAATTTTTAAAAATAGGAACCTATTTGTACAAAAAATATTTATAGCAGCTGTTTTGTGATGGCTAAAAATTGGAAATCGAAGGAATGCTCATCAATTAGGGAATAGCTAGACAATATGTGTTATATGATTATGATGGAATATCATTGTGCTATAAGAAATGACAAGCTAGATGATTTCAGAAAAAGACTTACATGAACTTAAACAAAGTAAAGTGAGCAGAACCAGAAGAATGTTTTACATAGTAAGGGCATATTGTACAATGAATTGTGAATGATTTAGCTATTCTCAGCAATACAATGATCTAAGATAATCCCAAAGGAATAATGATGAAACATACTATCCACCTCCAGAGAAAGAACTGATATTGTCTGAATATAGATTGAAACATGCTAATTTTTGTTTCTTTCATTATTTTTTTTTTAAATTTGAGTTGCCCAGAGAAAATGACTAATATGGAAATGTTTTACATGACTGCACATGTACAACTAATATTAGATTCCTTACCCTCGGGGGGGGGGGGGGGGAGGAAGAGGAAGGATGGAAGGATAAAAACTTGGAACTTAAAACTTAAAAAAAAAAATGTTAAATATTGTTTTTAACTTGTAACTGGGGGGAAATAAACTATTATTTTTAAAAATAGCATTAGGCTTGCAGTAGATTTGGGGGACACTTTTCCATAAGGGATCTTCCCATAGGTCAGAACTTCACGACATTCTAAAATGCAAGGAAGAACCTCTGAATAGATACTTCATGAGAAATGCTTCAAGATAAATCTGGAAAGAGTACTAGGTCTAGAGTCAGAGGTCCTAGATTCCAGTTAAATATTTTTGTGATATTGGTCAAGTCCCACCTTCTCTGAGGCTATTTCCTTATCTATAAAAGGAGGGAAGTTGTACTGGATGGACTCTGAGGTTCTTTCCAGCTCAAAGTCTATAAACTGTAGTAGTCATTCTCAAAATGCAGTGCATAGGTTGGGTCCAAGATGAAAAACCGAGATATGCTAAAGCTATAAAGTCCTCAGAAGGCACAGATTAGCAAAGAGAAAACTGTGAGAAAGGCAAGACTTCTTCCTTAGTGACTTATGTCTAAAAATATCCCCATCTAGTCATAGGTATATCATACTGTATTTTAGTCCTGGATTGAGATGAGGACTGCTACCTAAAGAAAGAAGTGGAAAAAGAGGCACAGAAAGCTTCATTGAAAGAGACCACATCTGACACTCCACCTTACTCCCATCTATCTTAGTTTGCTATACAACTCTTGTTGAGGCAGGGGTGTGCTGGACCCTTCCCGAACCTGTTTAAATTTTCAGTGTGAGCATTTATATACCTCAGAAATTGACGAACAATATAAACCAGTACTTAGATTTATTGTTTTGTTGATTGTCTAGACTGAAGAAAGTGATGGAGAAAAGTTAATAATACATAATAATTTAAACAGATAATAATGTATAATAATAAATAATTTTAAAATGTGTCCAGCTTTTTCAGAGTTAGTTGTAAACATTTACCAGAACACTTGCTTGAAAGCTCATGGATCCCTTTCCCTACCTCCCTTCTTATTTCTAGATCAAAATGACAAGAGGTAAGTAGCAAAGACTGAAATTGGTGGAAGGGTTTTTCTTTTCTTTTTTTTTTTTCCTTTTGTTGTTTGGTAAGGGGAAACAGGACAGAGAAGAAAGGAATCATTGAGGATGGGTGGTGTATTTCCAATTTTTAAGAACCAAAGTGTCTAAAATTGCTATTTGTCTGTAAAATAAGGGGGTTGGACCAGAAGGCCTCTAAGGTCCTGTCCAGATTTAAACCTGTGATCCTGTGACTCACACCTTGTTTATTTCATCTTTGTGATGGTTCTTAGGAAGTATAACAGGGTTCTGACCACTAGGTGGACACACTTAACACAATCTCATGTTTCTTTCTATATTTGTGAATGTATATATCTATAAAAACAAATGTGAATAAGACTATCTCATATATTCAGAATGGTAATTTCATTATTCGTAATAAGGCTTCAGACTATAATACATTAAGGACCCCATTTAACATATTTTGTATTATTTGCTAATTGGGCTCTTTAGGTTTTATTACATAACTAAAATAGCCTCCTTCAGTAAACAAAGGCAGAAACAACTAATAACCTCTCTCTCTCTCTCTCTCTCTCTCTCTCTCTCTCTCTCTTTTTCTCTCACCTATCTGTGAGAAAATAATTATTAATAATGGATTTCTGGGGGCAGCTAGGTGGTGCAGTGGATAGAGCACGGGCCCTGGAGTCAGGAGTACCTGAGTTCAAATCCACCCTCAGACACTTAACACTTACTAGCTGTGTGACCCTGGGCAAGTCACTTAACCCCAATTGCCTCACTAAAAAAAAAATGGATTTCTAGGAGAAACCCAGACATTAGTTTTAGCTGCTCATTCGCCCCTCACCCCAGGAAGCCATGCTGGGATGAGTTCAAGTGAAAAAAAATGAATGCAGATTGATTCTTTTGTTTAGCTAGGGGGAAGACACACCTAGGTGCAGGGAACTTACCCTCTATAAGACCACCCTTAATTCCTGTCAATCAATGGAACCAAATGAAGGCTATAACCAATTAGCTTAGATCAATGTATGGTGACCCACCTTTATCTAAGGGGGATAAAATTTCTGGGAACAAGCAGGGTATCTCTCTTTTTTACTCTCCACATGCTTGATCTCTTGATGCTTGCCCTCTTGACTCAGAACGCTGGGTATGTAATTGTTTAGGCCTGTAAGCCTGTAGCTACTGAGGAAGTCACTCACACAGTCAATATTTTACTAATATGTAATATTAATTATTAATAAATACTGCCAAAAATGGGTGCAATAGCCATTATTATATAAATAGCCATTAATATATAAGTAGCAAATCATTTTAGAAAGTACAGCCTAGCCACAAATAATTTAAATAACACATATCTATCTATCTCAGTAGAGAGAGGAAAAGATGCATTAGCTTCCAAATGAGAGCTATGGAAAACAGAAAAAAAAAATTTAATGAAGTGTACATTTAATAAAATTTTAAGATAAATAGTTTATTGACAATGAGTTATACAAATTTAACATTATTTTAACAACCTTCTAATAATGAAATGCTATCCAAAAAATTTCATTCCATATCCATGCAAATTGTTTTATATTGTAGAATATCATTTTCTAATTTCATAGTTATTTTGAAACCTGTATTTGTAGTTTCATATGTTAATATGAATATATGGATCACCTGTGATTTGATGGAGGTACCTTATTATCCAAAAGAATTTTTTAATGACAACCCTGGGTTAATAGGAGCAACCAGGTCCTTCAAATGAACTCCAAACTGAACCCAGATAGCTAGCTGATGAAAGTCCCTACCATGTAACATCTTTTCCCTAAGGATAGCAAGTCACTATGTTATGGGGACATCATGGCATCCTCACCCTTGCCAAATCCTTTTTTGGAATCCTGTAATCTTATCATGATGCCTCTGTTACATTCATTCTTGTTATAGTATTTGCTTTTGGGTTGATCTGTAAACTGACAATGCCCTATAACCCCATGGACAAAAAAACTTTATATACCCTCAGAAAGGGGGAATCCCCAAACTCCCTTCTTAGGAGGGGAGGTCTCCTGCATGATCATGTCAATTTCTTTGGACAAAATTAAATTGGTATTATAGGGGTTTTTTTGTCTGTCTTTGATTTGGTTTGTAGCCATGTTCTTTGATCTGGTTTTAGTAGGAGATTTATGTTTTCTCTGATCTGAGTTTTTGTAGGAGGACAGGTATGGAAACAAATTGTAGGAGATATTATAAGATATTATAACTTATCTGATCTGTTTATTTTTAGGAGATATTAAAGATTAATTTCTCTGATCTGTTTGTAGGAGGCAGGCAAAATAAACGACATATTTTTAATTTTCTACACATACAATAATTTTCACTTTATATACAAAGTGTTAAACAGAGAACTTTTAATATGGAACATCAAACATTTTTTTGTAGTGTGTAATATAAAACCAAAAACTAGGGAATGTAACTGAGGGAAGAAAAAAATATTAATTTTAAGGAAGAACAAAAAAATAACAAAATCCAACTGCAGGCACAAAGTGGTCAAGTTGACATATTTAAAAGACATTGTAATCCTCTTGAGGAGTTGATATTGTATTTATGGTATTTTATGGAGTTTTCCTGAAATTAACAAAATAACTACTGAGGCAGAACTTTTAGAATTCAGAATCTGACCTTTACTCTGTTCCCTTCCCCCCCCATATGACACACATTTCTTTCCTTCTTTCCTTCCTTCCTTCTTTCCCTCCTTCTTTCTTCTCTCTCTCCTTCCCTTTGGATGAATTCTGCTCATTTGGGATCGGCAAAACAAAACAAAAACCAATTTCAGACATTCTATTTGGGGGTACTTTTCTCAGTGTTTATGAACTGGTTTCACAGGTGTATATACCACTAACAGAATTCTCCTTCAGCCCCAGTTCCTTCTTTTTTTCTTTTTTTTAGTAGAGTCACCTGTAGGGATCACATTCTAATTCCCTTCCAGGTCTCTTACATGCAATCACAGGTGCAACTGAGGGTAACCATTTTCTATGTCAACACTACTCTTTAGCATATTCTATTTATAAAAAAAAATACTGCTTTAAATAGCTGCCTCTTCCCCGGTGCCTAAGGTTTTTACCTGGGACTAAATGAGGAGATTCTGGAAAGTATATTTACTTTCCAGGATCTGCACAGGCCCAGAAGGGTTGGGAAGCTGGAACTAAGTCTAGCACTTGAGTTTCCAAGAAAGAGATTAATGAACCTATTGACACGATAAAGTCAGAGGTTTAGTTAAACAATGCAAATAGCCATTGGATGAATTGGACCCCGAAACCCTTTTTTATTAGTTGGTATTGGGCCTTTAGGGGAGCAACATATTTTATTTGGATGCAGAGGTGAAGGTTTCAGTTAATGCAAATAATTTGCCTCAATTTTGTAATTCATTTTGCCTATGTAGATAAAACCTGAGTTTCTTGTGTCCTTGCCACCAAAAACCATGTGTTTAAATGGACATGAAGGTTTCTCAATTTTTGCTAATGGAGACGTTTTTTAAAAAGTGGAAACATTGGGCAGCTAGGTGGCACAGTGGATAAAGTACAGCCTGTATTCAGGAGGACCTGAGTTCAAATCTGGCCTCAGACACTTGACAACTTACTAGCTGTGTGGCCCTGCGCAAGTCACTTAACCCCCTATTGCCTTGACAAAAAAAATAAAATAAAGTGGAAACATTTGCTTACTCATTACTCCAAAAGATTCTTTTTTTACTTCAAATGACTAAATAATTTTCTTTAGTCAAGGACGGCAGGGTACCATAGAGAAAGTTCAGAGCTCCCCTTACTGCATCAAGACTTGAACAACCTGGCTGATTCCAGCAGTCCAGGAGTAACTCAGATTTTGGGATAAGCCGCCTTTCCTTTTATTTAGCCCCTGACGGGGAAGAGTCTAGGCCTCACTAGAACTTTAAGTGTCTCTTCCTAAAACACTTAAGAATACTCTTTGAACCTCTTCCTGGAGGGGTGGGGGACTGGGTTGGTTCCCTTCTTCCACATTGGGTTGAGATGATAGAAAGTAGGGGAATTTCTGCTTGAAGAAGACCACCACTGACAAGGAGTCCAAGCCCTGGCCTGGCTTGGTCAGTAAAGATGGACTTTGAAGCACAATAGTGCAGAATCGAGGTGAAATGTAACAATGGACAGTTCATCAGTTCTGCAAAAATGCTGTATAATCTGAGGATGTTTAAGGTTCATCATCTTGGTCCAATGGGAAATAATGGGTTTAAATTTAGTAATTCCCTTCATAGCATTGGTTCATGTCTAATAGCATTGACATTGGTCATGTCAATAGCATTGACATTGGTCATGTCAATGGTAGTATCTTTGTTGCTGTTGTTCAGTTGTTTAATCATGTCTGACTCTTCATTACCTCATGGACCATTGCATAACAAGCCCTTCCATTCCTTCACTATCTTCCAAAGTCTGTCCAATCTCATGATCATTGCTTCCATGACACTATCTATCCATTTCTCTCTGTTGTCCCCTTTTCCTTTTCCCTTCAATCTTTACAACTCAGGGTCTTTTCCAATGAGTCCTGTCTTCTCATTATGTGACCAAAGTATTTAAGCTTCAGTTAATATTGCCAGATAAATCCTTGGCCAGATAAGCTTCAGTTTTAATATTGCCAGATAAATCCTTGGCCCATTTGGGTCTTGAAAGTTGCTCTTTGTTCCTTGGGGCATCAGTGCTGGGCTAGCTGCAAAAAAATGAATGCTAGAACATTGCTCTTCTTGACCTATTGAAATTCAAAAAGGCAAAGTTTCCAATCACTTCATCTAAAACAAAAAGAGTACAAAGTAGAGGGCAAAGGACCAAGGCCCATTCTCAATCAGGACCACGTCAGACATTAGCCTCAGTAGAGGGAATGCCCAAGGCCCTCTCTTTATAGCATTTTCTTTTATTGGATGTTGCAGAGTCAAAACTGACTTGAGCCTAGAACAGACCGAGGTGCTTTTCCTGGGAAAAAAAACAAAACTACTTGATAAGGTGGTAGGCCCAGGACAGATTGAGGATGCTTTTCCTGTGAAAAAACAAAGCAACTTGATAAGGGGGAAGACATATTAATACTTCTAGGAAGTAGGAAGCCATTAACGTTACAATAGCAGGAAGCCAAATGATAATCAGGTGTGCCTACTGTGAGAAAATAATGGGGTTCTATGAGACCCAAAGAGGCTGGCCAGACCTTTCTTTTTTTCTTTTTTTTTTTTTTTTGTAGGTCAATGGGGGTTAAGTGACTTGCCCAGGGTCACACAGATAGTAAGTGTCAAGTGTCTGAGGCTGGATTTGAACTCAGGTCCTCCTGAATTCGGGCCAGTGCTTTATCCACTGTGCCCCCTAGTTGCCCTGGCCAGACCTTTCTTAAGGCCAGCCCAGAGGCAGGAGAATTTCAAAAGAAATGTGGTTGGATCCTTGGACTGTGAATAGGGATTAAAACCACACTACCTGAAGACTTTTTCCCCTCAGAGGGTTCTATATTCTGACATCCGCACACACTGCACAGAACTACCCTCAAATCCAGTAAACCAATAGATTTGAATGATGCTAGCCAATTAGCTTTGAGGAATGTGTAAGGGTGGGCTCTCCTCTGGCCAGCAGGGAAGCTTACTCTTGGCTTGGAATGCCAAGGAGGCAGGATGCAGAGTGATTCTCTCCTCTCTATCCTAGATAGGCCTTCTGATCTTTCTGAGCAATGTGCTCTCTCTCTCTTTACTAATATTTAATACGCTTTAATAATGCTTAATGCCCCCAAACGGTACAGTAGCCTCTAATTTCTAGTAGTTACATATTAAAACCTCAGCTGAATTTTCCCTAAAACTTGGATACGGAATAGGGTGATCCCCATATAATTTTAATCATCACACTACAATGAGGACTAGAACTAGGGCTAGGAATGTGATACCACTCTTTCAAATATCCCCCCCCCCCACCCTAAAGGCTGTAACTTTCTGGTTTCAAGTTCTTCTCAGTCCCCTTCCCCTGCCCCACATCTATCCTCTATAAAGGCATTGCCTTCCCTCTGACTCATTGAGGAAAATGTCTTAAAATTTCTCTCCAGAAAATCTGTCTTTAGATTTTCCTCCTGGCTGCATTCCTAGTGTCACAATAAAAACTTTACTATTATCTATCATTGGAACTTGTGAGAGAGTTAATCTTTACTGAGGAATATCCAAGAGTTAATTACCTGTGACAAAACGAAGGGAACACAGCTAAAGAGAGGATGCCAGACTGTAGTTGCTATGTTTTTTTGAAGGCAGGCTCTATTTCAGGGACCTGGCCAATGAAAAAGTTCCCTCCTAACCTACTCTGGATAGAAGACTGGAACCAATTATGGAATATCACTATATGCTCACGTCTCTCCAGGCACTCTCCATTATATGTCAACACAAGTCTCCCAGAAACTAAATTCTCTAAACTCTTCTACATGGTGAATTGTATTAGAAGTACTGCAAGTATTGTGGGAATGTAGTCGGACCCCAACAAAAACCTAAAGATCAAACACCAAGGAATCTTTAAACTTTCCCAAGGGAAAAACAGCTCTGTCTCCCCACACTCACAAATGGGTGTTACTGAGCACAACCCTGGAACACTAATAAGCAATACCAAGGTCTGCAAGATGATATGCAGGTTATAGATGGACTGCTGCATATCCCACTGATACCCCTTACTCAAAAATTCCCTCCTAGTTATTCTTGCCCTTCCCAGTTTTTGCATTTCTTCTTGCTTTGTAAATTCTTCCCCTCTGTTTTGTAAACATACAAAAGACCAGGTCTTCTTCAACTCACTAGGACAGTTTTTCCATAGTGATCTGTCCCCCAGCCATATAGTCCTGTCTCCTAATAAATCTTTTTATTTTTGCTAGATTTGTGATGTGTCTCCAATTCTTTGGGGGAGTTAGCCTCACCATCCAGGCCACAAGTCCCCCCCCCCACCCCAACACAAGCACATAGCAGATCCCTATTACATATATGATTGGGGGTGTTCTGGAGTTGGGTCATATTAGCTTCTGAAAATCAATTGCGAAATTTTCAGTGTGAGCATTTATACCTCAGAATTTTGGAGTTGCTATAAATAAGGGCTTGATTTATTATTTTGTTTTTTTTATCTAGACTTAAGAAACAGATGGAGGAAAAGATTAATAATGCAGATCAAACCTAAAACTGTGGCATTGAGTATAATTTTCCCCTCTAGAGAGCTAGTTGTTAAACATTTACACCACACTATACACTGTCACAGGGGAAATTGGTGATGGTGGGCTTCTTTAGGTATTCTTTTTTAAAGAAATTACATCCTCTCGCACCGCAAATCCAATTAGAATAAAATAATCTTTTATTTAGGCACTAGAGAAAGGAACCAAGGCGAATAGACTCTTGAGAAGGGAAAAATATGGTTTAGAGACATGATTCTCTGAAATGCATTTCTCCTTGAACAGAATGAAAGCAAAATCTTTTATAGATGGTAGATGGGGTTGACTGGATGGGGTGACAACCTGACAATGGAAAGTTCCCTTTGGGGGTGGGGAAAGCTTTAGTGAGAGGTGGTGGTCCAGACTTCTGGAGTTATCTCTGTCCCCTGGTGCTGATCAGGCAGGAAGTGGCAAACTACTCTAGCATCTTTGCCAAGAAAACTCCAAAAGGGGTCATGAAGAGTTTGACACAACTGAACCACAACATTTGTAGTACTCTGTGTTAGGTGCTGGCGTTATATAAAGATATATAAAGGTATATAAAGATAAATAAGATGTGATTCCTAACCTCAAGGAGATTATAATCTAATAGGGAAGGCTAAAACATGTGTCAAATGCAGCTAATTGAAGCTGACCTTGTGTGGTTCCCAGACTCATGAATTTCCTGAGGCTGACCATTTATTATCACTCCCAACCACAGACTATTTTGTAAATGACCTCAACTTTCCAGGATTCCCAAGCTTTCTTTTTGGACTTTCAGTGGTTATGCAAAACAATTTACCTTGTGAAATCTCTGAATGTCCAAGTCCCTAGCATCTGCAGTCCCTTTCCTCTCTGCCTAAATTACTTTATAAGAACCCCATTGTTCAGCCCCCTCTTCAGGTTCTCCAGCACTTGCTACTATGTGGAATCTCAGTTACAACTCCTTACCCCCACTACATATCATAATTTCTGCTATGTTGACTGCTTTCTCATTACTTCAGGGTTGACACATGCATACAAATGTAAGAGGAGATAGAATATTGTAAGTACATAAAAAAACAGCTTTAGTGCTCTGAGGGCCAGATGTAGGAAAAAAAACACTTAACAGCTAAAACTAAAAGGTATTCCTACGTCAAGGTTAGAAAAGCAACTACGTTTTATAGCCAAGCAAAATTTCTAAGTTTAAAAAAGAAATTCAGAGTTGGAAAGTACTATTTGTAGGATAGTAATTATTTTGTTTGTTTGTTTGTTTTTTGTTTTTTTTGCCAGGCAATGGGGGGTTAAGTGACTTGCCCAGGGTCACACAGCTAGTAAGTGTCAAGTGTCTGAGGGCCGGATTTGAACTCAGGTTCCTCCTGAATCCAGGGCCAGTACTTTATCCACTGTGCCACCTAGCTACCCCCTGTAGGATAGTAATTATACTGTAAATGAGTGGTATTAGGGTGAATACAACATGGAAGTTTGGTGCATTAAAAGCTTATTGTCTAAAAAAAAGAGACAAGTTTAAGGTAAATTTTTACAATCCCATATTTGACTTATTGTTCTCTAAGCTGAACTACCATTTCCCATCCTGTGTGTCCTTGCAAATACAGTGTCTAGTTAAAGCTAACATCAAGGCAAATTCTTGTTGACTTCTATGCTAAGTTATCAGAAAATATTCACAAAACATCAAATCTATGTCTTAGATGATTTCTTAGCATTTTCAGGCAACTAAGAGCATTATATTATCCAAATTTAAAGGGTAGAAAACTGCAACCCTAGAAATGAATTTTTTTTTATTGGGGAAAGGGGAAGCAGGGAGAGAGAAACATACATCTAGCTAGCACAAAATTAGAGAATGAAATTCAGAGCTAGTCAGCAAAGGATTCAGAGTGCAGGGCAAATCACCATGTGAGCTGTCCCCTACTGACGTGAACATGCTCCTATGAATGAAATAAAAGATTGAAAGGCAAATCAAAGCCTAGAAGAAAAAGAATGAAGCCACAAAAACACATGCCTGGAAATTAGGTCGTAGAAAAAATTAATTTTTGCCACTTTGTTTTTGCCTTTGATATGAAGGGAAGAGGTAGACATCTGTCAAACTCATTTTTGATGGTCTCTGTCATCAAAAACCAAATCCATGATAAGTAGATTGAGGTATGATTTGACTTAGCTTATTAGCTCTGAAGAGATGGCTGAAGGTTATGATATGTGGATTGAGGGCATGAATGTGTGATACTATTTAATCACCAATCAGCAGATCCCTCCCTCTTATTCTTCACTAGCTATCTCTCTTGTTAATCACTGCCCAGCTGGCTGAAAGATCATCAAAGAAAGAGGGGCAAAGCAAAGTACTGGGCTAGAGAAAATAATACAAATTTTCAATACTCTAAAAAGAGCTTTAATGGAACTTTTCTTAACATACAAAATTAAAAACCTCACTGGGTTTTTTGTTTTTTGATTATTAAAAAAAAAAAAGAGAGACAGGATTCATTAAGCAAAATATTGCTATAAAGTCTTTCCTCCAACCAAGTATCTCTCATGCATTCTGGGGGGACCTGTGACCTGGATTGAGGTGGGGCTAGCTTACCTAAAGAATTGGAGGCTCTTCACAAATCTTGTAAAATAAAAAACGATATATTAGGAGAGAGGAATATATGGCTGGGGGACAGAATCACGATGGAGACTGGCCAGCTGGGTAAGGGAAGATTGGGTCTTTTTATATGTTTACAAAGGAAAGAAAAGGGAGGAAATTACAAAGCGAGAGGAAATGCAAAACTAGAAAGGGCAAGATACTTGGAAGGGGAATCTTTGAAAAATAGGGTATCAGTACGAAATGCAGCTTCCTTCCATATCTTCCATAACATCTAGCAAACCTTGATATTGCTTATCAGCATATCAGGGTCTTGTTCTGCTACACCTTATTCTTAAGGTAGGAGGCAGAGCTATTTTTCATTTGGGAAAGTTTAAGGATTCCTTGGGGGTTGGGGTCTTTAGGTTTCTTGAGGTTCCACTACATTCCCAACACAATTCATACACTAAAATTATATAAGATTGCTTAAAAATATAAAATGTAAAAAGATTTAACTTTTTTTGGACAGCCCTCTGATATTAATGTAGAAACTGAAAATACCCCATCCCCTACACACACACACACACACACACACACACACACACACACACACACACACACACACACTGCCCTGACAAGACTATTCCAGAGTCAAGGTAGCTAATGGGGCCACATCCAATTAAAATAACAGTTCACAAGCACCCACCAATTTGTTTACCTTTGTTAGTCAGCTAAAGGATATAATTTGTTCAATGAAAAGGTCTTTAATGAAATATCAGAGTAAGAAAAGTAGAAATAAAAGATTTTACCCCCAAAACTAGTTTCCATAATATCTACACCATCACTGGTGTGAGGGAAAACAATCCTCTTCTCAATAATTCTCAGGAACTCAGCAGCTGTGTGACAAAAGCTCTTTTATTTCCTTCTCATGAGGAGGCACCCTAGTGTGCAGCTAGTGGGTACAAAGAAAGAGGGCTCAAAGGCCCTGTTTTAAACCCTAATCCCTAACACAAATGGACCCTCCCCTTGTTCATCATTGATCCTGTTTGGGACAAACTGCCTCAGCTTACCCAAATAACTTGAGGAGACCACCAAGTCAAGCAGAGAAAGATTTATTGCATTCTCATGAGAATGGGCAACTTCAATGCCAGGAATGAGGATCACAATAAGGGGCTCATGCTTTGGATTTTTATAGGGATTTTGAAAGGGGGGAAGGTCTCCTCGATGCACTGGGTGCGCTCACAATCTACACATCCAATACTGTTTCGCCCAAGGTGCATGTTTAGCTCATGATCAAGGTATTGATACATGTGTATGTGTTCCAGGAACAAGGGGGTAAGGGGGAGGGGGAAGAAGGGAGGGATGGTACAAGGCAGTTAAGGCTTAGGAATGTAAAAGGGGGAGGCAGGGAAAACGTCTTCCTGTCTGATCATAATAATCCATTACAAGGACTGGGGTTTTGGAATGTGTGCACAGGGAGGGGAAAAGGGCGGTACCAGGGGCTTCTAGCCAAAGCAATAATACACGATTTCTATCACAAGCAATAAAACTAAAATGGAGACTGACAGGCCAATGAGACTAAACAGAGGCAAATGGAACTAACAAGCAATAAAAACTAGACAGAAAAAAATGGAACTAACTACTAACAGAGACTAGGGGCTGGTATTCCAGACCCCCCCCATCCTCAGAGTTCTAAACTGACCTCAAGTACCACCCTATCCCATACAGGACCCCCTCTTTTCTTTTGTTTGGAGAGCATCCACTAGAGCTTGAGTCCACTGGCCTTGGGTCCTTCACCCATCGATTGTACAGGATTCAGCCCGCCAGTCCAAGTCCCACTTATCACCAGTCTCTCCTTTGTGAAGTTTCAGAATCAGGGTCTTTGCTCTTTTCTCAGTGAACTTCTGGGTCACTGTCAGCTGCATCTGTTGAACTTTACATTGTATCAAACCTATAAAGCTGCAGACTAAACAGGGGCAAGTATCCAAAAATTACAACTGAATACCTAATCCTGTCTCATAGGTATCTTTCAGGAGGTAAACTGGAACCTAATTATCCCAATATACCATATACTTGTCCAATTCTTGGGTAGACGTGTAATGAGTTTTCGGTCACAAATCCAATAGTGTCCTCTCAAGACTGGTTTTGTTCCTTGAAATATTCTATCCTCATCATATTTTTGGTAACAACCCCCAGATATAACACAAGGAACTGATGTCAATAACTACAAGATTATAACAATAAACATGATTTAAAGTCTCTTTGTAATTTCAGTGATGTGTTCCCAGTCTCCATTAGCTCTAGCAACTTTCATCTGGGATCTCAGATGTCCCTATTAGATCCTTTTACAAAACAAATTTTAATAGCAAATACAATTGTTTCCCAACTCTTTTCCAAGGAAAGAGTAATCTCTATCTGACCCCTTCCAGGTCTGAGCATCCCCAACTGGACTCAGGCCCACCAGGTACCACTACATTTCCTCACCCCTTCTTCCAATAGCTAAGGGAAAAGAGGGCAAAGATCACTTCTTCTGTAACTGCTTTGAGCTGAATATGTGTGTAGAGCTGGTAGTGGAAGGAGCAGAAATCCTTGCAGTCCTGGTCCAGAGGGTGAAGAGGTATATAGGCTAGAATTGCTACCATAATATGAAAGCCTTGAGCCTAGATAAAACAAACTATCAAGAGGTTAAAGAGACAAAGGCCAAAAATTTTAAAAGGACACTGACTCAGTATCACTATAGGGAAAAGGGGGCAAACCAAGAGATTGAGTCCAGAACCCCAGGACCCTGCCTCAGGAGTGAAAAGCTGTTCACAAATGTCCTTCATCCAGTGAGAGGTATCAAGAATGCCCCATGCTGTTTGAAGCCTTATCTAATACTGTATGAGACAAACATTATTAACAACAGATCAAAGGGGTTACCACTACCTTGCTACATGCGAGCCATATAACCTAAATGTTTCAAAGCTCCACAGAAGGCAGAACCCTTAAATCTTTCCAAATGATTATATATCCATTTCACTTTATTTCTCCAAAAGTTTTCACTCAGTTGTTTAAGATCTAATCCTCACATAAAACTTAGGTTACAAAATACCTTTGTAAGAAGATGACCACAAATGAACTTACATAAATTACCAAGTTACTTCAATTCTAATAAAAGACTTAGGATGACACTTAACCAATTAATTTCAAAACAGTGCATGTCAAATAAGTTGTCCATAATAAACCATGTTTGTATTATAGGACATGCTCTACAGACAGATATTATTTCTACATTACACAATAAACTTATAGCTGACCTCTCCATAGGTATAACAAAACATTCTATAATTTACCATTCTCTATTTTTCTTGAAACAACTTGAGATGTTTCTGATTCGGTTTTAAAATGCATAACTAATAAAAGACAGATGACAAGGCTAAATGCTTATACATTCTAGTTGTTTAGATTTTGAAAGGAACTAGAATTCCTAAGCCAATATCTTGAATCTTATACCTGCATCTCACCCAAATATTACAGTAATTAATCTAGGGATGAAGAGATAATATTGTGTTCATGCTTATCAAGTGACATGATTATAGGAACTTGCCATAAAGAAAAAGAACAAAGCTCTGAGGGAAAGGTGCTTCCCAACTCCCAGTAGAAGTTTTGTAGACAGCCAATGCAATATGCCAGACTTAAACATCAGCCAGGTGGGAGAGTTTACATTCCACATGTAATATTTGGGGAACTGAGTCAGGAGACACCTACCTCAGCCTTTGCCAAACAGTTGGTCTCCCAGCCTTTCCCAAGAGAACTCCACCTTCAGTGTACACGTGTAAAAACCCTATAGGGTTGCTGACATGGATCATATGGCTCACCATTCCTTGATAGTCATAACTGGAGTCAGACTCAGAGCAATAATGATTAATAGTCCCATAAACATCTTAAATCACAATAACCAGTACTAAAAGTGAATTCACTTCTCAAGGATCACATATCCTAGACAAAAAGGCTGATCCTCCTCAGCTTCTAGTGGAAGATCCCTTCAGGAAGAGGGGGCGGTCCCCACACATAGCTCCAAGCTAATTGGCTAGTCCATTGATTGACATGACTTACAGGCAATCTATGAATAGACATAACCTCATTGAGCTCATTGTTTTCTTTGAGACAGTGGTATTCCATTATAACCATTCACCAACACTTGTTTAATCATTTCCCAGTTGATGGGGATCCCTGCAATTTCCAGTTCTTTGCCACCACAAAGAGAGCCTCTATAAACATTCCATTAACATTCAAAGTTATAATTACTATTTGTGAATTCCCCTCCATCTTATTTTTGCTCATTATTTTCTTTCTTGGTCTCTTTACCTTATTCCTGTTACCTTATCTTTATATTTTCTAGTAGCATAGTGTACACAAAAGGGGGGACAGGTTGTTACACTAGAAACTTTGGGGAATTTTCCCCTTGGGGTGAAATCAAGGACTCTCTTCTTTGGTTAAGCTGAAATATTTTGTTCCCAACAGGAGAGTTCCTTCACTTTGTATTGTCTGGAATATATTCTTATATGTATATTATTATTATTTTTTAAAAAACTCTGTATTGCTATTCACTTGGCTAAATAGGTTCCTTTGCTATTTTCTGTGTGTTCATTGTGAAACTGGTATTTGGTGGGAATGGAATCAAGCCTTGTTTTATAAAGCTTGGAGGCTCCTTTCCCCATTAATGATAGTAATAAGGAGTGTAGCTTGACCTAAAGATTGCATAGTTGCACTAATAATATTTAAGGGAGCTTATAGATATAATTTGCTGAGCAAAGAAGTGTGATCAGTCTCTGGTTCCAATTTCCTTCTTCCCGACAGGTATCAAAGGCTCCTTAGGGGAAAGGTGGAGAAAAGAGATGATAGAGATATCTTATTCTTACCTCACTTCCAATCACACAGTACAAATATATTTATAAACCTAATTCAAGCTCCCTGGGTTAATGACACTATTCTCTTTTCTCCAGAGAGAATTTGCTCCTCTATCTCTGGTGATATATTGCCCATTCTCCATAACTTTTTAATTTTATTTTTTTGGTGGGGCAATGAGGATTAAGTGACTTGCCCAGGGTCACACAGCTAGTAAGTATCAAGTGTCTGAGGCCGGATTTGAACCCAGGTCCTCCTGATTCCAGGGCTGGTGCTCTAACCACTGCACCACCTAGCTGCCCCTCATAAACTTTTTTTTTTTAAGTGAGGCAAATGGGGTTAAGTGACTTGCCCAGGGTCACACAGCTATTAAGTGTTAAGTGTCTGAGGCCGGATTTGAACTCAGGTACTCCTGACTCCAGGACCGGTGCTCTATCCACTGTGCCACCTAGCTGCCCCCCTTATAAACTTTTAAAGATCAAATAGTGGGGGACTTTAATCTTCTCTTCTCAAAACTAGATAAATTTAACAAAAAAATAAATAATAAAGAAGTCAAGTAAGAGAATAGAATTTTAAATAAGCTAGATATGACAGATATCTGGAGAGAATTGAATGACAATGGAAAAGTATCTATCTCAGTAATTCATGGTACCTTTAGAAAAATTGACTATATATTAGGACATAAAAACTTAATAATTAAAAGCAGAAAAACAGAAATATTAAAAGTATCCCTTTTAGATCATAATGCAATAAAAATTATATTTAATAAGGGATCATGGAAGCATAGATTAAAAAACTAATTAGAGATTAAACAGCCTAATATTAAAGAATGAGTATATTAAAGAACAAATCATAGAAACAATAATTTTATTAAAGAGAATGATGTGATGGGTAAACTAAATGTGTGGTCACCTTATTCCTTCCCCAGCGTGGGGAAAGCTAGCTAGGATTTACTTATAAATTAGATGCTGCAGCAACAGTTTAAGCATTAAGTGTTTATTAAAGTATTTAGAAGTTAGCAAAGAGAGACATGTGTCTCTGTAAGAATAGGAAAGCCTAGCCTATGGGAGAGAGAGAGAGAAAAGCTTCCTCACCTAGCAGACCCAGGCTACCAAGAGGAAGATTCCCTTTCTCTGCGAGCAGAAGCTTCCTGCATGTCAGGAAGAAGAGGCGGACTCTACACATTGCTCAAGCTAATTGGCTGGTAGCATTCAAGTCCATTGATTGATGTGATTTGAAGGCAGTCCATAACAGAACGTGCTGAGGTCAGAGTTAGATCCTCTGATGGAGCAAGGTTTTGTAAGGTAACTTCCAGAAGCTGGGTTGACCATGCTCTCTCAGCAGAGGGTGGGGGTGGGGGGGTGTCTTGTAATAAATATTCTCACAATGACAATACTGAGACAATATATCAAAACCTATGTAATATAGCAAAAACAGTCATCAGAGAAAAATTTCATCACTAAATGTTTACATCATTAAAAAGAAAAAATACAAAGCAATGAATGGTCTTTTTGCAGACAATAGAATAACATTTAGAAAAAACTGAAGACTCAACTAAAATGTTAGTTGAAATGATGAATAATTTTAGTAAAGTAGCAGGATATAAATTAAATCCACATCATCAGCATTCCTATATATCACAAACACAACCCTGAAAGAAGAGATAGTAAGAGATACTCCATTTAAAATTAACTCTAGACAGTATAAAATACCTGGAAATATACCTTCCAAAACAAACCCAGGAACTATATCAACAAAATTATTTTTTTTAAAGCCTTTTTATACAAATAAAATTAAATTTAGATAATTGGAGAAATACTAATTGTTCATGGGTAGACAGGGTCAATATAAAAAAAAATGAAAATTTTACCTAAACTAATTTATATATTCTATGCTATCTCAATTAAATTAATGAAAAATTCTTTTACTGAATTAGAAAAAAATAATATAATTTATTTGGAAGAACAAAAAGTCACAAATATCAAAAGAACCAATGGGAAAAATGTAAAGAAGGAGTACCGAGTTCTTAAACTATAATATATGGCAGTAATTATCAAAACTATCCAGTACTGGCTGATGATTAATGATTATATTGTATGACAGTTTAGTCTAACACATCAAAATTCTTCTGTGGTGAAAGTGATCTACCTGTCTGGATATACAACTGAACATTTCCTGAGACATGAACTTCCTTATCTCCAAAGATTCCAGAGACTTCCTGTTTCACATCAGCATTGTCCATTTCAGGTTTGCTGATTTGCATTGTACAAGTAGAATTAGGGCATCCTGTTGAAAACAGGAAGCAGGGTGTTAATCAATCCAGACCTGTCTGATCCAGGGACTGCACAAACCTCCACTTTTCAATTGTTAAATACTCTCCTAAGTCCTAAGTGGAAATCTCTGTTGAGATTTTTCTATGCATTGCATGTAATCGGGTTGCTGAGAAGAAGAAAAATGGGTGCTTGTCTTTATAACAGTGATTCACTATTTCTGTTTTTGTGAGGGATAGGTTTCCGTTTAATGTGGCTACGACATAGAAAGTGTTGAATATTAAATATAATAGTTTATTTTGCCTGTCTCCTACAGATCAAAGAGTTAATCTTTAATCTCTTCTACAATTAATAAACAGATCAGAGAAATTATAATATCTCCTACAATTTGTTTCCATACCTGTCCTCCTACAAAAACCCATATCAGAGAAAACATAAATCTCCTACCAAAACCAGATCAGAGGGGAAACTAGATGGAACAGTGGATAAAGCATGGGCCCTGGATTCAGGAGGACCTGAGTTCAAATTTGGCCTCAGACACTTGACCCTTACTAGCTGTGTGACCCTGGGCAAGTCACTTAACCCTCATTGCCCTGCAAAACAAAACAAAACAAAAATGAGACCAGAGACCCGATCAGAGACAGACAGAAAAAAAAAACTAATAACAATTATGTTTTGTCCTAAGAAGAAATTAGCAGGATCATGCTGGAGACCGCCCCCTCCTCATAAGGGAGTTCAGAGCTCCCCTTCTTTCTAAGAGTTTTTAAGGTTTCCTGCTCACAGGTTACAGAAGAACTTCATTGGCATGATACAAATCCACCCAAGCAAATACTACAAATGTAAATCAGTTAAACAATAACAAATCAGTTTAACAGCTCAATTTAAAGCAGATGCTACGGTTAGATTATGTGGAGATAGGAGGGGTATTATCAAAGACAAAGAGCTCTAGATAGTTGATCAGGAGAACAATAAGATCTATTCACTTTCTTGGGAAAGAAGATAATGAATAAGAATTCAAAGGGGCATTTACATTTGTCTATTCTCTTGGGGAAAGTAAATAGGGATTGTCCTGTTTCCATTTGAATTCTTTGACCAAAGGACAAAGGGCATTCTGCTCCTATTTTTTTGTCATTGTAGTTGGTGGGTTTTTGTTTGCTTTGCTTTTGTTTTATCTATCTGTCTATCTATCTATCTATCTGTTTGTTTATTTATTTATTTGTTTTGTGGGGCAATGAGGGTTAAGTGACTTGCCCAGGGTCACACAGCTAGGAAGTATCAAGTGTTTGAGATCGGATTTGACTGACTCCGGGGTGGTGCTCTACACACTGCACAACCTAGCTGCCCTTATTTTGCTCTTATTAATCCAGGGTCTCATAAAATCCATTTGGATAAAAAGGCAGCTCCATCAAATCCAGGTGATGTATACATTCATATTAACAAAAGGTAGATCAGTGGAACAGAGTAGACATACAATTTACAGCAGCAAATGAATATAGTAACCTTGCATTTGACAAGTGTAAAGACAAGGGTTTGAGATAAGAATTCATTATTTGTTAAAATTGTTGGGAAAAACTGAAAAGCCATCTGCAGAAATTGGGCATAGACCAATAATTTATACCATTTAATCAAGATACAGTCAAATGGTTATGTCATAGGAGGATTATGGGCCCCGGTACCCCAACAGTTTCCTGGGGAGTTCAAGGAAATTTTCTTGAAACCTCAGGGGTTTTCCCTTGAAATCAAATAGGCCTCTCCTTGACCTCAATCAAGGACACACACACAAACCCAAGGGAGATAAGCGGCACCAGATTGAACTGAGCATGCTCCAGGACCACCACCCTACATTCCAGTCCTCCTAAGCACCTGGATGAGGTAATCCAGGAGAAGACCACCTGGAACTGCCCATCAGCAGACTGCTTAGACCCATCAGGACAAAGTTGACACACACCACCAGATTGCTTACTAGGGATTCCTCCTACCCCAGCCCAATGCTGGAAGACCACCAGCCCCTCACCCAATAAGAGACTCTTACCCACCTCATCTAAACCCCATAAAATGGCACTCCCTGAGCTAGTCAGGGAGGAAAGCGTTTTGTTCATGTAAAACCTTCCTCCCGGCCGGTTTCTCTTGTACCCCAATAAACCTGTTCTTTTATTACTAATTAGGTATTGTGTGAGAGTGTAATTCTTTACAGAGGAATCCTAAGGACCCACGTGCTTTCTCCTATCAGTTTCTCCCCCATATCATATACATGACCTAAATATAAAGAAACATTACAAGAAAATTTGAAGAATATGAACATATTACCTATCAGACTTGTGGATAGGTGAACAATTTATGAATATACAAGAGATTGTCAAAAACAAGGCTCTGTACTACATGAAAAAGAGTGAGAAAATAATTCTTCATGAAACCAAGTATGGAAAAGTCAAACAGACTATGTTCTTCACAGACAGTGCACCCCACATACCTGAGAGACAGCTCAGTAAGACAAGCACCTGTTTATTATTATTCAACTCAACAAAACTGCCACACATGCATGCATGGGAGCTTCTCAGGAGAGGAGATCACTCTGACTGGGGGAGGGAGATATTATAAAGTTATTATATAAATATATTATATTTTAATATAACATATTGTATTAAATATAATACACTATATTATCCATTTATATTAATATTAGATTTAATATAAATATTAAATATTATATTTATGTTCTATAAATATACTATAAATATAAAGTATTGCTGGGGATTATTAGCAGGACAGTTAAGATTTATGGCATGGCATGAGATGTTTGTGTAGCTGTGATCTGACACTCTTACAAAGACAATAAGGCATCTTGATCTGGGCTTAATGGGCATTTTTAAGTGCAAATGTCTTTGCACTTAAATGTATTGCAGTGTCAGTCAGACCTGATTCCAACTTCTTGGTCCACAATAGTATATTCTTCAATCCATTTTGTTTTTTTGTTTTTTGGGGTTTTTTTGCAGGGCAATGAGGGTTAAATGACTTGCCCAGGGTCACACAGCTAGTGTCAAGTGTCTGAGGCTGGATTTGAACTCAGGTCCTCCTGGATCCAGGGCCAGTACTTTATTCACTGTGCCACCTAGCTGCCCCTCCAGCCAGTTTCAAATGTAAACCAAGGCAATCCTCTCTTAAATGGAATTTAGATCTTTCATTCCCCTAAGGGGAAGACTGGAGAAGGCAAAAAAGCAAGTTCTCCAGAGATTGCTCAGGTAAATCAAGGTACCCATTTCCACACAAACAATGAAATATTTACTTTAAACCAAAGCTTCTTAAACTGGGTTATGGCTCCATATGGAGTTGTGTAATTGAATGTGGGGGTCATAAAAAAATTGGCAACAGTAAAAGGTCATGTATACCTATTTTACATACCTATATAGCTTGGGGCAGGAGAAAAGGGGTCATGAGGGAAAAAAGTTTAAGAACCCCAGCCCTAAACCATTAGAGAAGCCCATACCCATTTTTCTGATTGGATAAGTAAGGAATAATGGGTGGTTTGGGAATGATCAAAGTAGTATGCAGAAGCAGCAATGAAGATATGGGAAAATATGGGCCTCCCCTCAAAAGCTGATTGAAATTGTCTGGGGAACAATTAATGTGTGGGAGGTGAATTTCAGCTGGGAAAAGGGTGCTTACGAATGGCTCCTTTCCTCCCCCACCCCAGCAATCAGGATCACATGGATGAGAGAGACCCAAGGCTGGTCAAGTGGGGAGGAGTTTAGAGGGCTGGTTTTGGCTTGTCTCTGAGGAAGAAAGGAGGAGTTTAGAGGGCTACCCCCTTGATTAAGAAGGGAGGAGTTTGGAGGGCTGCCCCCTTGATTAAGAAGGGAGGAGTTTAGAGGGCTGTCCCTTTGACTATACTGCATTCCAATTGGCTAGCATTTGGCACCAGTGTCTTGTTGAGCAGATTGTAACTGAGGAAGAAGGGAGGGGCCAGCTGGGTTAAGAGATAAGAGGACTGGGAGCAGCTAGGTGTCGCAGTGGATAAAGCACTGGCCCTGGATTCAGGAGTAGCTGAGTTCAAATCCAGCCTCAGACACTTACTAGCTGTGTGACCCTGGGCAAGTCACTTAACCCCCATTGCCCTGCTAAAATTTAAAAAAAAAAAAAGAGATAAGAGGACTCCGGAGTCCCATACTTGCTGCCATTTCCATTAGGGAGCTGGCCCATTCTCCAGCAAATGTAAATAAATACCTTTGATACTTCTCCAACACTGAGTCCCAGAAATTTTAAAATGGGGGATTGTCACAGAAGACCAGTCAAGATTTCCAAGCATTGTATACATACTGTGAGGGCCGGGGAATTCCACAAATTGCATGTGAGTTTCTTCATTCATTCTGCCTCAGGGCTGGGAAGAAGCAGCAAACAGTTGAAAGAAAAAAACCCAAAACAACTTTTGTTTGGACTTTCACCCTGATTAACAAGACAAAACTCAGTACAAAGAGAATTAAAAAGTCTTATTATACTAGGTCTAGGTTATAACAAGTGGATGGGCTGATCACTGGAGACCAGACATGGCTTCAAGGTGAGGCCAGTTTCTATTGATAACTTTTGTGACCAGAGAAAGACAATTTGGACAGGTTAGACAGCAAAAGAGGTTGGGCCTTTGTTCCTCTGCAAGTTAGCAAGTACATGATAATTTGCAGGTAAGAATATAACTATCAGGGGCAGCTAGGTGGCACAGTGGATAAAGCACTGGCCCTGGATTCAGGAGGACCTGAGTTCAAATCCGGTCTCAGACACTTGACACTTACTAGCTGTGTGACCCTGGGCAAGTCACTTAACCCTTATGGCCCTGCAAAAATTAAAAAAAAAAAAGAATATAACTATCACAGGTTGGGGTACATGACAAAGAACAGGCAATGCAAAAAGTAGCCTTTTCCAACAGCCTCCCTCAACACTTCTTGACCTCTTTGCTGCATCCTACTGTTTGGGGGCAAACTGCCTCAGTTTACCCAAATAACTCAAGGAGACCACCAAGTCAAGCAGAGACAGATTTATTACATTCTTGCAAGAATGGGCAAACTCAATAACTGAGTCGCAATAACTAATATATGCCTTGAGCTTTTATAGTAATGCTGGTGGGGGGGAGGTCCCCACACACACTAGGGCGAGCTCACAATCTACCATCCAATCCTGTCTCACCCAGGCTACGTGTTTAGCTTGTGATCAATGTATGGAGATATGCATATATGTTCCAGGAACAAGGGGGAAAAGGGGAGGGGAAACAAGGTCAAACTGAAGGAAGAGGGAACAGGGGAGTGACAGTGAGAGGAATCACAGTTCCCACTGACTCCCCCTTCCCCTTTCCTGGCCCCTATCTCTAAAGATATTTAACGAATAACAGGAAGAGTCACTGAGGTGTTTCAGCATTGTTTGGTAGTTGTGTTAATTTTAGAAGGATGACAGGGTTAAAATTTATCTTTGGTTATGTTGGGAAATCAAAGAAATAGAATAAAGAATAAAAGAATAATCCACTGTTGGGACCCTAGGGTCAAGTGGATTCTGCTCTAAGAAAAAGAAACATGTCACTTAACATCTGGTCTCAACTTAATTGCCACATCCTGTGCTGAGCCCCGTGATCGCCTGCCCTTTCTTCTTGAATCCCAAGTACTGAATTGGTAGGCGAACTCCCCGACCCACTCAACAGGGACTGGGGTTCTGACACATGATGGATTCCAGATAAAACTAAGATGTAGCTGACAAGTGGGGAGACTGAGCAGAAGTAAAAATACTGTTAATTGGCAATAAAACTTAAAGGAGACAGTGAGAATTTGGCAAGCAATAAACTTTTAAACTAACTATACTGGGGCGGGGCTGGGTATCTTCCAGACCCCATCCTCAGAATTTAATCTGACTCAAATCCATAATTATCTCATACACTACTGATATGGTGGGAAATGGGGTACGGGTTGGGGTAGGAGTTGGGGTTCTTAGGAATTCCTCTATAAAGAATTACACCCTCTTGCACACAAAACGTAGTTAGAATAAAGTGATAGTTTATTTAGGAGCAAGGGAAGGGAAGGGTGGGGGGAGGGAAACCATGAAAGAAATCCTTGGACTTTTCATGGGGAGATTTGGCATAAAGCACATGGCTCAGAGGTACCAAATCTCCTCGAACAGGTGACCGGAAGGTACTTTTATAGAGGACTGATGGGGGTGGCCCATCTGCCTGTGAAAAGTTCCTTTAGTGAGAGAGGACCATCCCCCACTGGTGGTAGCTGGGGGAATTGGGTGAGCAGTGGAGGACCATCCCCCACTGGTAGTGACTAAAGGATTTGGGTGAGGGGTGGCTACAGATCCCTCCTCAGAACACAAAGGCCGAAGCCACACCCAAATTTATCTCCCCAGGGTAAGGGAGACCAGAATGAAGGGTAGGAATCCCAAGCTAGCTCAGTCCGATTTGGTTCAGCTTATCTCTCTAGGCGTTATCTGTCCTCTGGTTTAGTTTCTCAAGGAGAAGATTCCTCGGTGTGCCCCAAAGAAATTCTGGGGTGCTCTGCGCCCCACGACACTACTATTGATCACCCTTTCCCCAAGGCTTTGTTCTAGGCCTACTTCTTTGTCTATACTTTCTCTGGTCAACTTTATCAGCTCCCATTGGTTCAGTTATCCTCTCTCTGCAGATAGCATACCCACACATAAACAAGGTCAAGATATTAGAAGATACCCTGTTTTCTAGAGCTAAGACCCAGCAAACAAGCTGTGCCCTAAACTTGGCATGACAACAATCCTTTGTGCTCACCCTCTGGATGAGCTTACCCTCTAGCAAAATTCCATAATTATTGTATTGCTTTGACCTGTACCAGGTATTCTTTGAGCTCGGATAATCAGTAGACAAGCTCAGACAAGTTCTGGTCATGAATCCCTCCTATGAATCAAACTTGTCAAATTGTTGCTATTACCCCTTATTGTTAGTGTTACAGCCCATTGGTATACACATTGGTAAAAATATTGATATTTGGGGGACTTGTGACCTGGATGGGGGTGGAGGTTAGCTCACCCAAAGAATTGGAGGCTCATGACAAATCTTGTAAAATAAAAAGAAATTTATTAGGAGAGGAATATATGGCCTGGGAACAGATCACCTTGGTGACTATCCCACTGGAGTAAGAGAAAACCTATCTTTTGTTATCTTTACAAAACAAAGGGGAGGGAAGGGCATTACAAAGAACTCGGAGTGAAATGTAACAGGGAAAGGATTTTGGAATAATGGGGCAACAGTGAGATATGCAGCACCCATCCATATCTTGCATATCAGTGAATCAGGGTATACTGCTCCAACATCCATTCCTGAGGTAGGACGAAGAGCTGCCTCTCCCCTGGGAGAGTTCAAGGATTCCTTGGGAGTTGGGATCTTTAGGTTTCTTGGGGTCCCACTGCATTCCCATAACATTGAGATCTCTCCACTGCCTTAGATCCTTCCACTAGGGGTAAGGCCCTGGAACATGTATCTATAGTCCCTCCTTGGGGACAGCTAGGTGTTACAGTGGATAAAGCACCAGCCCTGGATTCAGGAGGACCTGAGTTCAAATCTGGCCTCAGAGACTTGACACTTACTAGCTTTGTGACCCTGGGCAAGTCACTTAACCCTCACTGCCCAGAAAAAAATGTTTTGCATAACTGCACTTATATTGAATTGCTTGAGTTTTTAAGGAGGGGTGGGGTTGGGGAGGGGAGGGAGGGAGGGAGGAAGAGAATTTGGAACACAAAGTTTTAAAATTGATGTTAAGGGGGCAGCTAGGTGGCACAGTGGATAGAGCACTGGCCCTGGATTCAGAAGGACCTGAATTCAAATCTGGCCTCAGATAGTTAACAATTACTAGCTGTGTGTGACCCTGGGCAAGTCACTTAACCTCAATTGCCTCACAAAAACACCCATCTATGTTAAAATTTATTTTTACATATAACTCGGGGGAAGAAATTCTAAATAAGTAAAAATAAATATAACCCCTCCTTGCTTTCAAGCCATTTCATTCATTTTGAAATCAAATTTTTGTTTTATTCCTGACTCTCCTCCTCCCTGCTCTAAACAGGCTGGCTTTGGCCATCCACAGGTTAGAGGCCCAATTTGTCTGGCTGATAACACATACACACCCTCTATACACATACATCTATATATCATATATAACATGTCTAGTATGTGTGTATGTATGAGAGGAGTTTCCCTATCTGTTTTAATTCAGAGACACACCTATAATGTGTGACTACACACACACACACACACACACACACAAATACAAACATAATGTTCAGCTCTAGTCTCTGAGATTAAAGCAACACTTTTTGATATGAAACCTTTCCTGATTCAGTACCCCTCCTCCTTAATTGTTGTTTAGCCATTTCAGTCGTGTCTGATTCTTCGTGACCCTATTTGGGGTTGTTCTTGGCAAAGATGTTAGAGTGGTTTGCTATTTCCTTCTCCAGCTCTTTACAGATGAGAAAGCTATCACCAGTTTCTTGATCTATGTCTTTCACTGGACTCCAAATGACTCTGGAGGAGAGGGTGAGGCTGATGACTTTGCACAGCTCTGCCTCTCTTAAATCCAATTCACTTGCAAGTCAGGACATCACCCTCCTCATGCCATTGGTTCTCTTTGAGAACATAATGATGTGGGATGGAATTAGGGTCAAATTGATCATGAGTTGTCCCAGAAGAATTACAAGACTCAGTGACTCAGTTTCCCAAGTTTTATTGCAATACTGTGAGTGAACATAGGGAGAGAAACAAAAAAGTGGAAAGGTATCTCTTGAATAGGAAAAGAAAAGACAGTTATCTTTATAGTATGGATAAATTGATTATCAGTCTCATTATAATAATCTCCACCTTTGGGAAGTAAAAGGGAGGGCTTATCCTAATGTGAGGGCCAAAATTCGATATACTGAGCATTATTTGGGTGACTCTTTTTATTATTGGGGTCCCAGGAATATGAGGGACCTTTAAGGTTTAACTCTCTGCTCTGAACAGCCCTTTGTAAATATTTCTCCCAGACCAATAAGAAAGGGGCCTCTAAGCTTTAGTTCACAAAAGGATCAGATTTTATTACTTGGGAATTAATTAAACAACAAAGGTGAAACTAATAAAAAATCAAAGATAAGGAAATAGGAAAATGGAAATACAGATGAATATTATTAACTCTAAAATTAATCTATGCAACCCCAGACTGATTTCCAATTAAGCTAGTTCAAAGGAATTTAGGGTTTTCTGTCTAACTCACCCAACACCGAGACAGAGCGAACATGCACCACCCCAAGGGGAGTTGCCAGACAGAGAGAGTGCATGAACATGTACCGCCAGCTCAAGTACCCAAGCAGAAAAAAAAAAGAGTGAGCTCGCATACTGGAAGTAGCTTGCCTCCCTTCCAGGAGCGTTCAATCTCCCCTCCCCCAAAAGGGGAGGTCCTTCAAAGAGCTAACCTCGGGGTGGGCCAGGTGTGGTCCCTCCCAAATGAGTTAGCTAAAAACAGGAATATTAATCTTTACCACAAATAATTTTTACCACACAAATTCATCCTTATCACTCTCCTCCCCCTATTCTTGTCTTTTTTAAAACAACAAAAACACCTAGCTTATGTTCATTTCAAAGTAACATTTTATAGGAGAAAATTCAAGGTGAGATACCTGAAGATATGGCTCCCCTTTGTTACTAGAGGTGGGCCAAAGAAGTACTTTCTGTGGACCCTTGGAATTACCACTAAGGGATTTTAAGCCCTCTCTAAAATACATTTTTTCCCTATTAAAATTAAAATTAAAATTGGGGATTCTTTAATTCATTCAGATGGATCTAGTACTTCAGTGTGTGTATTGCTGTGCATTTTGTTATACGTTTATATTCTTTTTTTCTCTTTTCTTTTTTTTTTTTTTTGGTGAGGCAATTGAGGTTAAGTAGTGACTTGCCCAGGGTCACACAGCTAAGTGTTAAGTGTCTGAGGCCAAATTTGAACTCAGGTCCTCCTGACTCCAGGGCTGGTACTCTATCCAATGTTCCACCTAGCTGCCTCATATGAGTTTATATTCTTAACAAAATGTACCAATTGGTCACAAAGCATTTATTAGGTGTCTATGGCTTATAGACTATGGTAAGCACAGGGGATACAAGGTACATACAGGATAATTTGGAGATAATTAAGAGAGCCGAGGACTTAGCCTTAGGGGAATCAGGAAAGGCCTCTTGTAGAAAGTTGGGATTTTGGCTAGGATTTGAAGGAAGGTCAGCAGGCAAAGGAGGAGGAGGAAAAGAATCCAAATTTCCCCTTTCCATTTAAAATTCTTTCTCATGGCAGGGCATGAATTAATATGAAAAAGCTACTTAGGATTTAGAAAATAAATTCTGCAACCCTTTACTCAGGATTCCAAATTATTACTACTTTTGGGGAAAGCAAATACTGGAAAAATCTAACGAATAAAATGTCACTACAATTTACAGGATCTTTGACTAACCTCTAGCTCTAGTGAGTCATGGTGAGTGCTTTTTAGAAGAGAAGTCTATACTCATCTGAGTTGATTTCACTATTCCAGGCGGACCATAGTATTGTCCTAATAAAAAAGAAATAAGAGTCTACTTATCTTGGCACATTATAAAATCAGTCCATCTGTTAGGCTTAATCTAAACGAAAATTGTCTCTCCTACATTTAATAAAAATGAAATTCCATCTGGGGTCTAGGGTAACAAAATGAAGCCTCCCTACGCCTGAGCTTTTAATTCTAAATTTCTTTGCAAAATGCTAAGTTGGGATGTTACCTATCCAATGAATTTTTCTAGAAAGTCCAGACAAAAATGAAGTCTCTTTCATTGTGTTGGCAGAACTTAGAGAAAGTACAAAAGTGATGGCCAGAACAATTTTCTTGGAATTTTCAGGCTTCTTAATAAAATTGGACAATGGCAGAGATAATGATAGCAGGGAATGGGCTGATTCTGAAAGTAATCTGTGCTCCAAAGTCATAGGAATAGCAAAAAAGTGATGGAAGCTTCTTACTCACTATTCTCTCTCCTAATCTCACTCTATACTCACATGTTATATATGGAAAAAGAAGTTATTGTAACATCAAGAAATATGCCTGTTTATGTTGCTTCACTGTGTATTACTAATACATATCAAGGTGTATATGTGGTTGTGGTGTTCAGCCCATGGAGATTATGTATTTTATAAGGGTCTGTTTAGAGGTGTCTCACAGGGAGGCAAGAACAGACATCTCTAGTGTCTCCTCTCCCCATCATTTTCTAAGGGAGACTGATTCCTCCCAGGAAGGGAAGCAGGAGGTTGGGGACAGATGCTGGCTACTCTGTTCTTCTCAGAGAGAAAGCACACACTTCTAGAATTATATCTATCTGATTTTTTTTTAAGTGAGGTAATTGGGGTTAAGTGACTTGCCCAGGGTCACACAGCTAGTAAGTATTAAGTGTCTGAGGCTGAATTTGAATTCAGGTACTCCTGATTGTAGGGCCGGTGCTCTATCTACTGTGCCACCTAGCTGCCCCCATCTGATTTTTAAAATATAATTAGTCTAGGGGATGAATTCTTTAAGTTCAAGCTAAACTCCTGATTACTATTCAATAATGAGGAAGGGATTTGTTAAGCTCTATATCAGTTCCACAATGAACACACATAGCATACAGCAAATAAACTCATTTATTCAATTGGAGAGCAAACAGAAATCAGAAAAAGTATATAAAAGGGAATATGTCAGACATTACAGAATGATGGTACTTCCCCATTGGAAGTGAGAGAAGTCAGCTCAACTAAGAGAGAGGGGATCCCAGATCTTTTTTTTTATTGATGTTATTCAATCATTATCAGTTGTGTCTGACTCTTTGTGACCCCGTTTGGAGTTTTCTATGCAAAGATACTAGAGTGGTTTGCCATTTCCTTCTTCAGCTCATTTTTACATAGGAGGGAACTGAGGCAAACAGGGTTACATCTTGCCAGGGGGTCACACAGCTAGTAAGTGTCTGAGGTTAGATTTAAATTCAAGAAGAGGAGATTTCCTTACTCCTGACCCTGTACTGTATCGACTGGATCACTTCACTGTCCCATCCCAGATCTTACACAAAGGGAATTTCCCTAAAGACTGATGTAGTAAGCTGGGTATAGAGACATGATAGAGACTGTCCACTTCTCTACCTGTTGGCTTTCCCCCAGTCTTTCTCTCTCTTCATTGACCTAAAGAGATGTTGGATGCATTTTCTCTCTTTAGCTGAAAGCTAGAAGAGCAGAATCTCTCTTTTGCTCTCACCAATTTTTCCTACTCTTCAGGAAAATAAGGGGCACTGAGCAATCAATCTCTACCAAATGAGGGGAAAGTTCCACACAGTTGGTCTTTTGAACCAAAGGTTACAGATATGTTTCTCCATCTTAACATAAAGTTACTTTTATGAGTAGAGTGATTACAACTAGTATATACTGTACCAAGAAGACTCTTTGCTTCCACATTTGTTTACCATTGTCACACTTTCAAACTCCTGAAATAAAAATAGTTTTTGGAAGGATAGCTTAGATTTGTATTAATTACTCCCTTAGAGGGAATTATTCAACTACTAGATGAAAACAAGACAGGTGCCTTGAGATGGGATCTCTCATAAAAGAAAGTGGAGGGTCTTTAAGGCAGTTAGGGCAGAGAGAAGGTTCAGATAATATTTTTTGAACTTCATAATTTTGTTGTGGATAGTTCTGCTAATGAAAAGATACCAAGAATATTATTTAATTAGAAAATAAAGAAGTTTCCTTGGAATCACACCAACACTCATGTTTCTACATTGTATTGCTCAGGTCATACTTCCCTTATCAAGGAGGGGAAAGAGGAAACAAACATTTATTAAGTGCCTATTATGTTCCAAGGACTTTATAAATATTATCTCATTTAATTCTCATAAGAAGTCTGTGAGGTAGGTGCTATTATGATCCCCATTTCACAGCTGAGGAAACTGAGGAAGACAGAGAGGTTAAGTGATTTGCCCAGGGTCACACAGCTAGGAAGTGTAAGGTTGAATTTGAACTCAAGTCTTCCAGACTTCCTAAACTCAAGTCTTACTGATAGCCTAAGTGACTATCCACTGCACCCACCTGCCTGTAGAAAATATTTCCATAGTAGTTAGTGATCCATTTCTCGAAAATAAGTGTTGTTATAGACTGTTAAAGACTTTTGGACCTAATATTCAATGACAAAGTACAAATAATATAGAAATAAAAAAAGAATATATAAAACAATGTTCCAAAATGGCTTTGAGCCATTTTGTTTCAATATTCACTTCTGGCTTTAAACTCTGATAACCATTTGTAGTTCTTTTGATCTTTCAATTAATTGCTTTTATAATTTAAGATGTTAAGAAATTATTTACTCTCCTTTGCCAAGGATATCTTGCAACATCATTTGCATTTTTATTGGACAATTGCAAAACACAGAAAGCTACAATATTTTACTAATGGTCATTTAAGGTTATAGAAAAAGGATTTATTAAAATAAATTTAAATTGTCCATCAACATACCAAAACAGAAGAAAGAAAGTGGCTGACTTTATAGATCCTTATGTATATATTTTTAATAATTATCTTTCTACTCTGTCCTGTCATTTATAGTTTCACAATATTTCTCCTCTGTTACTAGGTCTGTATGTTAAAGAGATCAAAAAGGAGAAAGGACACATTTATACAAAAATATTTATAGAAGCTCTTTTTTGTGGTGCAAAGAATTGGAAATTAAGGGGATGCCCATCAACTGGAGAGTGGTTGAACAGGTTATGGTACATGACTGTGACAAACTTTCATTGTGCTATAAGAAATGACAGCAGGATATTTTCAGTGAAATCTGGGAAGACTTCTATGAACTGATGTAAGCTGAAGTGAAGAGAACCAGGAGAACACTGTACACAGAAACAGCAATATTGTAAGGATGATCAACTCTGAAAAACTAAGCTACTCTGATTAAGAGAATGATCCAAGACAATTCCAAATGACACATGATGAAAAATGCCATCCCCTTCCAGAGACAGAAATGATGAACTATGAGTATAGATGGAAGCATAATTTTAAAACTTTCTCCTCCTGCACCACTTCAGTCTTTTGGAAGGGGAAGGGAATTAGGTTCATAACTTAGCTTGGTTCCTATAAAGCACACAGTCCCAATCTCCAAGTCTTTATAAAACCAGCTTTGAGTCCCAGATCCCCTGCTTTTTCTGGGCTTCCTTATTAGGCTGGCTAGCTGCAACATCCCACATGGAATCCTGGCTGCAAGGTCACCACATCTCAAACTCCCAATTCTATTGTGGTCACAATTAGCACTTGAAACTGAGACAAATTAAACAAAACAGAGACTCAGTGCCCATTTTTCAGAGTTGGGGTAAAAGAAAATGGAGCAGGTGAAGGAAATCTTTCCAGTATCACCAGTTCAATTCATGGTGCGGTGATGTGGGTGAACTGTGATCTTAATTCTCTGGATGGGAAAGAGCTAGAGCCAGAAAGAGGTGGAAAAACCATCTCAGTCTCCCCAGTTTAAAGACAGTCTATGAATGAATTTGGATATATGAATGTGATGGAATGTTATTGTGTTGTAAGAAATTATGAAGGGGATGGTTTTAGAAAATCCCTTATATGACTTGATGCAAAATGAAGTGAACTGAACCAGGAGAACAATTTATTTTTCTCCCCAACATTTATTTATTTTTTAAAATAATATACATTTTTGTTTAAAGTTTTGAGTTCCAAATTCTATCACTCCTTCTTTTCCTCTCCTCCCTGAGGCAGTAAGCAATCAGATATAGGTTATACATATGCAATTATGTAAAACATTACCATATTAGTCATTTTGTATAAGAAAACTTAAATGAAAGAAATAAAGTGAAAAATAGATTGCTTCAGTTTGTGTTCAATTAATATCAGTTCTTTCTTTGGAGGTGGATAGTATGCTTCATCATTAGTCCTTTGGTATAGTCTTGGATCATTGTATTGCTGAGAATAGTTAAGTCCTTTACAATTCATCAAACAATATTACTGTCACTGTGCACATGTATTCCTGGTTCTGCTCACTTACTATACATCAGTTATATAAGCCTTTCCAGGCCTTTCTGAAATCATCCTGCTGGATTTTTTTTTTAATCTTTCTTATAGCACAATACTATTCCATTACAATCATACTACAGCTTGTTTAGCTATTCCTCAATTGATGGGCATTCCCTTGATTTCCAATTCTTAGCTACCCAAAAAAGAGCTGTTATAAATATTTTTATACAAATAGGTCTTTTTCCCTTTTGGGGGATGCCGCAATATTGTAAAAATAATAAACCTCGCAAAACTTAATAACTCTGATCAATAAAATGATTCACATAATTCCAAAGGACTCATAATGAAAATTGCTATCTACCTCCACATAAAGAACTATTAAGATTCAAAGTACAGATTTCCAGACTTCTTGAATTGGGACTTAGATCAGGATCAGTCTCTATGAATTTCTGCAAGGAATGGTGAAATCTCATTTAATTTTGAAATATATTATTTGGGGTTTGAAAACTTAGCATATTTTCCAGTGATTTTCACTAGTGAGCTAAATTATAGGCATCTGTGGCAGGGCTGTTGTTTCCCTCTCAGACCAACCCTTGCAGTTTCCCACGTCCCTATTCTGTGTCAGAACAATACAGATACAGACTGCAGGCTTATCTAGCTTGATTTTGCTTATGAACTCAAAGGCTTCTATAAACCAGGCAAAGCCTCTCTGGCCTGAGCCCTTCCATAAGTCTTTCAGGTTTTTTGCTGTATTTTTTTATGGTCTTGGGCTGGAAAAATTCATTGACTGGAATTTCTCCTTTAATTTCTTGATCATTATTCAGCTTGGTGTTTTTTTTTCACTTTTGGTAGAATTTTTGTGAAAAAGCTGGACTACTCTGATCCTACTCACTCTGCCATCTTAAGGGGAAACTGGTGTGTTTATGTAATTAAAAACATGGGGGCAACTAGATGGCTCAGTGGATAAAGCACCGGCCCTGGATTCAGGAGTACCTGAGTTTAGATCTGGCCCCAGACACTTACCACTTGCTAGTTGTGTGACCCTGGGCAAGTCACTTAACCCCAATTGCCTCACACACACACACACAAAAAAAACCCCACACACAAAAAACCACGAAGCTAGTCAACAGTTCCTATGAGCAATTGAAACTAGTTTTTACTTTGTTTAGCTGAAGAACTAATTTGTGACAAAGAAAATCCCATTAATTTCAACTAAGTAAAAAGTACATTGTGCTACTGGATGAATATTGGGCTATGGAGGTGGGCTTGGTGATATAGGATACAAGAATGCAGAAAACACAATGTTTATCTTCTTATAGTTTGTAAGCTAGTTGAGGGAAGAAAGTAAGACAAGATACATGCACTAATAAATTTAAAACAAAATGGAGGGGGCAGCTAGATGGCGCAGTGGTTAAAGCACCGGCCCTGGATTGAGGAGTACCTGAGTTCAAATTCGGCCTCAGACACTTAACACTTACTAGCTGTGTGACCCTGGGCAAGTCACTTAACCCCCATTGCCCCGCAAAAAAAACCAAAACCAAAACAACAACAACAACAACAAAAAAAAACCAAAATGGAACAATGTAAATGCATAGGAGAGAATATAAATGTGCAATATGGGCTTAGATACAGGATTATATAGAGAATTTCTAGTTGAGGTTACTCTCTCTAGTAATGCAGATTGATACCTTCTATGTAATTTATAATTTTAGAAAATTTCCTAAAGCAGTTAGAAGTTAAGTGACTTGCCCATGGTCACACAACCAACCTCTATGAAAGGTAGGCCTTGAGCCCAGGTCTTTATGATTTTGAGGCTTGTTTTCTAGCCCCTACTCTATGTTGCCTCTTAGGATCGCTATGCAAAACTAATGTTTTTTATTTGCTTCTAAGTGTCATTCAGTTTGATTTTATTCTATAAATATCAATAGGCATGTGGTGAGCAGACAATGCTGAACCTTGAGTTAGAAAGACTAGTTCAAATCTAGCTTCTCTTACTTTGTGACTTTGGGTAATTCATTTTACCTTTGTCTCAGTTTCCTCATGTATAAAATTGAGATTATAATAACACATATTCCCCTATATTTGTTGTGAGGATAAAATTATATATATATATGTGTGTGTACATATGTATATATATATGCATATATATATATATACATATATACACACACACACACACATATATATATATTTGAAGGGCAATAAGGGTTAAGTGACTTGCTCAGGGTCACACAGCTAGTAAGTGTCAAGTGTCTGAGGCCAGATTTGAACTCAGGTCCTCCTGAATCCAGGGTCTATCCTTTATCCACTGTGCTACCTAGCCGCCCCCTATGAGATATTTTTAAAGCATTTTCCAAACCTTGAAGTGCTATCTAAATGCTAGCTTTTCCTCCTCCTCCTCCTCCTCCTCCTCCTCCTCCTCCTCCTCCTCCTCCTCCTCCTAGCTATTCAGCACTGTGACAACATACATTATATGTGTTCTGGCCTTACCATGTCTTCAGCTCTGATTGGCAGACTCAGATGTTATCCTCCTGGTCAATCAATTGAAAATCATGATTCAGGATATTCTGTTCCAGTGTTGACAACAAGTATGAGGTGTGGTCCATAGCTCTTAAGTTGGCAAGTAGTTTTTTCTGGGATAGCTGTCTTCCTGTAGGCATTTTGGCATTGTGGAATTAAATGGAGCAGTTACAGAAAGATTTTGTTGACACCATAGATAGATCTTTTATCTTCTTGATATTTTTTAACTCCTTGAAATGTCTTCCTGATCCCAAGCCACAAATTTACCTCTGAGGCAGAAAGGGCTATAAGGATTATAGATAAAGTAGTAAGTGAAGAGATACAATCTGATTATGCCTAGCATTTAGTAGTATGCTTAATAAATATTTATTGACGGACCCATTATCAAAGTTGCAATGACCCAGCCCACAAATAAATGTGTCAGAGTTTTAGTTCCAAAATAGTTTACTCTGCCACATAAATTCTGCCTAAAAATTTCATAATCTTGTGGCCAATTTAGTGATGAGCCTTTCAGAACTTAGCTAGGCTGGTCCTTGGATGAGAGGTGGCCCATCATTGGACTCTTTCTTACTCAGAACCTTTTCAACTCGGTAGCCTTTCAACTTTCAACTTTTTTTACTCGGAACCTTTTCAACTTTCATAACTTTCATTCTGGAGACATAGCCTTTGAGAACCCAAAACTGTTTCCATTCTCGATGTGGCATCAAAATAATAACACTTTAGTAGAGGATTTCTTAGATTAAAAACTGTCAAAATTATTGTGTTAACTTCCTTTTGAGTAAGACATTTGCAAGTAAAACTTACTCAGTTCAATATGAATCCCTCAAAAATTAGGCTATCATCTGCCTTAACTAATTCTTTTAACAATTTTTCTGAAACTAATCAAATGAACTTCTTATAGCCAAAGTGCTTGTTTCCATTTTTTGTCAACATCTTAAAATGTAAATATCATTCTGCACATTTTGCATCAGAAGAATGCAAGCTCATTACTCAAAAAGGACCTCCATTCTCTGATGGTTTTCTGAGAATACGTAAATTGTCCAGGATTTTTTCATAGTAGGGAAAATTATTTTTGTGACAAAAAACAGATATTCAAATTAAATCTAGATCAATCTCACACATAACTGGAATTTGAGAGCTCTAACTGCAGAGACAATGAGTGCCAAGTACTCAGTAACATTTAGAACTCATCCAATGTCACAGTGAAACATTTGCATATTATATAATTTCATAACTCTCCCTAATAAACTATAAAAAACTTTAAAGCATCTTCATATGGCCATTTTTTTTTCTGATTTTCATTTGAATGTATTCAATAGGCTCTTTTAAGTCAAATATGTATACTAAATTTCACTACAATTTCTAAAGACATAATTTCTCCCAGTTGTCTCCATGAAAAGCTTCCATGAATAGTATAGAAAGGTTAAATTAACTTTTAAAAAATGAGAGAGAATGGGGGAAAACTGATTTTCTCCCATTAATGTTTTGAAAGGAAACACTTTCTTTCTTTCTTTCTTTCTTTCTTTCTTCTTTCTTTCTTTCTTTCTTTTTCTTTCTTTTCTTTCTTTCTTTCTTTCTTTCTTTCTTTCTTTCTTCCTTCCTTCCTTCCTTCCTTCCTTCCTTCCTTCCTTCCTTCCTTCCTTCCTTCCTTCCTTTCTTCCTTCCTTCCTTCCTTTCTTCCTTCCTTTCTCTCTTTTTTTTCCAGGACAATGAGGGTTAAGTGACTTGCCTAGGGTCACGCAGCTAGTAAGTGTTGTGTCTGAGGCCATATTTGAACTCAGGTCCACCTGAATCCAGGGCTGGTGCTTTATTCACTGTGCCACCTAGCTACCCCCAACATTTCCTTTCTTTATGCAACAAATAATCCAATTAGGAAATTTTGATATGATGAGCCAGAAATGAAAGGAAACCTTTGGTTCTCACAACCATCAATTTTTTTTTTATCAGAAAAGTATTTATTATTTTCTAGTTACATGTAGAGATAGTTTTCAACACTTGTTTCTGTAAGATTTCTCTTTTCAAAATTTTTCTCCCTCCCTCCTCTCCTTCCCCCCTCCCCAAGACAGCAAACAATCTGATATAGGTTATATATGTACAATCACATTAAACATATTTCTGCATTAGTCATGCTGTGAAAGAAGAATCAGAACACAAGGGGAAAAACATCAAAAGAGAAAAACAAAAAAAAGGAAAAATAGTATGGTTCATTCTGCATCCAGATTCCACAGTTCTTTTTTTTTTCTGGATTTGGAGAGCATTTTCCATCATGAGTTCTTTGGAAATATCTTGGACCATTGTATTGCTGAGAAGAGTCAAGTCTATCACAGTTGATCAACACACAATGTTGATATGATGTACAATGTTCTCCTGGTTCTGCTCATCTCACTCAGCATCAGTTCATGTAAGTCCTTTCATGCTTCTCTGAAATCTGCCCACTCATAGTTTCTTTCAGCACAATAGTATTCCATTACATTCATATACCACAATTTCTTCAGCCATTCCCCAATTGATGGGCATCCCCTCAATTTCCAATTCCTTGCCATCACAAAAAGAGCAGCTATAAATATTTTTGTACATGTGGGTCCTTTCCCCCTTTTTATGATCTCTTTGGGGAAAAAAAAAAAACCTAATAGTGGTATTACTGGGTCAAAGGGTATGCACAACTTATAGCCCTTTGGGCATAGTTTCAAATTGTTCTCCAGAGTGGTTGGATCAGTTCACAGCTCCACCAACAATGCATTAGTGTTTCATTTTTTCAACAGCTTCTCTCAACATTTATTATTTCTTTTTTGCCATATTAGCCAATCTGATAGGTGTGAGGTGGTACCTCAGAGTTGTTTTAATTTGCATTTCTCTAATAAATAGTGATTTAGAGCATTCTTTTTTCATATGGCAATAGATAGCTTGATTTCTTCATCTGAAAACTGGCCTGTTTCATATCCTTTGACCATTTCTCATTGGGGAAAATGACTTGGATTCTTATAAATTTGATTTAATTCCCCAATATATTTTAGAATGAGGCCTTTATCAGAAACACTGGTTATAAAAATTGTTTCCCAGCTTTCTGCCCTCCCTTCTAATTTTCGATGCATTGCTTCTGTTGTACAACACCTATATAATTTAATGTAATCAAAATCATCTATTTTTCATTTCATAATATTCTCTATTTCTTGTTTGGTCATAAACTGTTCTCCTTCCCATAAATCTGAGAAATAAACTATTTTTTCCTCTCCTAATTTACCTCTGGTATCACCTTTTATGTCTAAATTATGTATCCATTTTGACCTTATTTTAGTATAAGATCTAAGATGTTGCTCTATGCCTAGTTTCTTCCATACCATTCTCCCAGTTTTCCCCAACAGTTTTTGTCAAATACTGAGTTCCTATCCAGAAGCTGGAGTCTTTGGGTTTATCGAACAGTATGTTACTAAAGTCATTTACTACTGTGTCTTCTGTGTCTAACCTATTCCATTGATCCACCACTCTATTTCTCAGCCAGTAACAAATAGTTTTGATGACTGCTTCAGATTTGGTACAGCCAGCCCACCTTCCTATGCATTTTTTTTTCATTAGTTCCCTTGATATCTTGACCTTTTGTTCTTCCAGATGAATTCTGTTATTATTTTTTTTAGCTCTATAAAATAATTTTTAGGTAGTCTGATTGGTATGGCACTAAGTAAATTAATTTAGGTAGAATTGTCATTTTTATTATATTAGCTTGGCCTACCCATGAGCAATTGATATTTTTCCAATTATTTAGATCTGATTTGATTTGTGTGAAAAGTGTTTTGTAATTGTGTTCATAGAGTTCCTGGGTTTGTCTTGGCAAGCAGACTCCCAAGTATTTTATATTGTCTACTGTTATTTTAAATGGAATTTCTCTTTCTATCTCTTGCTGCTGGACTTTGTTGGTCATGTATAGAAATGCTGATGGCTTATGTAGATTTATTTTATATCCTGCAACTTTGCTAAAGTTGTTAACGTTTCAAGTAGTTTTTGAGTTGATTCTCTAAGTATACCATTATTTCATCTGCAAAGAGTGATAGTTTTGTTTCCTCCTTGCCTATTCTAATTCCTTTAATTCCTTTTTCTTCTCTTATTGCTAAAGCTAACATTTCTAGTACAATATTAAACAATAGAGATGATAATGGACATCCCTGTTTCATCTCTGATCTTACTGGGAATGCCTCTAACTTATCGCCATTACATATAATATTTGCTGATGGTTTTAGGTAGATACTGCTTATTATTTTAAGGAAAGCTCCACCTATTCCTATGCTCTCTAGTGTTTTTATTAGGAATGAGTGCTATATTTTTTCAAAAGCTCTCTCTGCATCTATTGAGATAATCACATGATTTTGGTTAGTTTTCTTATTGATGTGGTTGATTATATTGATAGTTTTCCCAATGTTGAACCAGCCCTGCATTCCTGGTATAAATCCCACCTGGTTATAGTGTATTATCCTGGTGATCACTTGCTGTAATCTCCTTGCTAATATCTTATTTAAGATTTTTGCATCAATATTCACTAGGGCCACCAACTTTTTGTTATCATTCTTATAATTGTTGTTAAAAAAAATAATTTAACTCTTTCAAATGACATCACTGCACAGGTTGATTGAAAGTCACAGGGTATGATGGTGACTGTGACTTAGTTTAGACCTGAAGACTAGGAGAGACAAGACCTGCTTTGGAGACTTTCTAAATCTCAAGCTCCCTATTTATCCAGAAGTCTACTTTCAATGTATACTCTAAACATGCATCAGTAGTGCACAGGGGGATTTTTCTAAGTGTCTGATTGAGTGTAAAACCACAGCACACACTTGTACCAGCAAACAACCATTTCCTAGAGCAACTTCCTGAATTACCTGAATACATCTTCTATATTCAGTTACTTCCAATGGGTAAATTGAAATTTTTCTTCCTAAACATAAAGGTCAGGGATAAAAAGCTGGAAAAATGGAGGAATACTCTGCTACTTTTCATCTAGACTAGATATTAGTAGACAAAAGGGAGTCCACAGGAGTGACAGATCTGCACATTTGGAGTTCCAGGGCAATTATTTTGCTCCTTATTCTGAAGACTTGCTAGGAAGCATCCTTCCTTATTCCCTACTCAGGCCTAGGAAAGTTAATGGTATTTATTGAGCATTTACCAGATGCTTATCAGTATTCAGGTGTGATAAAATAATGGCATTTAGCAGATACTCAAAGGCCCCACCTGGAGATTAATCTAAACTGATTGAATTAAGGAGAGTGATTGGACTGCTGATTAGCCTACTTCAAGTTAACTAGATTGTAAGCACACCTGGCTAGCCCTTAAGAAGGTATTGTTCTCAGAAGCTAAGGACTTTGAACTTAACTTGAGGCCACCTTCAAGTCCAATGAACCAATGGATTTGGATGATACCTACCAATCAGCTTGAAGCAGTGTGTACGCACGTGCCTATGCTCTGCACTATAAAAAGCTTCCACACTCAGTTTGAGGATGAGCTCCTGGTTGAAGCAGGCTTGTGGCAGAGGACTTGAAAAAGAACCTGATCAGGCTGGAACTCTAGGCTAGATAGGCCTTTTCTTAACTTTCTGAATTCCACATGAATACCTGGTATGATTTAATAAATACTTAATGCCCAAAGACTGGTACTAAAGCTTCTAATTTAAGGTGACCATCACATTTTAAATGACACACCAGGGAGTCTGGGGGAAGAAAAGTTCCCCCTGCAATATTCCTGTCCTTAGGGACCTTATGATGTAATCAGAAGGATAAGACTTTGATGAAAAGAGAAACTGGAGAGCAATAGAAAGCAGGATAAATTAGGGTACTAAATTGGTAAGCCCCACCAGTGCCATAGGAATTCAAGAAGACAAGATGAGTGTGGAAAGATTTTCTTTGGTAGTGATTTATGGAGGATAGGAGTATGTGGAAAGGAGAAGGTAGTTTAGGAGGAATAACATAATCAAAAACATAGAGGCAAGAAACAGCATATTTTATGTGAGATTCTATAAGATGATTAGAATGGGGGCAGCTAGGGGTGCAGGGGATAAAGCACTGACCCTGGATTCAGGAGGAATTGAGTTCAAATGTGACCTCAGACACTTGACACTTACTAGCTGTGTGACCCTGGGCAAGTGACTTAACTCTCATTGCCCTGGAAAAAAAAAAGATGATTGGAATGGAGGGGCTTATGTTGAAGAGCAGATGGAATTAAAGTTTGGTCAGTAAGGGGAGTGTAGATTATTGAGATAATTAAATACTAGGAGACCCAAAAGTGGTATTGCTGGGTCAAAGGGTATGCACAGCTTTATTGCCCTTTGGGCATAATTCCAAATTGCTCTCCAGAATGCTTGGATCAGTTCACAGCTCCACCAACAATGCATTAGTGTTCCAATTTTTCCACAGCTTCTCCAACATTTATTGTTTTCCTTTTTTGTAATTTTTAGCCAATCTGATAGGTGTGAGGTGGTACCTCAGAGTTATTTTAATTTGCATCTCTCTAATCATTTGAGATTTAGAGCATTTTTTCATATGGGAATAGATAGCTTTGGTTTCTTCATCAGAAAAGTGCCTGTTCATATCCTTTGACCATTTCTCAATTGGGGAATGACTTGGATTCTTATAAATTTGGTTGAGTTCCCTATATATTTTAGAGATGAGGCCTTTATCAGAAGTACTGGCCATAAAAATTGTTTCCCAGCTTTCTGCCTCCCTTTTAATTTTGGAGGCATTGTTTCTGTTTGTACAATTTTTTTTTAATTTAATATAATCAAAATCATCCATTTTGCATTTTATAATATACTCTATCTCTTGTTTGGTCATAAACTGTTTTCCTTTCCAAAGATCTGATAGGTAGACTATTCCTTTCTCTCCTAATTTACCTATGGTATCACCTCTTATGTCTAAATCATGTATCCATTTTAACCTTATTTTAGTATAAGGTGTAAGATGTTGGTCTATGCCTAATTTCTGCCATACTATCTTCCAGTTTTCCCAGCAGTTTTTGTCAAATACTGAGTTTCCTATCCCAGAAGCTGGAGTCTTTGGGTTTATCAAACACTACATTACTAGTGTCATTTACTACTGCATTTCCTGTGCCTAGCCTATTCCATTGATCCTCCACTCTATTTCTTAGCCAGTACTAGAGAGTTTTGATGACTGCTGCTTTATAGTAAAGCTCGAGGTTTGGTACTGCTAACCCACCTTCCTGTGAATTGTTTTTCATTATTTCCCTGGATATTCTTGATTTTTTGTTTTTCCAGATGAATTCTGTTATTATTTTTTTCTAGCTCTATAAAATAATTTTTAGGTAGTCTGATTGGTATGGCACTGAATAAGTAAATTAATTTAGGTAGTATTGTCATTTTTACTATATTAGCTCTGCCTATCCATGAGCAATTGATATCTTTTCAATTATTTAGATCTGATTTGATTTGTGTGAAGAGTGTTTGGTAGTTGTGTTCATAGAGTTCCTGGGTTTGTCTTGGCAAGTAGACTCCCAAATATTTTATATTATCTACCATTACTTTAATTGGAATTTCTCTGTCTATCTCTTGCTGCTGGACTTTGTTGGTCATGTATAGAAATGCTGATGATTTATGTAGATTTATTTCATATCCTGCTACTTTGCTAAAGTTGTTAATTGTTTCAAGTAATTTTGAGTTGATTCTCTAAGTATACCATCATATCATCTGCAAAGAGTGATAGTTTTATTTCCTCCTTGCCTATTCTAATTCCTTTAATTCCTTTCTCTTCTCTGATTGCTAAAGCTAACATTTCTAGTATAATATTAAATAATAGGGGTGATAATGGATATCCCTGTTTCACCCCTGATCTTATTGGGAAGGCCTCTAATTTATCTCCATTGCATATAATACTTGCTGATGGCTTTAGGTAGATACTGTTTATTATTCTAAGGAAAGCTCCACCTATTCCTAAACTCTCTAGTGTTTTATTAGGAATGGGTGTTGTATTTTGTCAAAAGCTTTCTCTGCATCTATTGAGATAATCATATGATTTTGGTTGGTTTTCTTATTGATGTGGTTGATTATATTTATAGTTTTCCTAATGTTGAACCAGCCCTGAATTCCTGGTATAAATCCCACCTGGTTATAGTGTATTATCCTGGTGATCACTTGCTGTAATCTCCTTGCTAATATCTTATTTAAGATTTTAGCATCAATATTCATTAGGGAAATTGGTCTATAATTTTCTTTCTCTGTTTTTGCTTTGCCTGGTTTTGGTATCACCACCATATTTGTGTCTAAAAACAAATTTGGTAGAACTCCTTCACCTATTTTTCCAAATAATTTGTATAATATTGAATTAACTGTTCTTCAAATGTTTAGTGAAATTCACCCCGTAAACCCATCTGGCCCTGGGGATTTTTTCTTAGGGAGTTCATTAATGGCTTGTTCAATTTCTTTTTCTAATATGGGTTTATTTAAGGATTTTATTTCCTCTTCAGTTAACCTGGGCAGTTTGTATTTTTGTAAATATTCATCCATTTCATTTAGATTGTCAAATTTATTGGCATACAGTTGGACAAAATAATTTGTAATTATTGATTTAATTTCCATTTCATTGGTGGTAACATCACCCTTTTTATTTTTGATACTGGTAATTTGTTTTTCTTCTTTCTTTTTTTTAATAAAATTAAGCAATATTTTATCTATTTTATTGGTTTTTTCATAAAACCAGCTCTTAGTTTTATTGATTAATTCTATAGTTTTTTTTTGCTTTCAATCTTATTAATTTCTCCTTTAATTTTCAGGATCTCTAGTTTAGTATCTAATTGAGGATTTCTAATTTGTTCTTTTTCTAGCTTTTTAAGTTGCATGCCCAATTTATTAATCTCCTCTTTCTCTTTTTTATTCATGTAATCCTTTAGAGCTATACATTTTCCCCTATGCACTGCTTTGGCTGCATCCCATAGATTTTGGTATGTTGTCTCATTATTGTCATTCTCTTGATATAGTTCTTGATTGTTTCTATGATTTGTTGTTTGGCCCATTCATTCTTTAGAATGATATTATTTAGTTTCCAATTGATTTTCATTCTACTTTTCCCTGGCTCTTTCTTACATGTAATTTTTATTGCATCATGATCTGAGAAGGATGCATTTACTATTTCTGCCTTTCTCCATTTGGCTAGGATGTTTTTGTGCCCTAATACATCGTCAATTTTTGAAAATGTGCCATGTACTGCTGAGAAAAAGGTATATTCCCTTCTATCCCCATTCAATTTTCTCCAGACATCTATCATGTCTAACTTTTCTAGTAATCTATTCACAACCTTCACTTCTTTCTTATTTATTTTTTGGCTATATTTATCTAATTCTGAGAGGGGGAGATTCAGATCCCCCACTAGTATAGTATTACTGTCTAATTCCTCTTGTAACTCATTTAACTTCTCCTCTAAGAACTTGGATGCTATACCACTTGGTGCATACATATTTAATATCGATATTACTTCATTATCTATAGTACCTTTAAGCAAAATGTAATTTCCTTCCTTATCTCTTTTAATGAGATCTATTTTTGCCTGCACTTTGTCGGAGATAAGGATTGCTACCCCTGCTTTTTTTACTTTAGCTGAAGCATAATATATTCTGCTCCAGCCTTTTACCTTTACTCTGTGTGTATCTCTCTGCTTCAAATGTGTTTCTTGTAGATAGCATATTGTAGGATTCTGGTTTTTAATCCACTCTGCAATTCACTTCCGTTTTATAGCAGAGTTCATCCCATTCACATTCACAGTTATTATTACTGACTGTCTATTTTCCCTCCATTCTATTTCCCCCTTTGTACTTTTCCCCCTTCTTTCACCTATTCCTCCTCACTGACATTTTACTTCTTACCCCTGCCTCCCCAATCTGCCCTCCCCTTTTATCACCCCCTCTCTTTTCTTTTACCTTTTCTCCCTTGCTTTTGTCCTCCCTTCTATCAGTCCCCCCCTTCCCTTCCCCTTTTGCTTCCCTAAAGAATGAGCTAAGTTTCTTTATCCCAACAAACATATATGTTATTCCCTCTTTGAATCAAATCTAATGAGAGTAGGGTTGAAACAATGTTCACCCCTCCTTTCTTTCCCTCTATTGTAATAGGTTTTTTTTTAACCTCTTCATATGATATAATTCATCCCATTCCACCTCCCCTTTCCTTTCCTCCCCATAGACTCCTTTTTTAACCCCTTAATTTTTTTTTTTGTATCATCACATCAAAGACAATTTATATTTATACCCTCTGTGTAAACTCCTTCTCTTTGCCCAAATACATTTACAGTTCTTAAGAATTATGAGTATTATCTTCCCGTGTAGGGATATAAAGAGTTTAACCTAATTGGGTAACCTTTTTTTTTTTTTGTTCCCCTCTGTTTACCTTTTTAAACTTCTCTTGAGTCTTGTATGTTAAGATTGAATTTTCTATTCAGTTCTGGTCTTTTCACCAGGAAAGATTGAAAGTCCCTAATGTCATTAAATGTCCATCTTTTCCCCTGAAAGAGAATGCACATTTTTGCTGGGTAATAGATTCTTGGCTGAAATCCAAGCTCCTATCATATTCCAAGCCTTGCGGGCTTTTAATGTTGAAGCTGCCATGTCCTGAGCAATCCTGACTGTGGCTCCATGATATTTAAATTGCTTCTTTCTGGCTGCTTGGGAGTATTTTCTCCTTCACCTGATAATTCTGGAATTTGGCTACAATATTCCTTGGAGTTTTCCTTTTGGGGTCTCTTTCAGGAGGTTATCAGTAGATTCTTGCAATGATGATTTTATCCTCTGATTCTATGATATCAGGGCAGTTCTCCTTAATAATTTCCTGGAATATGGTGTCTAGATTCTTTTTCTGGTCATGGCTTTCAGGCAGTCCAGTGATTCTCAAATTGTCTCTCCTTGATCTGTTTTCCAGATCAGTTGTCTTTCCAATGAGGTATTTCACATTTTCTTCTATTTTTTTCATTCTTTTGATTCTGCTTGGCTGATTCCTGGTGTCTCATGGATTCCTTATCTTCCAACTGTCCAATTTTAATTTTTAAGGCATTGTTTTCTTCAGTGAGATTATGCACCTTTTTTTCCATTTGGCCAAGTGAATTTTTTAAGGCAGTGTTTTCTTCAATGAGATTATGCACCTTTTTTTCCATTTGGCCAAATGAATTTTTTAAGGCATTGTTTTCTTCAGTGAAATTATGCACTTTTTTTTCCCATTTGGCCAGTCAATCTTTGTGCTTCCTTTCCAAGCTGCTGATTCTTTTTTCATAGTTTTCTTGTTTTGCTTTCATTTCTCTCCCCATTTTTTCTTCTACCTCTCTGAATTGATTTTTAAAATCCTTTTTGAGCTCTTCCAGGAAGGCTTTTTGTTCTTGAGACCAATTAACCTTCCCTTGTGAGGCTTCACATGTAGGCAATTTGAGGGTATTATCCTCATCTGAGTTTGTCTTGGCTTCTTCCCTATTGATACAGAAGCTCTCAATGGAGAGGGCTCTTTTTTGCTTCTTACTCATTATTGCAGCTTATTTATTTATTTTTTAAGTTGAGGTCTGCTCTGTGGGCACCAGGGTCCCTGTTTTGGGCTTCTTGTTCAGGGGTATAGGTGCTGTGTGACTGGCTTTTTACTCTGAGGCCTTTATAGTGTGTGTAGTTCGCCCCCCTACACTTCCTGTCTGAGTGCGCTCGGCCAGGCACCCGATCCCATCTGTCCCGTTTGTGGCCCTACAGCTGGCAGCCTGCCCTCCCGGCCGGTGCAGGTAGGTTTTTCCACTGTCCTTCTTGGCTACCAGATTTTTGAGCCAGGTTCCAGGGGCCTCAGTTGTTTGGCTGTGGCCCACAGCTCCTGCTGACTTGCCCTGACCCACTCGGTGCTGGGCTGCTGCCCTGCTCTGGGCCTCCCTTTTGCCCGAGTCAGACTGACCTTTTCCTGAAGTCTTCTAAATTATCTCTGTTTGGAAGACTGTGTCTCTGTCTCTTTCCAGGTTCTGTAGTTTCAGAATCCGTCCAGAGGCTTGATTTAATGTTCTTTTTCAGGGAACAGAAGGAGAGCTCAGGCAGCTTGCTGCTTCCTCTCCACCATCTTGGCTCCACCCCCTCTAGCTCATTTTATAAAGGAGAAAGCTGAGGCAAACTGAGTTAAGTGACTTGTCCAGGGTCACACAGCTAGTGTGTGAAGCCAGATTTACACTCAGGAAGATGAGTCTTTTTGACTTCAGGCCCAGCACTCTATCCATTGTGCCACCAAGTTGCCCCATTGGTGAATTAGGTTTTAGTGAAACACTAATTGCTTTTCCATAGTGGTAAGTATGATTAAAACCATCTTTTCTACAAAACTCAAAAGTAGTGGGGCTGGCTGAAATCATAATTATTAGCTTAAATACTTCAGTAGCAATTACTAGAAGGGCCCTTCACCAATGTGACAATACTCTGAGCTTACTTTAACATAGCTAGGCAGCTATATTTCCCCCTCAAGGATTTAAGTTATTCCTGATGGGTCTGAGGTATCTAATGCTATCAGCTTTACTATCCATTCTGATGTGTACACTGTATTTTTAATCACTAGTGATCAGTCATCCAGTTTCATTTAACCAATTGACATTAATTAGTTCTTACCAAGGCATATTTGCTATGAACTTATAGAAACAGGGAAGTACTGACATTTTCCCAAACATCTGGGGCACACTCTCACCCATATAATCTCAGTCCCTAGGGAAAGTAGGCTCAAAGCTTTACATGGTTTCTATGTAGTATTTTCCTTACAAGGTTCATTTCTTTTTTCTTTTTTCTTTTTGGTGAGGCAATTGGGGTTAAGTGAGTTGCCCAGGGTCACACAGCCAGTAAGTGTTACGTATCTGAGGCTGGATTTTAACTCAGGTCCTCCTGACACCAGGGCCGGTGCTCTATCCACTGAGCCATCTAGCTGCCCCACAAGGTTCATTTCTAAATGTGACAAAGCTGGGTTGAGGTCCAAAGGGTATTCTCAAACTGTGGTTGCTGGTCTGGCTGACCCTAATTCTCAGTTAAACTTTACTCCCAGAGTTTCTTTTGTATTCTCTTGCTGATTTTTAAAAACTCACAAGGTTTTAGCTATCTTAAATCTCAAGGATATAAAATCAGGAAAGAATAGACACAACATAGACAATGTACATAAGAGCAGAGCCATATACTTATGGGTGGCATGACCTTAGTCATGCAGATAAAGGTCAGATATTTTTCTCACAACTGAAGCTGATTCTTTCCCTTTCCATTTGAACACAAACAGACAGGAATGACTACCAGCCTCACTTTGGTCAGTTTATGCCTTTGAATGCACTTCAACTCTGGCTCAGCAGCCAATCAACAATTATTCTCTTCATTATGTAGTTAGCAGACTGAGACCAATTATAGAATGTCTGTGCATGGTCCAAATTGACTAACAGAAGACATCCATTATATGGCTTAATGGCTTTCTGGTAGCTGGCTCTCCAGCTTATTCCACACAAGGATTGCATCAGCTGGGCATGCTGGGCATACTCATCAGTCTTCAAACAACCTAAATTCTACTTCTTTTAACAGAAAGTATCACATATCTATTTCATAAGGATGAATACATAAATGGACACCTCAAAATATAGGCATGAGTTTATGTACTTTATACATAATACTCACAGCTTTCATCACATGCAAAAACAATCTATCAGCACTTTCAAGAAAACACTAAGTTGGCTAAGAAACAAAATGGCTAAGTCAGGAAATTCAAAGTGTTTAAAGAGCAATTTATTATCCATTTAGTAATTATTGAACAGGCTAACTGAAAGTTCCCTTAACTATATTTAAATGAAAAAATGAACAAGTAACAAAGCTTTTATTAAGCACTTAGCATATTCTAGGCACTATAATAAACATTAGGGATAAAAATACAAAAAAGAAAAATGCAAAATCCACGCTCAAGGAACTTACTTTTTAATTACTTGGGGAACAGTCAGTTGATAAAAATGTATTAAATACTCTTTCCAAACACACACTAACTAGCAGGTTAGTTTCTTAGGTAGAAGAATATACTTATCCCTTAGGGAGTCTAGGGGGTAACACTGAGAAATTGGTGTTTCAGTCATCAAAGAGAAAAGGTGGAGGTGACCTTGAGGAGCGTTATTCCAAGGTGAGCAGGCCAAAGGACAAGTAAACTGTTTCAGGATAAGGAAGTCTCAGGCACTGAGTGAAATGAGCAGATAAACTAGCAATAGGGAGGACATAGGGGGTGGCTAGGTGGTGCAGTGGATTAAGCACCGGCCCTGGATTCAGGAGTACCTGAGTTCAAATCCGGCCTCAGACACTTGACACTTACTAGCTGTGTGACCCTGGGCAAGTCACTTAACTCCCAGTGTCCCACCAAAAAAACAAAAAAACAAACAAACAAAAATAGGGAGCACATAGTTTTGAAATCCAAGAAGTCATAAGCAGGTCCATGGTAGGGCAGATGGTGAGAAGATTGTGCTGTAAAGTCAAGCATAACTGGGGTGAGCTAAACATATAAGAAAAGGAAGTCATTTAAGATGAAAGTTCCAGAGTTAAAAGGATTAAGTCCTTCAGGACAGGGTCTCTGAATTTGCTTATTATCCAAATTCATGGCTTGTTTATGTAATGCAAATTTGTATAATAGACCCAAATAGAATGAGACTGCTAGAATATTTGATGTCCACATGGAAAACTATTCTTTATTCAAAACATGCCATAAACACAATAATTTAAAGAATAATTTATCTAACATGCCATTTTCTAGGGAGTTAAGCCCCTTGCGGTTCTATATAGCCTCAAATCCATTAGTATCACTCCTAAATATAACTAAACATACATGCCAAATTGAAGAAACTAAATACAAATATTTTATTAACCATTTGATGTCTACAGATGATATCAAACTATATGACTTTATCAGAGGGAAAAGTAATAACTCTTTCAACTCATAAACTTTCTCTAATAATACCAGAATGTGACTTGGAGTTGATAAATATAAAATTTTTAATATATGCCCTGGAAAAATTAATATTAAAGGCTTAAAACTTGATTCTAGAGATCACATTGAACCAAAAGATACAGGTAATAACTAAAAAAATACCATGTTCTATTACAGATAAGATACATTGAATGAAATGGCATAATATATTGAGCTATAACTCAATATAATCAGATACTTTCTGGCATCTTGAATTCAAAGCGAAAAGGGAAGTCACTAACACCTATACAATACCAGTCTTTGTGAAGAACTTTAGAATTATAAATTGAACAATAACAGGCTTGGAAAGTACTCTAAAAAAAATCCCATGTTATATATATATATATTTTTTTTTGGTGAGGCAATTGGGGTTAAGTGACTTGCCCAGGGTCACACAGCTAGTTAAGTGTTAAGCATCTGAGGACAGATTTGAACTCAGGTCCTCCTGACTCCAGGGCTGGTGCTCTATCCATTGCACCCCTTAGCTTCCCAATCCCATGTAATATTAATGAAACATGGACCCATTGGTCCATAGGGTTTATGGAAAGATTAATGCTTCCATGTAAAAAGGAGGAAGGAAGCTAAGAGTCTTCTTCTTCTTTTTTTTTTTCCTTTGGCAGGGCAATGGGGGTTAAGTGACTTGCCCAGGGACACACAGTTAGTAAGTGTGAAATGTCTGAGGCCGGATTTGAACTCAGGTACTCCTGAATCCAGGGCCGGTGCTTTATCCACTGCGCCACCTAGCTGCCCTACATAATAAATAGGTAAAAAAATCCAAACCCTAACACAACTATGGAAATAGTTTCTGAATAAACAGACGTCACTTCACTGAGCAATATTAAAGGCTCAGGATAGGTATAAACCACTAAATTTGTTGAATGTTACCAAATGTGGACTATTTCTGCAGACAGCCTATGAGATGGCTAATATCCAAGAATAGGATTAAAAGATCCTCCATAGGCAATATCCACATGAACTCAGTCCACAATGTTTCAATGTTATAGCTAAGTCACATGGATTTAAAAAAAAATGGAAATGGAACTATTTATGAAAGCAATTGCCAAGAGAAATCACAATCTTTAAAGACACTGGTCTTAAGGAATAATGTAAGTTATGAAAGGAAATGGGAGAAACTGTGCAATGCATAACTATAGGTTATACAAATTTATCACCTACTGAAAACATAGGAAGAAATGACCTTGTAGCTAATATAATAAATATATCAGAAGCTTACAATCAAATGAAAATTTCCTATACTACAAATACAGAACTCAGAATATCCTGGAGATCTTAATCAATAAACTGTGCCAAAGGCAGACCACTATGACAGATGGAACTGTTGCCAATAATTACTTGGATATAAAATTCATCTTTAAAAAGCAAGATTTTAATAGATAATGCCACCCCCAAATAATCACAATGAGCTATATGGAATGAAAAGCTGTGAAAATATAATTATTTAGCAGAAAAGATCAAAATGATATGTGTGAACAGGTTGGGATATATATCATTGCTATTGTCCTGCCTGCTATCAGAATGGTACCCAGGATGCTTTCAATGCATCCACTGATCTTAGATCCTAATACTTTTATTCAATTCCATATAGTAGCTATTTGATACACCTATACAATAATACTCAAAACATTGAGAATAAAAAATATCAGGATAATAACTTATCCTATTATGATTTTTACATGAATCCCATAAAAAGATGAGAAGCTAGTGATAATAATAACAATAATAATAAAAATTGACATTAATATAATTGTAAGTTTTCAAAGGACTTTACAAATACAACATTATTTGAAATTCACAACTCTGTTATGTAGGTACTGCTGTTTTTATTTTCATTTTATAGATGAGGGAATTAAGACTCAGAGTGATTAAAATTACTTGTTAGAGTCTTTTAGGAAGACTAATGTTAGGGCCAAATTCAGTATGGGGAGAGTTAATTGGGCAGTTTGCCGTAATATTGGGGTTCAGAAAATAATGAGAGACCTTTAGGTCCAGAATCTCCCCTTCTCCAAACTGCCTCTTTTTCAGTTTATGTCTCCCAGACTAATAAGAAAGGAGATTAACAGCCTCTTTTCCACAAACAAATCAGGTTTTATTAATGGTAACAAAATTTACAGCACAAGTTGAGTTAATAAGAAAGGGGATAGAGAAAGGGAAAGATATGATGCCACTTTACAGATAGTTAGAATCTAAATCTCTAGGGTAAAAAGGACCCCAGGTACCTCAAATAATCTCTGCTTCCTCAGCTACTCAGAACAGCTTGGGTCTGGCAAAAAATAACTCAAACCCAAAACTTGTTTCCAGCTCAGCTGGCCTAGCCAGCCAGCCTTGCCTCAACAACACAAACTCAGCAGCACTTCCCTTCCTTCCCCTTCCCTCTCTGAGATCTCTCCCCCTTCCTTCCCCTTCCCTCTCTGAGATCTCTCCCCCCTTCCTGCCTCTCTCACAGGAAGGGTGGTTCTATAGCCAGGCTGAGTCTCCAATTGGTTTAACATACACCCTGGGCTGTCCCCATAATAATTTGGCCAGGCCCATGTGGGTATGGGGGAATTTCTAGGTGGGGGTTAGGTACTTTAGTTTGTTACTTTGACTCAACAAATGTTCTTTGTGTTGTTTGTTCTACAATCTCTTAACGTACACACCCATCTTCTCTTAGGCTTTTAAAGCTTTCATCTTTTCAGTCTGACCATGATGAAGCAAAGATGGGGTTATAGAAACTCCAAATCACAATTAATTCCTTACACTAACCTAACAACAGAGTGCAGGATAGAATGGAGGAGGGATAGATTGGAGGCAACAAAAAACAAATAGAATGTTTCACTAATTTAGTTATGAGGCAAGAAGACTCTGGACTATGGTGGTCTTAAGGAGGATGCAGAAGAAATGCTATTGATGCTTTTCCAAATGTACCATTTTATAGAAACTCTATCCAGTAGTTCTGTCCATGAGCAGTAGGGACATTTCCCCAAACATTAATAAATGTTATAAAGGGAATCTAGTTCACTCACTTTCTTATTATCTGCATTTGTTAAATGCTAGGTAAGAATGAGTACATGATTTGCATAAAAATGAAAAGTTCAAGGGCCATATATGTTATCACTTAACAGATTTTGGTTTTCAAGGTCAGCCCTATAACACTTTGTATGTAATTTGTGCGGGTGACTGCTACCAGGTGAATCTCCCCACTCTTTCTCCCTGGGGGATTGAGAAAGAACAGGAAAAGCAAATTGTCAGCCACTGTTTTTTTTCTTTTTTCTTTTTCTTTTTTTTTTTAAACAAAAAACCATTTTTAAATGTCTAATGCTACCTACAGCAAGATTTAAAAAAATTTAACACCTAAATAGAGTTTAGTTGCTTCTTGACAAAATGTATGTTTTAGTCATTTCTGTTGACCTTAATTTTTATCTTGCCCTATGAGGGATAAATAGAATACAATCTTCCACTCAATCTAGACCTTTTTTCCTAAGAGCTGAGCTTTCACTTCTACCTGAAGCTCACATTGTAGTCTTTAATTTTTGTGCTCTGTGGTTTCAGAGTGAATTTATTTGAAGTCTTACTTCTTTAGATTGGTGTGAAAGAAGAAAGGATGGGGTGAGGGAAAGAGCAGCATCTAAAGCCTGTCAAAATTACTTGCTTGCTTTAATTACCTTAGTCTAGACTGGGGTAGGGGGAGGTAGAAGGTGTGAGATTTAAAATTGACTATAAGAGCATTAAACTCTACCTTTAACTTTTCCCTTCATATATCTCCCAGACCAGTAAGGAAAGAAGTCTCTTAGCTTTAATCAGTGAGAGATTAGCCTTTATTGTTTGGGAATTAGCCAACAAAAGGTGATACCAATTAGGGAAATAGGAAAGTAGAAATACAGATGAATAGTCTTAGATCTAAGTTTAGTCTATATTCTTTTATAAAGCTCACTGAATCCCAAAACTGCCTGCCAGGCCAAGAACCAGAGCTGATCACCAGAAGCACGCCATCACCACTAGTGTGAATGAGACAGAGAGCCAACTTCTGTTCTACTACTCAGTTTTAAGTTGGTGTCCTGGAAGTACTGTATGCTTGGCCATGCTCTCCTGGGCAGCAGCAGGCACACGGCTGTTTGCCATGGTCTCCTCCCCAAAAGGGGAGGTCCTTCAAAAGCCGCTTTACCACAAAGGGAAGACCATTTCCATGGGGGATTTTTTTTTATCAATCCTGCTTTCTTTCTCTCTTTTGAAGTTTGTCTTTTAAGTAAATATCATCTAGAATTGTAAAGATATGGAAATAACCTTAGTAGTTGTTTTAAAACCTGTTTTATAGGATGCTCCCTTAATAGTGTTTTACCCTAATATCTTCTAAACTAGAAAGAGCATTTTCAAAAGACTTTGGTTCAAATCCTGATTCTGACACTTATGAGTTGTGTACTTTTGATAAATTGCTAAATTTGTTAAAGTCTCAGTTTCCTTATCTATAAAATCAAAATACTATTTGCACTATATTCATGTGGCTAGTATTAAGATCACATGAGATACTATATATAAAATACTTTGTAATGTTAAAGTGCCCAAATATTTTTTAAAAAGTGATAAAAATATCTGTCCTCTTTAACAATGAAATCCCACTTCTAAGGATAAATTCCAAGATTTTTGTCAAGGATAGAATGGATATACTGACCAAAATATTCAAAATAGCACTTTTTGTTGTTGCAAACAACTGAAAACAAACTAGATACCTATCAATTGGGGAATGAGTAAATAATTGTGGTGCAAAGATATAATGAAATAACGTACCTCAAGCAACAATAAAAACAAAGAATTCAGAGAAGCATGGGGAGACTTATGAACTGATATAGAATAAAGCAAGCAGGACCAAAAAAACAATATCTACAGTGAACACAACAATTGAAATGCAAAGAATAAGAACATGATGACCAAGCTTGGCCTCAGAGAAAAAGTTGAGAAAAATATTTTCTCCACATATTTGTAAAAGTAGAGGATTATGTTTGTGAAATATTGCATATACTTTTGGATATGGTTGATATGTTGCATGGTTTTGTGGAAATGCTCTTTGTTTTAAATTTCTTGGTTATAAGGGATGGCACTGGAAAGGGAGGGAGGAAAGATATATTTGGAAGTAAAAGTGAAGTATAAGCAAAATATATCAATAAAAATGATTTAAAGATGTCAAAACAAATCATAAATTAAAAAACTACATTTGAATAAAATATACCACATAGTCTACATAATTCCAATGTATTCAATTCAATTAAATTCAGCAAATATTTCAAAGGATCATGTATTCTTTTAAGGTACCTTAAAGATCATCCAGACCAATCCACTAATTTTACAAATATAGAACTGACACTTTGCAAGATTAAGTGACTTACCTAATGTGAGGGAAAACAATCTTCTTCTCAATAATTCTCAGGAACTCAGCAGTGATGGGACAAAGACACTTTTATTTCCTTCTCGTGAGGAGGCACCCTAGTGTGCAGTTAGTGGGTGCAAAGAAAGGGGGCTCAAAGGCCCTGTTTTAAACCCTAGTTCCTAATGCGAATGGACACTCCCTTTTTTCATCATTGGTCCCATTACTCAAGGGTTACAATCTATGCACAAAAACTAGCTAATTGGAATGCAGTATTCCCACCCCTCTTCCTTATATGGGTATAACTCAGGAGTGGACCCTATTCTTCCTTATATAGACACAACTCCTGAGAGGACCTTGTTGAGACCAGGGCTCCTTGAACCATGTGATTTTGTTAGCCAGAGCAGGAGGAGAGGATCTGAGACCTTTGTCCTAAAAACAGGTCAGGAGGAGTATGATTGACTATTATATCCCCATTGAGAGGAGACAGCTACCCATTTTCTCACACCTAAGAAGCAGTAAGTGGTAAAGATGGGATTTGAAAGCAGGTTATCTGACTCCAAATCCAATCTGCTTTCTTAGCGCCTATCCTGTGTAATGCATTGTACTAGGTACTGGGCATTCAAAAGTTAAAACACTCTCATAGAATCTGAAATCTAATAGATGTAAAAATTAGATACACAAATAATTATACTAATTAGAATATTTTTCTTAATTGGCAATTCATGGAAATAAAGACTAACAGTACTGTGTTAATTATACTGATGGTGGGGCATCAATTTCAACAAAAATAATCACAAGATAATCTTTTGCAATGCACATTGCCCACAGAGGAAGTTCAACAGAAGCGATGAGATAATTTTAGAGGGAGCTCCTTTACAATAAATACTTATTGCAAAAGGGAGTTTGATAAACTATAACAACCAAAATCCATTAAACTTGCATGACATTGATGTAGCAGAGCTAGAAGATCAAACATCTTCTATTTCCTAAATAGAGAAGCATGTATGAAGCACTTACTATACTCCAGGCACTGTGATAAGATTTGGGAATACAAATAGAAGCAGAAAAAAAGCCCCTGCCCTCAAGGTGTTATGGGAATGTAGTGGGATTTCAATAAACCTAAATATCACAGCTTCCAAGGAATCCTTAAACTTTTCCAAGGGAAAAGCAGCTTTGGCATTCCCCCATCCCCCCTCCCCAGGAATTGGTGTTGTTGACCATGACCCTGTTATGCTGATAAGAAATACCAAGGTCTGCAAGACAGGATATGGATGAATGCTGCATATCCTACTGATACCCAATTATTCAAAGATCCCCTTCAGGTTATCTTGCCCTTCCTAGTTTTTGCATTTCCTCTTGCTTTGTAATTCCCTTCTCTTTCTTTGTCTTATAAACATACAAAAGAGGAGGTCTTCTCCAACTCAACAGGACAGTTTTCCATAGTGATCTGTCCCCCAGCCATACACTCCTCTCTCCTAGTCAATCTTTTTAGTTTTACAAGATTCATGATGAGCCTCCAATTCTTTGGGTGAGCTAGCCTCCCAATGCAGGTCCTAAGTTCTCCCAGGAAAAGTACTCAGACAGGTAAAATGGGGGCTACTCATTTGGCTCTTGGATTTCCTGGGTGGGATATGCTTTCTCTTTCAGGACCCTCAGTCATGTCAAGCAGGCCCCCCAGGTCTGAGGTAGGACTCTACGTCCAGATCTTTGTTTCTCTTGTGAGTGAGATTTTCCCCATCCTTTAGTTATAAGAGATTCACCATAGTTATAAGTGATTTGATTAAGATAATATTACCTGAAAAATTGTGATTTATTATTTTTAGATATTGTTTTGTTACAATTATATAAGGTCAAAAGGTTAAGTCTCTCTGTCTAACTTTCCAATGTCAAGCATTAAGTAATATTACAAGATACAGTAGTCAGCAATGCTATATTTTAGAAACCATGAGTGACATACTTTTCTCAAGGAGTTCATGCCGCTCACCAGTGGCCTGACAATGACCCACCCTATTGTCATCATAATGCTGACAATTTATGGTCACTTAGGTAGTTCCTCATATTTCTTAAGAATATGTTTTAATTTTAGAAGCACAACTAATCAAGATTAATACTATGTTGTATAAGTGTAACTTTTGGCAGGGTATATAAACCCATGGATTTTGTAACTCTGGGTCTTTCAGGTCCAATGCCTGGATGATCGGCTTTATTGGGAGACTAAAACTCTCTCGATAAACCTATTTGCTTCAGCCTGGAAACTTTGTTGTTTTTTTCTTCTGTTGGACTTCGAAATTTTCCCGACACTCTACAGACTTATAGCACCCACTTGAACACAAAGTGAGGTCATTTCAAGATGTGGTCTAGCCCAACCCACCATGATCAGGGAAAAGGAGAGAGAATTCCTTGTGACCCTCCCCCTTCAAGTGTATCCTTAAAAAAAAAAATGGACATAGGTGAAAAGAAACAAATGACTTTGTATTGTAACAATAAATAGATATTATTTTCAAGAAAGAAGAGAATTAAGATAGACAGGCCTCCTGATCAGCTCCTCTCATATCTGGACTGCACTAGAGAGAAATAAGTTAACTTTCACTGTCTCACATTGTTGGTTTGTATGTGTGTCTTATGTGCATTTATGCATCTGTCAAGTGTTGTACTTGTGTGTCTGGATGGAAAGTTTTTTTTTTTCTAAGATACCCCTACCTTCCCAAGCTGTGGAGAGGCTAGGAAGGTGGGGAAAGGGCAGACTCTGACTACAGAATGTCTTTACATTATAAACTACTCAGAGTTTGAATTTAGCATTGGAATGTAAATTCTGTTAGGAATTTATAGCCTTAAATGAATATTGTAAAAGCCATTAAAAAAAAGTAATTAATGTTGGTGAAGGCTTTCTTAATCTGTAAATTAACCCTTCAAATCCTACAAGGTTGAGGTGCAAGACAACCAGAAGGGTGAGTTATTATATAAAATCTTAAACATCTGCTTTCGCTATTCAAATTGAGAATTATTTAACTCCTGTGAAACATGCCACTACCTGTCTGCATTTAGAGAGATGCTGCAAAAGGCAAAAAAAGTCTGCATATTTTAAACCCCAACTTGTTCTGTGTAAAGTGTAGACCAAAAGCACACAACTGAACTAAGAATACCTGAATAGTAATTAATTGGTTTTGTTTTGAGAACTGATATAGGGAGAAAGCATGTGGGTCCTTAGGATTCCTTTGTAAAGAATTACACTCTCGCACAAGACCTAATTAGGAATAAAAGAACAGGTTTATTGGGGTACAAGAGAAACTGGCTGGGAGGAAGGTTTTGCAGGAACAAAACCCTTTCCTCCCCGATTTAGCTCAGGAGCGCCCTTTTATAGGGTTTAGATGGGGTGGGTAAGAGTCTCTTATTGGGTGAGGGGCTGGGGTAGGAGGAATCCCTAGTGAGCAATCTGGTGGTGGGTGTCAACTTTGTCCTGATGGGTCTAAGCAGTCTGCTGATGGGTTCCAGGTGGTCTTCTCCTGGATTACCTCATCCAGGTGCTCAGGAGGGCTGGAATGCAGGGTGGTGGTCCTGGAGCATGCTCAGTTCTATCTGGTGCCGCTTATCTCCGTTGAATTCAAGGAGAGGCCTACTTGATTTCAAGGGAAAACCCCTGAGGTTTCAAGGAAAAAGTTTAACCCGGGCCCATAATCCTCCCATGACAGAACTGCAAAATTTACTGAGAACTTATCCCATCTCCCCCCCCAGTCTCCTCATCCCGTCTCCAGACTCTTGAATGCCTATCTCCTTGAGCAGGAGACTTGCAGGTACTTTTATAGAGGACTGATGGGGGTGACCATCTGACTGTGGAAAGTTCCTTTAGTGAAGGAGGACCATCCCCCACTGGTGGTGGCTGAAGGAGTTAGGTGAGGGGTGGCTACAGATCTCCCAAGCCATCTCTTTGGGACACAAAGAAAGCAGCCACACCTAATCTTACCGCCCCAGGGTTGAGAGAGACTAGAATGAAGGGTGGGGGTCTTGGAGCTCAGTCCCATCTGGTTCCACTTATCTCTCTAGGCAAGTCTGTCCACTGGTTTAGTTTCTCAAGGAGAAGATTCTTTGATGTGTCCCAGAGAACTTCTGGGGTGCCCTGGGCCCATAACAACATGTTCTGAAGTACTATGATTAAGAACTTAGACTGTTAGCTCAGCTATTTAGAGTTACATATGTTAACCTGGAAATTAAGGAAACAATCAATATAGGAGAAATAAGGTCTTTAATCAAGACAGAGGTATCAGTGGTATCACAAAGCTCAGAAGCTAGGAATACCCAAAGATGGGAACAGAGGACAGGGTTTTTATGGGACAATGGAACAAAAAGGGAACCAAAAGATTTCTCCAGAGCGACATACAACTGCTTAATGTAAATGAACCTTTAACAAAAGAAGCAATAGAACTGTTCCTAAGTTAAGTATAGGTGCTACTGACTCTGAATAGAAACTACTTAATGTAGGTGGACTCTTTTATATAATAATCATAAAGTCCTGGGAGTAAGGTGGGGAAACATTGGGAGGGGATAAGCTGCTTGGGGGAAGGTGGGGTCCATAAATCCATCCAGAGTCTGGAAATGTGGGGCAGTTAGGTGGTGCAGTGGATAAAGCACTGGCCCTGGATTCAGGAGGACCTGAGTTCAAATCCAGCCTCAGACACTTGACACTAGCTGTGTGACCCTGGGTAAGTCATTTAACCCTCAATGTCTGCAAAATTAAAAAAAAAAAACTAAAAAAAAAAAAGAGTCTGGAAATGACAAAGACAGTCAGCCCCAGGCAATTCATCTGCAGGACTGGGTGGGGAATTAGTCAGTTCTCAGTAAATTTTGTAGTTATCAACACATAGTGTTCCTAAAATCTTAAGCTTTAAATGCTTAAAACTGCATCAAGAATTTGGGATTAACTGATACATTATTTATTCTGAAAACAATTATTTTACGTGTTAGTTTTTTTCTCCTCAATGAGACTGTATGCTCAGGAAAATCAGTAGACTATGTTTCACATTCATCTTGTGTATTCCACAATGCCTAGCACAATGTTGGCTCACTTACTAGGGGAAGACAATACATAAAAAGAAGCTGAAAAGGTGGTGGTGGTGAATTCCAGAAGCAATTGAGAGTACTGATGAGGTGTGAGTAGCAAAGCTGAAGCAATCTCCATAATGATAAATTTCTTGGTGATGAGTTTATCCTGGGTGGGGCATGATAAAGATCAAGGTAGCACAGTGGATAAAGCACCAGCCCTGGATTCAGGAGGACCTGAGTACAAATCCAGTCTCAGACATTTGTCACTTACTATCTGTGTGACCCTGGGCAAGTCACTTAACCCTCATTGCCCTGCAAAACAAACAAACAAACAAAAAGATGATGGTGGAGTCAAACCAAGCAGATCAGCTGGTGGCAAATGAGGGATGGCTGGTATTTTGAGCTTTTTCTAAAGGAAGGGTAGAGAAGAGATTTTTCCTCTATCTTCCAAACAGAGAGGCAGAAGCAACTGACATTACTGATGATATGCAAGTAGCAAAGCTGAGGTCATCTCCTGCATTAGAGGAAATTTGCTCCCTTGGGAGTAATCTATGCCAATAAATCATGGGTCCAGTACCTATGCCACTACACTCTTCAGTCCAGCAAAATGGCTTTCTTTGTTTTTTGGGTTTTTTTAGTGAGGCAGTTGGGGTTAAGTGACTTTCCCAGGGTCACACAGCTAGTAAATGTTAAGTGTCTGAGGCTAGATTTGAACTTAGGTACTCCTGACTCCAGGGCCGGTGCTCTATCCACTGCGCCACCTAGCTGTCCCCAAAATGGCTTTCTTAATGTTCCTGATATTAGATGTTCTATTTCTTGTCTCACGATCTTTCCCTTCTAACCTTAAAAACTGTCCCTTAAAATCTTTTCCTTTGAAGCTCAATCAAAATCTCCAGTAAGCCTTTTCTGATCCCCCTGACTCTTAGTGCCTCACTTCTCAAAATAACTTTTATTTGTTTAAAGTTTATTTTATATAAACTTATAAATTTATATGTCTGAGGTCAATATTTTCAAAAATACAAAAGAAATAGTTTATTTCACCTTTTTGTGACTATAAACTACCAGGCAAATATAGTATTACATAATTATATGATGTGTCTCCGAGTAGATAATTTTTGCAACTAGAACAGTGCCTGGAACAGAGTAATCACTTAATGATCACTTGTTGACTAATTGATTGAGGGGAGAAAGTGAGGCTTGACCATTAATTTGTAACAGAGAATGCAATTAAAAGGCAAGAAACAACTTATGACCAAATTATCAGGGTCACTCTTAAGTAATAATCATAGGTAACATTTGTATAGTGCTAGAAAGTTTACAGGCTGTTTTAACATACCTTACCTCATTTGATCTTCACAATCTGAAACATTAGTAGTAATTCTTTGTTTGACAAAAATCAAAGAAAGGTTGAGGATTCACCCATCCCTTATGATGTAGGAGGCAAAAAGGGGTTAATAGAAAAACCCAAGACCCAAGCTCTAATACAGACATTAGCTCTAAAAGGGAGTCAGATTCCAGTTAATGGATAACTTATGTTAGGTTCTCATATCCATAGTGATCAACATCCATAACGGACCAAAACGGGTCAGGACAAAATAACAATAAATGAAAAAGACAACCTATAGAAATTCTAATGAAAAATATTTTGAAACTAGCCATGGGAATCAGAAAGAGACATGTGCAGAAAAGGCCAAATTTGTCCCCAGATTCACCTTATGACATGTAAACCCCTAAAACACACCTCCACTGAAAAAGGTACCCACCTTGGGGCTTGGCTTAGGACCCCAGGAACTCCAAATTATGATAAGCCCTCCCTTGTAACACCCCTAGGTGGAGAATATTATAATGAGAAGGACAGGCCCTCCCCTGTACCTTCCCAAGGTAGAGATTATTATAATGAGACTGATAATCAATTTATCCATACTATAAATATAGCTGTCTTTCCTTATTTGAGAGATACCTTTCCAATATTCTGGTTCTCTCCCTGTGGTCACCCACAGTATTGCAATAAAACTTAGGAAACTGAGTCACTGAGTCTTGTAATTCTTTTGGGACGACTCACAGTCAATTGGACCCCAAATTCCAGCTCCCATCACCTTAGAGGGGCTGGACTACATCTTTCAGAATAACTGAAATTCTTCGAAGGAGGTTGGGGGGTGTGGTGCAGGTGGGGTAAGTAGGTACTTGGAAAGGGGCCCCAGAGCTATAGGAATATGAAGGTGGATGTCTAGATCCAGGTGAAAAAACAAGAAATGCCTTTGGAGGATGCACTCCCTTCTAGGATAACAGCAAAGTAGGGATTTGCTCCAATTGCCTCATGCTAGTTACATACCTTTTCACCAAAATGATAAAAAGTATTATTTGCAGGTATTATTAACCCCATTTGACATCTGAGGAAATTGAGAAATGAAGAGTAGGTGACTAGCCCATATTCACAATAAGTATAAGAGGCATGAGTTTAAAACAAGTCCTTTAACTCTTGGAGGTATTTAAACAGAGACTCCATGTTTTTTGGAGAGAGATATTGTAAATAGAATTCATGATTTGGGTAGATGTTAGATGAGATAATCTCTAAAGTTCTTTCCAATTTTAAGATTCTATGATGCTATAAAGGTGATTTTACATTTTCATGTAAATTTTTTTTCTTTTTTTGGTGAGGCAATTGGGGTTAAGTGACTTGCCTAGGGTCACACAGCTAGTACGTGTTAAGTGTCTGAGGGTGGATTTGAACTCAGATCCTCCTGACTCCAGGGCCAGTGTTTTATCCACTGTGCCACATAGCTGCCCCATATAAAGATTATTTTACATTTTCATGTAAATTTTGAATAAGGTATATTTTTAATAATGTCTATTTCTATTTTAAATTTCCTAAGTAATATATTTTTCCTTTGAAAGAGAAATGCATTGTTTGGTGGGTGAGCAATAGATATTTAAAATGCATTAAACATTGGAAGGTCTTGGTTCTTTCCTTCAAACTTTATTCTTCAATGTCATGTATGCTTTCATATATTGGTGAGATTATCCATTATTTTTCATCCACATAACTCTGGAAATGTAGGCATGGAAAGGTTAAGTGGTTTGTTACATTGCATGACCAATTAATGATCATGCTTGAAGGAAAAATACCTCTTGATTCACAGGTTTAATAGCCAAATGGTGTTAGAAAGGTATAAATCTCTTCAATAATACCTAAGGGAAATAAGATGACTAGTCATGACATTAATTCCTTCTTGTCTAAATGTACTTGTCCTATTTTACTTTGTGATTAAAAGTCATGCTGTTTTTATTTTATTTTTTCATTCAGAGGAAATGGCTAAGGTCTGAATAATGTTTTTTTATTTAAAAAAATAGGTAAATACAGAGACTAAGAAGTACTCAACCTCCATTACACACATCTTTAATGGAAATGACTAATTATCCATACTGTCTGCATACTAACAGAGGTGTTCTCCAGAGAAAGGATTAACATACTTGATGAAAACTTGTCTTTATTAAATAGCCTCACAATTTTAAAGACCACATAAATTGTCCTTCTACCTTCCTTCCTGCAAGGTGAGGAATTTGGCTTTATCTTTTCTGCCTTTCTCCCAGGAAATTAGGCAATTTTGAAATGGAACAAGGTAGAGTAGATTCTAGGACATTTCTATTGTGAATAGATTAACTTGGGAGCCATGGTAACTCCCTGTCAGTCAAAGAACACTATACAAAGAAGGTCATTGGAATGTTTCCCCCTTCCCTCCATATCTCCTTCCTTCCTTCCTTCCTTCCTTCCTTCCTTCCTTCCTTCCTTCCTTCCTTCCTTCCTTCCTTCCTTCCTTCCTTCCTTCCTTCCTTCCTTCCTTCTTTCCTTCCTGCAGAGTAGGGATACCTCCAGGCTTGTGCTAAACAGCCTCAAAGAAAGAAGATTCCATACCACAATTAGCTGTTACACAGAGCCTCCTGTGGATTATACCCTAAAATGAATCCTATTTATCAGTCCAAATGGGTAAATATTTGGTTCCCCATCTTCCTGAGGGTCTGTTTCTGCTTTCTCTATGAGCTACAGGAGAGCATGGATATACTACTAGCATGGAAAAGGAGGTTAAAGGAAGAATATATAAATAGATGAAGATTTCTGTTTTGGCTACAGCAACTTAAATTCAACTATATGGATGTAGGAATCAGTATTATTTTCATTTGAATTTCATATATATTAAAACTATTGGGATCTCTATATTTCTTGGCTCAATTCACTGGGTATTTAGAGAGAAGAAAAACTAAGAAAGGGAATTTTTCTATGATGTGAGGACCCAAACCTCCCCTTACCTTTTCATTCAAACAATTTCCTGTAATTTAAGTGTTTTGTTTCTCAGTATGCCTGGGGATTAAAATCTTATCCTTATTATCATTCCACTGATAGCAAAATGAGATAATATTTCCAGTTTCTTATCTTGGAGGGAAGAATAATGGATTCATTAGCCTGAAATGTATTAGCCCTAAATGGTTAATGGAATTCATTAGCCTGAAATGTTTTGACCCTGTGTGATGTCATACATTTTAATTGAAGATTGCGCTAGGTATCTGTGGTCTAGTTAGAGAATATTGGATTTGGGTCCAAAGGATTGAGTTTGAATTTTCACTTTATAAGTGACATTAAGGAAAATCACATTATCTTTCTATTTTTTCTTCTGTCAATGAGAAGAATAATCCCTGCATTGCATATCTCACAGGATTATTATGAGAATTGTTGTTGCTGTTAGATGGTTGTTTGCATGTTGTTTCCCCATCATACCTTGATCTCATTAAGAGCAGGGACTATCTTTTGTCTATCTCTAGCATCTAGCACAGAGCTGGGAAAATAATAAGTGCTTAATAAATGCTTATTGCCTGGGACTTATTTTGTGCAAGATTCTACAGAATGTAACAAACTGACAGTTGTACGACACACTTAGGAAGAATGAAGGAGATTGATGAATAAATGATAAGCATTTATTAATTGCTTTTTAAATCCAGTTTGCTGTGCTAAATGTTGGAACTACAAATGGAAGAGTAAGATGGTTATTGCTCTCAAGGAGTTTGAATTCCAGTGGAATACTATAATTTGCATAGAGAATAGAGTTTTGGGTATTGAGTCAAAAAGACCTTGATTCAATTCTTGCCTCTGATACTTATTGACTGCCTCTTGGGGGCAAGTCACTTAATCTCTGAGTCTTTTATTTGAGGAAAATAATGCCTATGGTATCTGCCTGATAGGATTGTTAAGAGGCTCCGATGTGATAATGTCTTGAAAATTTGGTCAACTACTATGTAAATATCAAGCATCATGATTGTACTCCTAGTTACCGAGGTTCTCGACTATAACAATTGGAGTGATGCCACCTGCTGGAGAGTTACTGTAGGAAAGCTCCACCACAAGGAGAAGGCGTCTGAGGGCAGGCCATGTGGTCAAGTTCCTTGGCACCAGGAAGTGACTTTTGCTCATGGGTACTGTCTATCAAAGCTACCAGCCAATCAACTTGAGGAGCCTCCCATTTCTGGGAGGAGAACACAAAGTAGGAAGCAGATGCTGGCTGAGGGTTTATTTTCTCTTGGGTTTGAGACATCGGTGTGGTAGCAGAACTTCAAGTGGGTTTAGGAAGGCTAGGATTTCCATGCCATAAGAAATCTGTTCTCAATCTTTCTCTCTCTTCACCAAATTCTTATTATCCTTAATAAATGCTTAAAAGTCTAACTCTTGCTAAAGCTTATAATTTATTGGCGACCACTCATTAGATATTTTAGACAGACTAGCTAGAAATTTAATCCCTTACACAACCATGGTGTCATCCTTGACTCTTTCTCAGTCCCTGAATATATCTAATCAGTTGCCTAATTTTGTCTTTACTACCTTTACAACATCAATAGTATACATCTCTTCACTCTCACCACTGCAGGTCCCAAATCTTGTATTAGTTAACATTCTTTCTGAAATCCTAGGTCCAAAAAATTTTAACACCTATTGGCCAACTTGATCTATGGGCCTTTCAGAAATTAACTGGGCTCCTTCTTGGATGATAGATGAAGGGATGCTCACCAAAGAGCAGTCAGAGCTAGTGTTCCATTTGTATTGCCTCAAAGAACCTAAGGTTGCCTTCATACTACAATGAGATATTGGAGGACTCTGATGCAACAGCATTAAAACATCCCTTATCCTAGCATAATCTTTTTTTTTTTAAACTTTTCAATGGGTCTTCAACATATAGAGTTCCCTTTAAAGGAAAATGACTTTATTTTTCCCATTTTAGAGATGATAGAATAGAGCCTCAGTAAAGTTGAGAATTATCCAACTTCATGTGGTCAACTGACAACAGAATTGGGAGCAAAATCTGCATTTTGAGAGTGAATGCTGAGACCCTCCTCCCCATTCCCCCCTTCCCCATCACTGCATTGGGGCTGTCTGTGCAATACTTCCATGAAAAAAGTAGCATCAGCCTAGACCTAATGGCTCAGGAGATAGAACACCAGGATTAGATTCAGGAAGACTTGGATTCAAATCTGACCTCAGACACTTTTACTAGCTTTGTAAGTCTGGTTTTGTATGTTTTTTTTTTTTTTTACCTTATCACGTAAATTTTGAAGCTATCTAGTCCAATTTCCTCATTTTTTGGATGAGGAAACTGAGATCTAGAGAAGCAAAATAATTGACACAAGGTAGTAAATGGAAGGGTCAGGACTGGAATCCAGAACATCTGATTCTACATCCAGTGCTCCACCTACTTTACCTCAAAGCCTCAGTGTCTGCATCATTATTAAATGTGTTGAATAATAATTATTGTTTCACCATCTAAATAATGCTAGTCTCCCTAACTGACAAAATACATGATTCTGTCTTTGTGAATAGGACTATCATACAATTTCACCACTAATTTAATTTTGTTTTTACATAATGGTTTTAGATAGATAGTTCTTATCAGATTAAGCTCCTTTTATTCCTATGCTCTCTAGTGTTTTTAATAGGAATGGGTGCTTTATTTTGTCAAAGGCCTTCTCTGTCATTGGTACAAGGAACACCTTCCATTTGACAGGATTTACGTAGGACTTTATAATGGGGTCAGGTTGAGAACCATCAAGGTCTTTCATGGTGGAGGTATCCAGGGCTCTGATTGAACCTCCCCAGTTTGGGGAGTGGGGTAGGAATGGGGCTGTGGCTGAGAAATCATTGCTCACTTGGGGGTCAGATTCTCAGTGTGAAAAAGCTAAGTCAAAGAGTTAGGCAATAATGGAGCAACAAGAATAGGACATAGGGTATCTGAAGAATTTGACTCAAGTCCAAAAATCAAAACACAAAATTCAAGGGAAGAGAGACAGTAGTGACAAAAGATTGTCTCTGAGGTTTGGACTTGAGTAGTTCAATACCTGTGGCTCCAAGAATCTGTAGCATGCACAATGGCCACACTCCAATAAAACCATCTTGGCAGATGGGCTGAACCATAGGTGAGTTTGGGGGATGTCTACCTAAAGTATGTGAAGACTTCCTCTGCTGGAATAGGCAGATGAGAACAATTTCTTTCTTTCTTTTTTTTTTTAAGTAATAAACATTTTTATTTATAGTTTTGGGTTCCAATTTTTATCCCTCCTTCCCTCCCTCCCCTCCCCTCTGCCTGAGGTGGTAGGCAATCGGATATGGGTTACACATGTGCAATTATGCAAATTATTACCATATTAGTAATTTTGTACAAGAAAACTTGAATAAAAGAAAAAAATGAAAGTGAAAAATAGCATGCTTCAGTCTGTGTTCCATCAAGATCAGTTCTTTCTTTGGAAGTGGATAGTATGTTTCATCAATAGTCCTTTGGGATTGTCTTGGATCATTGTATTGTTGAGAATAGTTAAGTCTTTAGTTCATCAAACAATATTGCTGTCTCTCTGCACAATGTTCTCTTGGTTCTGCTTACTTCACTGTACATCAGTTCATATAAGTCTTTCCAGGTTTTTATGAAATCATCTTGCTTGTTATTTCTTATAGCACAATTATATTCCATCACCATAATATACCACAGCTTGTTTAAACATTCCCCAATGGATGGGCATTCCTTTGATTTCCAATTCTTAGCCACTACAAAAAGAGGGCTATAAATATGTTTGTACCAATAGGTCTTTTTCTCTTTTTAGGGATATAAACCTAGCAGTGCTATTGCTGGATCAAAGGGTATACACAGTTCTATAGCCCTTTGGGCATAGTTCCAAATTGCTCTCAAGAATGGTTGGATCTTTTCACAACTCCACCAACAGTGGATTAGCATCCCAGCCTTCTCATATCCCCTCCAACACCCAATATTTTCTCTTTTTTTTTAAAAAATATTTTCCACTGTGATAGGTGTGAGGTGATACATCAGAGTTGTTTTAATTTTCATTTCTATGATCAATAGTGATTTAGAGCATTTTCCATATGATTATAGATAGCTTTGATTTCTTTGTCTGAACACTGCCTGTTCATACGCTTTGACCATTCATCAATTGAGGAATGACTTGTATTTTTATAAATTTGACACAGTTCTCTGTATATTTGAGAAATGAATCCTTTTAAGAACTATTTGTTTCAAAAATTCTTTCCCAGTTTTCTACTTCCCTTGTAATCTTGTTTACATAAGTTTTGTTTGTGCAAAACTTTAAAATTTTAAATAATCAACATGATCTATTTTATATTTTATTTTATTCTCTACATCTTCTTTGGTCCTAAATTCTTCCTCTGCCCATAAATCTGACAGATAAATAATTCCATACCATCTTAATTTATTTATGGTATTATTCTTTATATGTAAATCATATACCCATTTTGACTTTATTTTAATATATGGTGTGAGATGTTGGTCTATACCTAATTTCTGCCATACTGTTTTCCAGTTTTCCCAGCAGTTTTTGTCAAATAATGAATTTTTGTTCCACAAGCTTGGATCTTTGGGTTTATCATATACTAGATTACTATAGTCATTTATTATAGTGTAATTTATATCTATTCTATTCCACTGATCCACTTCTCTATTTCTTAGCCAGTACCAGATTGTTTTGATAATTACAACTTTATAATATAGTTTGAGATCTAGTACTGCTAGACTTCCTTCTTTTGCATTTTTTTCATTGATTCCCGTGATATCCTTGAGCTTTTGTTTTTCCAGATGAATTTTGTTATTATTTTTTCTATATCTATAAAATATATTTTTTGAGTTTGATTGTAATAGCATTAAATAAATTAACTTAGGTAGGATTGTAATTTTTATTATATTGGCTTGACCTACCCATGAGCAATTAATATTTTTCCAATTGTTTAGATATGACTTTACTTGTGTGAAAATTATTTTGTAATTGTGTTCTTAGAGTTCCTGAGTTCATTTTGGCAGGTAGACCCCCAAATTTTACATTGTCCATAGTTATTTTAAATGGAATTTCTCTTTCTATTCATTGTTGCTAAACTTTGTTGGTAACATACAGAAATGTTGATGATTTATGTAGCTTTATTTTGTATCCTGCAACTTTGCTAAAGTTGTTAATAATTTAAAGTAGCTTTTTAGTTGATTCTCTAGGATTTTCTAAGTATAACATCATATCATCTGCAAGGAGTGATAGTTTCCTCATTACCTTTTCTAATTCCTTTAATATCTTTTTCTTCTCTTATTGCTTAAATCATAGAGGTGATAATGGGCATCTTTGCTTCACCCATGATTGTATTGTGAAGCTTATCCCCATTACAGATAATGCTTGTTGATGGTTTTAGATAGATAGTTCTTATCAGATTAAGCTCCCTTTATTCCTATGCTCTCTAGTGTTTTTAATAGGAATGGGTGCTGTATTTTGTCAAAAATGGGTGCTGTCATTTTGTCTATTGAGATAATCATATGATTTCTCTTGGTTTTGTTATTTATATGGTCAATTATGCTGATAGTTCTCCATGGCAAAGGCTAAGTCCATAATAGTGTTTGATGTTTGAATGTAAGCTACCTGAAAGAAGGGACCATGTTTTTGCCTTTGATTTTTCATTACTAGAACAGAGTATGACACATAGTAAGTGCTTAATAAATTGCTTATTGGTGGAACCCATACACATCTGGTATAAAGCTATGCATTTAGAGTAGATTGAGTAAGAAAGAAGGAAAGAACCGAACTTTGCTTTTTACTGTTCAAGTTTAGTTCAAGAATAGTTCTGTTCAAAAAAAGACCTTAGTGTCTGGTATCTTATTTTGCCAGGTGATCTGAATCATCTTGAGAAAATACAAATGGAAACAATACCATTTCCTGGCAAAGTAGGTTTCACAAGTGAAGTCAGCACACCAGCTTGGTAGACACTCAGTTTCATAGGCAGTCTAATACTTATCTCCCACTCTTTCCTTTGGAGCCTCCCAAACACTGAGCTAGTTCTGGCAATGTGTGCATCAACCACATCATCTATGTGTACATTCCTGGAAAGTATACTGCCAAGGTAAGTCAACTTATCCACAGCATTCAAAATTTCTCCATTTGCTGTAACCAATGGTTCCATGTATGGATAAAGTGGTGTTGACTAGTGGAGAACTTCTGTTTTCTTGGTGTTAATTGTTAGGCTAAGATTAGTATAAGAAGCAGAGAATCAATCCATATTTTATTGAATCTCAGCCTCAAAATCTGCATTGAAGATATCTGGAACCAAAAAATTATGTACCGATTCTCCCTCTACTTTAGTCTTACCTTGTAGGCCTTTCAAGTTAAATAATTTACTGTCAGTGTGGTAGCTGTGTGTGTTTTGACTGCAGGGTGGGAGCCCTGCCTGCTGTGGTAAGCAGGCTAGGGTTGGTTGAAGCAGAGAATTTTTAGGGTACCTTTTCTATCTCCTTCTTCAAGTTAGAAGGTGAGCAGTGCTGTCCTTAAAGAAGGCTGCTCAGATACCTAGGGGGCTGCCAAATCCCACTGTTGCTTCAGTCCAGTGAGAAGATGAGCCAATGTCCTGGGTCACCTGTGTGTAGGGTTCCTAGTGTATCTGCCCCTGCTGCTTCATCATTTTCTCATTGCCACAGGACTTCGAGGTAGGTAAAAATGGTAAATAGAATGGGTGATGTTTTTTTCTTGTACATAAATTGGATTTGAGTGAGGCAGAGTTGTGTGAAGTTGTCAGCCTCACTCTTTCTTCCAGAGTCATTAAAGTCCAATGGCAAGACAATAATCCACAGTATTGTTGATGCAGTAGATGACATCAGTGTATCAGATGTCTAACCAAGCTCTAAGTGCTCATAGTGCCTTCTTCTGTCATCTGTTCAAACAAACTATTCACATCTACCCATTCCACTAGAAGTCTTCACATGCTTGTTGTTGACACCACTGTAACTTACAGGTTTGACACCCATTGGTTACCCTCAATCTGGTTTAGTCTATCTGCCAAAATGGTTTACCAGGGTACGGTTACTATGAATGCTATAGTTTTTGGGAGCCACAGGTGAGAGTTGGTTGGTCAGTGGAGACCTCTCTCCCCCCCCTCACCCCTTCCTGAGATGGTAAGCAATCTGATATGGGTTATATATGTGCAATCATACATGCAGACATACAGGAAGGAAGGAAGAAAGGAAGAAAGGAAGGAAGGAAATGGCAAACTGCTCCAGTATCTTTGCCAAGAAAATCCCAGATGGGGTCACAAAGACTCAGACATGACTAAAATGGCCCAACAACAAAAACAATTCATGGTAGGTCCCCAAAGGCAAATAAATGAAAGCTATTTATAGTCATAAAAAATGTCCTAAATCTTTATTAATTAGAGAAAAGCAAATTAAAAACAATTCTGAGGTACCACCTCGCACCTATCAGATTGACTAATATGACAAAAAAAAAAAAAGGAAAATTATAAATGTAGGAAAGGATGTGGGAAAACTGGGACACTAATGCACTGTTGGTGGAGTTGTGAACTTATCCAACCATTCTGGAGAGTTACTTGGAACTATACCAGAAGGGCTATAAAATTGTGTGTACCCTTTGATACAGGAAAACTACCAGTAGTTCTGTATCCCAAAGAGATTTTTTTAAAGGGAAAAGGACCTATTTGTACAAAAGTATTTATTTTCTTCTCCAGTTCATTTTAAGATGAGGAAAATGAAGCAAACAGGGTTAAGTGACTTGCCCAGGGTCACACAGCTAGTTGTCTGAGGCCAAATTTGAACCCAGGAAAGTGAGTCTTCCTGACTCCAGGAAGACTGGTACTCTATCTACTGTGTTACCTGGCTGCCCAAATTTCCTGTCTTTCTGTTTATTCCTCTTGAAGTAGCTCTGCATATTGGAGAGAAAGATATCTGGTGACTGACTGAACTTCACAGCTGTGAGAAAGAACCATGCTATATTGTTCCAGAGACTTCCAAAGGCCTGACCAATTCCATATTCCACAATTCTCCTTTCCCTTTACTCATTGCCTATATAGGCTTGACACCAGCAACAAATGAGGTCATGACCCCTGCCCTGGACCAGATTGCTGTGCGGTAGTCAAATACAAGTAGATGTATTATAGTATAAATTTGTAATGGACACAATCACTATGAATTTGTTTCTTCTTCTCATAGCATTTGGCAGGTTGGAAGGAGGAACTAAGGAAGATGTTGATTGAGATAACTTAAGGATGTAACGATTGGAATGATGCCACCTGCTGGAGACTTACTGTAGAAGAGTTCTGCCCATGAAGGGAAGGTCTTTGAGGGCAAGACCAGGAGTCTTTTCTTTGGCGTCAGGAAGTGACACAGGCTAGTGGGAGGAGGAAGGAAGAGACTGGCGCTCAGTCTCACTCTCTTTCCTTTGGACTCTGGTGGAGAGCGGAGCTAGAAATGTGCTCTCCCTTTAATAGATAGGAATCTAGGCCTTTCTCTCTCTTTACCAAATTCTTATTCTCCTTAATAAATGCTTAAAAGTCTAACTCTTGCTAAAGCTTATAATTTATTGGCGACCACTCATTAGATATTTTAGACAGTTTAGCTAGAATTTTAGCCCTTAACAAGGATAGAAACAGTATAAGACCAAAGAATCCATCTCTCTGTCTCTGTCTTTGTCTCTGTCTCTCCGTCTGTCTGTCTGTCTCTTTCTCTTCTGTCCCCTTTCGTTTCCCTCTACTCTCCACTCCTCCCTGCCTCTCCCTCACCTCTTCTCCTCTCCCTTTCATACCTACCATTATCTATCATCTGTAACCCATACCCATATTATTGCAAGAAAATCATACCCAAACATGTACCTGAGTTTAATATTCATCTTGATTTCAGTAATTATTTCTCTCTATGGCTCAAATTTATACTTCCCAGAAACCTCTATTGGGAATTTCAAAATCTGGTTCACTGAGGCCTTTGAACTTAAAGCAAAAATAATATAAAGCATGGAGTGTGGGGGAATGAATGTGACAGCTAGTACTCCCTTACACTGAGCCTCCTGGTTTCCTCTGCTAAAGTTTGAGTCACATGCTGTTAAAGTCTCATTACACCCACAAATGAACTCACAGTAGTCTGAGTATACTGATGCTGTGGATCCTGGAGCTGCTTTAGTTTGAGTTGTCTTTATTTTAGTTCTTGGCCTTTGCTGTCACCCATTTTGTAATAACAATTAGCATTGCCTGTTCTGTCATTCCTGGATTGCCTCATTCAGCAGCTGTAAGACCTTGCCTCTGAGACCACATTCCTCATAGGCATTCCCTATTAGGAATTGAACTCCTAGGTCCTCCTGTTGTCAATGTATGTGCCTTGGCTTTTTCTTGCTCTACTGTAATCTTCCTTTTGCCTTGGGCCCAACATATTATGGAAATGTGAATGCTCTTCTATCAGCTCATGTCACTACATATCTACCTATGTGTATCTTCTTATTTTATCTAAAAATAAATATTGTTAGTTTTTTTCTTTAGTCTTGCAAGTCCTCAAAAACAATTGTGTTATAAATTGGACATAAAAATACCAGGGACTTAATAAAATTAGTAAATAAAACACTTTAGTTATGGCTAAAAGAAGTTGGGTTTGAATGCCTACAGGGAGGTTTTGGTTAGTGAAGTAATATTTTCAAGTGAAATTTTAGGTGTAAAAAGGACTGAAGAAAGAATCGGAAACAAAGTGGGTATCTCTTAATTAGAGAATGGATGAAAAAATTATGATAGGTGAATGCCATGAAATATTATTATGCCATGAGAAATAATAAAAGGATTAGATTCTGAGAAACCTGGGTGAACACATGATACAGAATGAAATGAAAAATAATATATACAGAGAATAATTCATACAGAACATTCCAAAAATCTTAAAGCAGTTTAAAATTTTAATAGCTTTAGCTTAACTAAAACTTTAATAGCTTGAAACTGCATTAAGAGTTTTGGGATGTCCTATACAATATCTACAACATTACAAAGGAAAATGACTATGAAAGAATTAATCTCTCTGATCAGTTCAATGAACTGTCATGACATGAAAAGGATGATGAAGAAAAAGGAGATAATGAAGAAAAAGATGATAAAAATTAAGAGATTAAGATGATGAAGATTATTAAAAGAAGATATAAAAATGAAGAAGGAAAGAAAGAATAAAGAAAAAGGTAATGATAAGGAAGAAGAAATATTTGAATAAGAAAAGGAAGATGATGATGGTTATGACAAAGATGATGGTGATTAAGCAGCAGAAGATGAAGAGGAAAATTATAATGAAGATGAAGGAACAAAATATATGAAGAAAAGATGATGAAGAAAAATAAAAATATGTTGAAGATTAAGAAGCATCAAAAGATGAAGTAGAAAATGTTGAAGAAAATGCTAATAAAGAAGCTGAAGAAGAAAATGAAGCATTAAGATGATGATGATGATGATAAAGGCAAAAAAAGATGACAAAAATGCTAAAGAAGATGTTGAAGGCAGAGATACAAAAAGGCAGATGGTAAATAAGATGAAGGAGATGATGAAGCCTCAAATGAATAATAATAAGAAGGAAAGGGCCAATATGTACAGAAAAAAAGATGAGGCAGAAGATAACAAAGAACAAGATGAAGAGAAGCAGAAAGAGAGGAGAAGATGCAGAAGAAGCAGAAGATTAAGAAAAGATAAATAAAATATTGATGAAATTTTAAAAAATACACAGAAAAAAGCAGAGAATTTCAGAAGATACAGTCCATTGGAGCAATATTGGGAGTACTGTGTTAACTTTAATGTATACATTTTAAAAATTGTATATAATAGCACTATGTGCTTATACAATCTTAATTTTTCTTTTCTTTCTTTTTTCATAAGGAAACATTTGTTACTTGTGCTTTTTGAGTTAATAATGATTTATGAAAAAATTAAAAAAGAAAACATGAAAAAATGACTGCAACAAGGTATGACATATTAGGTGGAGTCCTAAGTTAAAGAGACTAGGAAGATAATATATTTTACTGCCAACTCATGTGGCAGATTGGAATTTATAGCTAGGGTCACAAATTAGTTTGTGTATGTTTTCTTTTTAACCTTAAATCTATACCTTTCCCTTTAATCTCAGTAAATATCTTACAACTTTACTGAAATAATAAAGGCCCACTGACATGAACTTCCTAAACTCTCCTTAAATTAGTCAGTATCTTCATCTACTAAGTGTCTATCAGAAGAAGATGATTCCTGGGCAGTTGTGTTGTTCAGGTTGTATAATTTCCCTTTTCCCATTTTATTTCCTTTCCCTTGATCCTACTGATCCTGTTTGTGTTTTTTAAAGTTCGTTCTTGTTAAATAAATCCTGCCCTGTTTTGAGGGAGGCTGCCGGTCTCCTTCCTTGCCCCAATATTGCGACAAGCCACTTAGCTAACACTCCTCAATTAAAAATTGGTCCTCACAGTTTTGTTGAGCCAGCCAGGATCCAGACCAGAGTCCAGTTCCCCTGATGACATCTCAACTCTCCTTTGAAGGCAAGGTTTTAAGGACTTTAAATGGACATTTTTTGTTTTTGTTTTTTTTTGTTTTTCCTTCTGTTACTATATACATCATCTGTAATATGTATTTTTCCTTTCCTATATTGTTATTAGTATATTGTTTGTTAGCATTGGTTATGATATTCTGTTATTTTTTTATTTATTGTTCCATCAAGGAAACACCCTGTGTTTCTTGATGAAACAAAGGGGGGGAATGTAAAGAATTAATTGTTATTTGAGGTTTTTATGACCCCATCTTTTGGCTAGAATTTTTAAAAAAAACCTCGGCATGTGCACTGGCCTCTGAGGCTCCGCAAACAGCACAGTGCTCCACCTACTGGTTGTAGTCATTGCCATGGCGTTCATTCTTGTTAAATAAATCCTGCTCTGTTTTGAGGGAGGCTGCTGGTCTCCTTCCTTGCCCCAATATTGTGGCAAGCTGCTTAGCTAACACTCCCCAATTAAAAATTGGTCCCCACAAAGAGGAAGACATTATCCTTCTACTTCCCAAAGTTATCTCTTTCACTCCCATTCTCCATGGTATCCCTTTCTATTTTCTTCATCAGGATTAGGGAGATCTAATCATGCCTACTGGTGAGGAGGGAAGAAGCCAGTAGAAAAAAGAAAAAAACTAAAGATAACATGAGAAACACTGGATGATTGAAATCAGTCAACTAGCATTTATTAAATATTTACTACTTGCCATGCACTGTGCTGTGCTGATGATATAAAGAAAAATAAAATCATGATCCCACTTCTTTCAATGGGATATCATCTTGACCTATTAGACACTTTTGTTGCAATTTGGGAGACAGCTTCATTTTATTAGCCACGAGTTTAAATGATCTCTCAGGAAGTGTTATTTCCTTTGAAGATTTCTACAGATGGTTCAATTTCAATACTTTGGTGTATCTGTGATGTGGGTACTACCCTTAATGATGACGATCACATCTATAACCTCTCATACTATGTAACCTTTGTCCATATCCTTCCACAAATTCTCCATAGGGGTCCACTCAACATGGTAGGGGGTAAGTGATTATAACAGGAGCTTACAGGTTGTCTTTCATTATCTCTTGTTCCCACCATATAAATGGCCCTTTCTACCCCTCTATGATTATCCCTCTTTCTGAGGTCAATCTTTAAAAAAAATACAAAAGAAATAGTTTATTTTACATATTAATGCCTATAAAGTATCATGCAACTGTAGTATTACATAATTGCTAAAACAATTATCTGAATCACATAGCCATTTTTATAATGCACTTTTATAATTACAAACTGAATTTTCATGACTTATAGAACTTACTCATTTAGTAAAATTTTGACCTTGAATAACATAATGGCCCCATCATCTGATGCCTTACATCTAGACAAGATGTCCTTTTAACTAGCTTTCATTTGGTTGAATTGATGATATGCAAAATCAATCAATAATGCAAATAATTCAAAGGCTCTGCTAGGAAGATAGTCATAGTGTAAAACTATTTTAAATTAAAAAACACAACAACATCATCTAGTTCTATACCCTCTTCATTTGAACACATTTTTTCCAACTGTTTTTGTTTGCCTGTTAAAGAAGTCTAGATAAAGTAGATATATTATTTGACTTTATGTTACTTTCTTCATCTCATGGATTCATCAGTGTGGAGAGTGAAAAATTAAATGACTAACAAAATAAAAGTTCAATCTTCTTAGAATATTGATTTATTAAGAAATACATGGGGGCAGCTAGATGGCACAGTGGATAAAGCACCGGCCCTGGAATCAGGAGTACCTGAGTTCAAATCTGGCCTCAGACACTTGACACTTACTAGCTGTGTGACCCTGGGCAAGTCACTTAACCCTCATTGCCCCACAAAAAAAAAATACATGGCAATTGCCCAACAAATTGGGACCAAATCCCTTCCTCACCTTAGGGTTGGACACTAAATACAGGGGGAGAAAGATTTTTATACATTAGAAACAAGTAATCAAATAAGGCCAACTGATTAAAAGGAAACAACACTAACATTAGTTAAACTGATTTCTGATTGGAGGAAAGATTAGAAACTTTCCAAGTTGGAAGGAGAAGAGTAAACACATGCAATTCCTTGAAATCAGAAAAGAAGGTATTGTACTTCCCAAAGTATATGTAAACAATCAAAGGAACATGGAAACAACCTCTGATTAATAAGTATGGGGCCATTTTTCAGATAATACATACTGGATTACTTGAGATGTACAATTGTGAAAAATTTCCCTGTATCCATCTTTGGATCTGACTGAGTTTCTGGTCAGCATAACCTGGGTACTTAGTTAAGGATCTCTAAGTAGTGGGTAGGGGTAGTCCAGCTTCCTAGCTGCACAGGACTAGGTTCAAACAATACTACAAGGTTTTCTCCCAATTCCCACAATTGAATAAAGTTTTCTCACCCATAATTTCAATAGAAACAGAACTGAGCTAGCTTTAGAATGTAGTCACAAGGGGGCAGCTAGGTGGCATAGTGGATAAAGCACCGGCCCTGGATTCAGGAGAACCTGAGTTCAAATCGGGCCTCAGACACTTGACACTTACTAGCTGTGTGACCCTGGGCAAGTCACTTAACCCTCATTGCCCTGTCAAAAAAAAGAAAAAAAAAAGAATGTAGTCACAAGATGGAGTCAGTGTGGTTTACTCAATTCTGACAATCAACCACTTGTTGTCCCATGCCCTTCAATTCCCTTATCAGTATGTTATATAATGAATTATGTCAGTGTTTGTCCATTTGAATCATCTAAAGGGTTATTGTTGTTTCTCTAGTCTAGAAGGATAAAAAATGTATCCCCACCTCATAGCTTTTGTAAATAGCATTGATGTATTTTCCAGTATTTGGCAAGAGGACCTGTTATTCTGTCTTTATATCATATTATATAAGTTGGATTAATTTCAGCAGCACATTTAAAACTCCCTCCATGTCTGTTCCCCCCACCCCCATGTATCTCTATATTTTTGTTTTGTTCTAGATTAAGAGAAAGGGGAATTTAGGGTGTTTATTTTTTCTCTTCCTGCTTTGTGGTAGAAATTTGCCTTCTGTAGAAATTAAAAAAAAGATACCTTTTAGCAATCTTTGATATAATTTTGTGCTATTTACTACTGTGTTATGGAACCTAAAGGCCTCAGTCCTAGTAATGTGATCTAGCAGAAAGAGTATTAGATTTAGAATGAGAGAAGCTGGGTTTGAATTTTACTTTCCTACTTTATATCTGTGTAATTTTGGGCAGGTCAATTAATTTTTCTATTCCTCAGTTTTCTCATTTGTAAAATTAGGTGATTAAAAGAGGTTAACTTATTAATTCAATAGTTATTTATTAAGACCTAGGCATTATGTTGGGCACAAAAATGAAATTGTTCCTGCTGTCAGACAGGGACTATGACATTATACTATTATACTATTACATTTTACCAGGGAGAAAGAAAATGAATACAGATGAGCAAATACCAAATTTATACAGAGGAAATTGTGTTACAGTGGAAAGACCACTGGCTCTGGAGTCATATGACTTAGGTTCACATTTTACCTCTAAATGACTTTGGTTAAGTCATGCCTGCAAACAAACAAATGAACAAACAAACAAGCCAGCCAACCAATCAACCAACCAACCAACCAACCAACCAACCACCACAGCACTTGAGGTAACTAAGATGAAGTTTTAGAGAAAGTGCTGATTTGTACTGATAAAGAGAATTTCCTCACCTGGGAGTTCCCTGTACCAATGAAATTACAGGTCTAGTCCCTATTAACAAATCTAATAGTTGATTGACAATTTTATGCCTCCTGGTATAATCAGTCAAAGCAAAATGTTTTGCCTTCAAATTGCATTTTTTCAATACTTCATTATCCAGCACATATTTTCTTCATCAAATTCATCAAATAATTTTATTATTCTATACTTGTTATAACTTTTAGCATTAAAAGGACTATCATGAATTTCCAAGCCAAACCCTTCATTCTGTTCTTCTAGCTTGAAATTAGGCACATCTGTTGGAGAATGTGATAGCCTGTCAGCATTCATTGTTTTTCTTGGTTTCAAAGTCAGAATTCTTTGCTAAATCATTTGGAGAATTACAATGGGCAATACTTGGTATTACTCAGTATTAGTAATCTGCAATTATAGTTAGAATTTTGCTGGATATTTATGTAGATTACAATCTGAGGTGTATCACCCCTCACCTTTGGATCCGTAACTTTTCCATCTTCTTTATGAGTAACATTTTTTCTTTTCAACTGTAGTTTTTGAGCTATAGGAACAGCATTTGTTACTGCTCAGATATTTCCTTCCTTGTTTTATAGTAGGGGTTAGAATTATCTTTTAATACCTAATCAATTTTGGAAATTGTTCAACTCAGTTGAAATGGCCCCACTTCCTGGACTGTACTGAATAGCTTCTTTATGTTTAAATAGAAGGTTTTCCTTAGCTTTTTGTTTGTTTTTCTGTGTGGTTAATTCTTTCTCAATCACAAGAAACATAGATATTTATAGCTTTCCCCTGTACATATCTGAAATAATTTGTTTTTTTATTGATAATAAACCCCATATGGCAAAATGAGTTGTCTTTTGTAATATTTGGCCTCTATGCTAAACTCTCTTTGTATGTCACAATGGAATTTCTTTTATGAACCAGTGTTTTAGATCCATTGCTAGGCTTCCATTTTTCCATGCAGAGCAAATGACTAATGTTTTCATATCCTAAATTCCCAATTTCATATCCTAAAACCAGGATGGGTGCTATTTTGCTTTTGGCTAAGGAGACTCAGTTCCAGCCAGTACAATAACGGACTAAATGACTCTCTCTACACTATATTCCCTGCTTTATACGTCTGGCTGTTTATTTGATGGTCCATTCTTCAGTACAACAATATAAAGTGAATCACATTTGTTCAATGAATGTTGCTTATGCCTTGGGACTTTATACTTTTGTCCTCTCTTCCCCTCGACATAATAAATACAACAATTATTGGCCACCACAGGGAATAGCAATTAACATATAAATGAAAGCAGGGTTCTACTTATATTTCTATTGTGAAGGAAAATAATTTACTGGCTTAAGAAAAAACTACCCTATCAACCACCCTATGCCTAGATTAAATATCTCAGCCCCAAAAATTATTGATTGAATTTGGCTTTTTGCTTTGAAATACAAAAAGTTAAGGGTAAAATTTAAACACTTCTATGGATCTGTGATTGTATAATTGTGGATAATCCCTTAGACAATGAAGATCATACTCATCCTTGCCTATCATAGAATCTGGCTTTTGTCCATGTCCTTTTGTAAATCAGCCACATGAGGCCTACACAATGCAATGGAGGACCTTCCTTTAGATATTTCAATACTCCATGGAGATCATTGGATGCTTTTTTGCTCTCACTATATTTATCTTTTTTTTGCCATGTATTTCTAGGAAAACATCCTTTCAACCACTTCTCATTTATAATTCCTTTTCTATAATATGATGTAGACTGCTGAAACCACCATGTACCCTTTGGTTGCTTCTCAATATCAATTTTTCAGAGACTTGTTATTTCATTATTTGTGAGCATACATCACTGGATGAATTAATATTAGTGTTAAAAGGATCGGCGTTTGTTCCATGGAGAAATGGAGTCATTAAAAATATAACGACATCCCAAAGCAAATGCAGCCTACTTTCCTACTCCTTTTGAATTCCATTTTAAGTATCAAAGATATGGGTATATGTGCAGACATGTCTATATACATGTACATATGTATTTGTGCATATAGATATGTGTATATATCCACACATCTATATATGTGTGTGCATGTATACACACACATATAGATGAACTCCTACTTTGGACAATAGTTATTTTTCATCCAGTGTTGTTTTCTTGATGTATAGTTAGCCCAAACAACTATGGATTTCATTTAGGAGAATCTTCAATGTTCCAAGATTTAATCTAGTCAGAACAATGCCATCTGCAAACTGGAGTTTTTGGAGAACCTAACTATATGGAAACCTTCTTCTTTTTGCATTCTATGATGGACAATTTTGATGGAAAGCACATTTGGTGAATATATGTTTACTTTATTTTATCTCTCACTTGATATCAATAATTAAAGAGTTATTGGACAAACTTTACTCTATTATTGCATTTAAAATGACTTTTGTATGATTTTAACATGTGTAGGAGTAACTATCTTTGTAGGTATAGAAAAATTTTTTGTATTATTTAATTCTTAACCCTGTATGGCTGAAAACCAGATCTGTTGCTTAGGGATAACATTTGTTTAATGTTTTAACACAGGACCTAGTATGTACTGACTAGAAATCCAGTCAGATTTGATGATTGATGTAAGGAATGTGAAAAGTTTTCTCCCATCACATTTCTAGTAACCCACATGTCTTATCTGGAAACTGTCTTCGTGCTAGCCAATCAGTTACTGTTTCTTTGTTCCTATTTTAAAACCCTATATAATGTGTAACTTGAAGACACTCAGGGGGAGTGGGCCATCCCTTTTTTGGCTCTCCCCTCTGCTGGTTGACTTAATGAACTTCTTTCTAAATGATATCAGTTTGGGTTTTTTCTCAGGTAACATAGGAGAAGCTTTAAGGCTGTTTTTTGCTCTAAAGAATCAAATCCTTTTTTGTTGCCAGCAAATAAATAAATAAATAAATAAACACTGGGTTCCTATGCCTTGGTCTCTATGCCTTTTAATAAATTATATGACTATAAAGATGTAGTCTGCTATAGAATATCATTTGAAAAAGTCTTATTTCTACCTCATATTTCCCTAAAGGCCCTGAAATCTATGCCAGCTTGATTAAGTCTTAAAAATAGAATTAAAATCAATTTTCAATTTTTCAATTTCCCTCTTTGAGTCTTGGGAGGCCATATCTCCCATTAATCACTTAGCCCAATTAAAGTTACAAATCAAGGTGTAGCAAAAAGCACATATATGTATCACCCCATAATGTTTAATAAACCTGAAGCAATGGTTACAGAAAAAAAATGCTCTGAAAAAAGCACTAGTCTTTCTGCTTATACTAAAGGTGGTACAGTCAATAGAGAGTGCTAGGCCAGTGGTCAGGAAAGTAACTGTAAGCCACTTAACCTCTGTCTCAGTTTCCTCAACAGGAAAATGAAGATAATAAATGAACATATCTCCCAGGGTTATGTGAGGACCATATGAAATGAGTTTCTGGCTCATAGTAGATACTCAATAAATGCTTCTTTTCCTTCTTTCCTTCTTCCCTTCCTTTTTTCCTTTATCCATCTTTTTCTTCCCTCCCTCCCTTCCTTCCTTCCTTCCTTCCTTCCTTCCTTCTTTCTTTCTACTCTTCCTTCCATAAAGGATATTCTCAAATCATGTGTAGATTATGCTCATAAAATTACATAGATATAGGAAAGTAGGAATGTGAGTGAGTAGTAAGTGCTATTTCTGAGGTAATTAAAAAAAATTTTTTTTAAAATTTTTTTAGTGAGGCAATTGGGGTTAAGTGACTTGCCCAGGGTCACACAGCTAGTAAGTGTTAAGTGTCTGAGGCTGGATTTGAACTCAGGTACTCCTGATTTCAGGGCCGGTGCTCTATCCACTGCACCACCTAGCAGCCCCTCTGAAGTAATTTTTTTGAGGGAGAATAATGTCTAATATCTTTTTATAAGCTTTTGGTAACTTCTCTTTCAGACACTTTGAAAATCAACTGCATAATGCCCTTCTAATTGTATCACCTTCAGCATGGACCTACATTCTTTATGCTTAGTTCATTTCATATATTCTTGCTATCATTACTCCTTTCAGCACTATTTCTCATGAAGCACATCTAGGACTGTGATGGAATCAATCCAAATGTTCTGGTTCCATTTCATTGATAGTAAAAAGAGTTTATTATAAAAATTTTTACAGACTTTTTTCAACTTCTACTTGAAGTACTTCTTCCAGTTTTATCCTTAAATACCCTGAGGTTGGTTTTACTTTGTTAAGTCCCTTGCCAAGCTTTCTAAAGACTTGTTTTTCTCTCTGGTTATTTTTTTCAGTTTTATGAGCTAATTGTTGTTCATAATCTTCCATCATATTTCAAATGAGCTTAAATTCTCAAGTAATCTTGCTCCTGGCTGCCATGTCTCTCTAGTTGGGAAGGAGTCCAAGTATTCACTGGCTAAAGTAGTTTCTAAGCTCTTTTGGTCTTATTATGGTGAATAATTTACATTGATTACATTTCTTTAGAAACCAATTATTAACTGTGTAAAGTTGGTTTTCCCATCCATTTTGAATTTTCCATTAATAGCTTTTTGAAATAGGTCAGGGTGGGCATTTAATTATATTCTGTATTTTATTTTCATGTTTTCTTCTTTCTTCTTGTTTTGTATTAATTTTGATCTTTGCTTTAGCAAGTTGTTAGTCTTACTGAATAAGGAGAGATAATATGGGGGTGACTTTCACATCAGTAAGGACTACCTTAATTTCTGTTAAGATAGGAATAAAGGAACTTTTCCTTAAAATGGCAATTTATATCTAAAAACAAAACTCCTATTATTTGTAATAGAGATAAATTAGAATCCTTTCCAATAAATTCAGGGATGATACAAACATTATCACTTCTTCCATTTGACAAGGTACTTGAAATGGGCAAGGAAGAGAAATTGATGAAATAACTATAGGTAAAGAAGAAACAAAATTATCACTTTTTTGAGATAACTAAAATTCATGGAAGTAATAACTTCATTGAAATTGTAGGATATAAAATAAATCCACAACATTTCTATATAATGCCAATAAAATTTAGCTAGAACATATAGCAAAATCCATTTAAAATGACTACAGATTGCTTTTCCTTTTGAGTAATGTAACGATTGGAATGACGCCACCTGCTGGATACTTACTGTAGAAGAGTTCTGCCCATGAAGCGAAGGTCTTTGAGGGCAAGACCAGGAGTCTTTTCTTTGGCGGGAGGAAGTGACGCGGACTAGTGGGAGGAGGAAGGAAGAGACTGGCGCTCAGTCTCGCGCTCTTTCCTGAGGACGCTGGCGGAGAAGGGAGCTAGAAATGTGCTCTCCCTTTAATAGATAGGAATCTAGGCCTTTCTCTCTCTTTACCAAATTCTTATTCTCCTTAATAAATGCTTAAAAGTCTAACTCTTGCTAAAGCTTATAATTTATTGGCGACCACTCATTAGATATTTTAGACAGACTAGCTAGAATTTTAGCCCTTAACAGATGGCTGACCACGAAGAGGAAAGCTAAACCTCAGTCTTCTGATCTTCTGGTTGGGTAAGAAATTTCCCCTACCCTTTAAATTGCTAAGTACGGGCGTACTGGCTGTGTTTTCCCTTTAAATTTTTTCAAATGGACCTTTTAAACTCCCTAATTACCTTTTTTTTTTTTTTAGTCTGTTTAACCAGACAAATGGGAGATAAGATCATGTTAATACTTTGTTTTTGTGGATTTTCTATTTTTCTTTTTATTTTTGTTAAAAGAGCCAGCAACTTACTCACACAAGGAAATATCTCTCCCTCTCCCAACCATGCTTTTTCAGAGAAACCTGAAGAGATTCCTGCAGCTTTTCCCAATTCTAACACTAATTGTTGCTCTAATTTTGCATGCCTGGAGGCAATGACCCACCCTCTAGAAGCTTTTAATCCCCTAGCACCTGGAGGCAAAGTGGGGGAAGAGGAATCCAGGCCTGAGTTCAAAATCAAGTCTGATTCAAATTGCTCTGATCCCTCCCCTCCTCTCCAGACCCCACCCTCTACTCCTGCTATGGCCAAGCCCATAGCTTCCCTTGCCTGGGAAGTCCAGAGATCTGATGCGCATGCTCAACTTTTTCTACCTGCATTTGCAGCTTCAGGCTCAGCCCTTCCCCGGCCTGGCTGTGCTTTTGAGACAATCTTAGAAAACTCTTTAAATTCCAGATATGCTCGTTTTGTTCATAATTTTGCTAACCTGCTTTTGTCTTTAATTAGTAATCTTATAAAGCATTTGTATGGTGAAAAGACTGACAGACAGTATAGAGGGGTTAAAGAAGAAAAACTTAAGCTGAATAAGAATGACAATCATCAACATAGTTCAAGACTCTTCTCTTGTCATGGAAGGGTATATATTTTACAGAAATGTAGAAGTAAGCAGCAAGGTACTGATATGAGTATTGGGGATTTTAGATATCGGAATCAAGAGTGTTCTGAATTCACTCAGATTATTAATGTCAGTTCAGAGGTTACATAGGATTTCTATGCTATTACATATACATTTTGGAATTAATGGTATAGGTTTATTTTCATAGAGATTTTAATGCTTTTGAGATTGTGTCATACTTAGTTTCTAAAACAAGGAGAATATTTGTAAAAGCTTTTTATAGTCATGCGATCAAGTTTATATTTTGTAATACTCTTATTAATATTAAGTTCATATTCATTTAGATTTCCCTAGTTTGAATTTCATTGTCTTTTATTATTCCACGTGTATTTTCTTCTATTCATTCATCTATCTAATTTTGAAACATGGTTTTGATTTCATAATACAATGTTAATTCTAGGAGTATTGTGCTCCCATATTCTGAGTTATTTGTTTTTGCTATTTTTTCTCAACTGATTATTTGATCAAACTCTTTAAAGCATTTCCCTGGCAAATTGTTTGCCATGGCAAGTGTAAATTGATTCTAGAAGTATTATTTTTGATAAGCATATTCCAAAAAAAAAAAAAGAGAGGAACATTTGTAAAAGTTGTCTTTGAGATTGTGTTGTGCTTTAACTTGTATTTAAATATGTTCAGATTTTTCAAAAAAGTAATTGTATACTAAGTTAAAAAAAGGGGTATTATTTGAAATTGTTGCATAATTATATATTGTGTTCTGAGTCAAGATGTATTCACATTTTTTGCAATCATTTATTATCCTCAATTTTTAAATCCATATGAGACTTGGATTATGGGAACTTGTCATTTAAGACATTAATTGCCTTTATTCTGAGTTATCAGATGCCAGTTGGCCAAGATGCCATCCAATCACAAGAGGAATACATGCAAGAGCAGACACTGAACTGTCACATGAGGGGAGACATGCATTAAGTCAAGGTATGGCCGAGGGAACAGCTTTTGACTAATGTTGAGGTTGGATTCTCTTGGTTTAATATTTTATTTTATTTTTCCCCACAATATTGTACAGATGGCTGGAAGTATTGATCCCACCCATCTCACTTCTACACCTGGCTTCTATGCTCCCTCCTATATGCCTGATGCCATGGACATCTCAATCCCATGCATCTGATTAAGTCTGACTCAGTTTCCTCCAATATGTTCGGTGCCATGGACATATATTCCATCCACCTATTTTAAGCCTGGCATACTGCATGGGCAGTACATATTGCTCAAGTGTGGGAATCCTCATATCCTATCATTTCTCTGTTCTTTTATGGTAACCCCCATAATTATCTCAGGTGTCATGATAAATAACAGTGTTGAATTTGGCCTTGACATCTGTTACTAATTATATTAGATTTTAAATTTCTCATAATGGCATGAGGATAATTAGGCAGATGATGCAAAAAGTGATAAAACAAAGATAAAAATTATTTTTATTAATTAATATTGCAGCAATTGTCTTCTCAATTACCCTCCATAAGGGGGGACTATAGTAATATTATAATTTTAAAGAATGGTTCAATTTTTGTTTTATTATATGTTTCATGTGTAACAACTAAGATTCTGAATTCCCTTAGACATGTTTTTGAGAACTTTCATTGTTTGATTTGATTATTGACAAAGCTATTTTAAAGTTGTGTTAAGCTCAATGTTGTAGGAAATTTTCCTGGCTGATTACCAGCATCCACACATCAACCCCTGAAAAGACTTCCATTCCACGACTACACCTAGAGGACATCTGAGAAAAGACTTTCAGAGACTTTAAATGAACAGTTTCGATTTGTTGTTTTTGTTGTTTTTTTTCTCTTTCTGTTATAATATACACCATCTGTAACATGTATTCTCTGCAGAGGCCCTCCCTTTGCAAGACTAATGTCAAAGCGTCGGTTCATGAGGACAAAAAAAAAAATCGCCCTTCTGGACAAAACTTTCCTCTCTTCCTTTTCTATATTGTTGTTCACATATTATTAGTTAGCAATAGTTATTATATTGTTTTTACTGTTCCGTCAAGGAAACATTTTGTTTCTTGAGGAACAACAGGGGGGACTGTAACGATTGGAATAATGCCACCTGCTGGATACTTACTGTAGAAGAGTTCTGCCCATGAAGCGAAGGTCTTTGAGGGCAAGACCAGGAGTCTTTTCTTTGGCGGGAGGAAGTGACGCGGACTAGTGGGAGGAGGAAGGAAGAGACTGGCGCTCAGTCTCGCGCTCTTTCCTGAGGACGCTGGTGGAGAAGGGAGCTAGAAATGTGCTCTCCCTTTAATAGATAGGAATCTAGGCCTTTTTCTCTCTCTTTACCAAATTCTTATTCTCCTTAATAAATGCTTAAAAGTCTAACTCTTGCTAAAGCTTATAATTTATTGGCGACCACTCATTAGATATTTTAGACAGACTAGCTAGAATTTTAGCCCTTAACAGTAGGTAATAGATTCAGCATATAGCTTTCAAAGTTGTTCTGTTTTTCTGTTTTCTTCTGGCTTTATGTTCTTTCCTGTGAATTCTTTCAAGTTTTATTATTATGATCCAGAAAAGCAAACAAGGAAGGAAAGGTCAGATAAGTAAGAAGAGAATCACAAGAGAAGAGTGTTGCAAAAACCTCGAGAACATCTCAGAGAAGAGGGTGATTGATAGTGTTGAAGGTAATAAAAACAACAAGAAGGATAAGAATTGGAAAAGACTATTAGATTTGGAAATTAAGAAATCATAAATAACTTTGGAAAGGGAAGTTTTGGTTGAATGATGAGATTTAAGTCAGACTGCAGAGAGTTAAAAAAGAGGGAAGGATGTGGAGGAAACTTTTAAATGGACTTTTCAAGCAGTTTATCTACAAAAAAGATGAAGGCTTGGAGGGCAAGATTGGCAATTTGATAAGGAGGAAATGGATTCAAGAGAAAGAGGACAGTGTAGAGTTGAACTGGTTAACCAAGGAGTCAAGATGGGAAAAGGAAGAGAGCGTTAATGCAGGGGTTTTGACATGGGGAAAAAACTAAAGGTGTACAGCATATAAAGGTATATAAGTCAGAATACAGAATACATATATGAATATGACAAAGGAATGCACTTTGGGGTGGGGAGACTGTTGGGTTTTTGTTGATATGTCTACAGTCAAGGCAAAATATAAATTAAAACTTTAAAATAAAGGTAGATATATTGTATATGTATATATTGTATATGCAAATAACATTTTATGAGTATATGAGAAATAGATAATATGGTATCAGAAAATCAGCATTATTCTAAAAAAGAAGTGTGTATATGTATGTGTATCTATACGCAATACATATATATATACATACACACATTTCTGAGACTAATATTTACTTGAAAAAACATCACAAACATAATCACAATAAATTTTAAAAGGGATATATGGTTATATTAGCAATAATGAAATAATATACAGTTTAGGATTCATCCCTACGTGTTTTAAGGGCCTAATTCTCAAAATACCTACCTACAAGAAAAAGTCTGTTTATATACTTATGAAAATTATAACCTATGACTAAATCAGGTTATAAGTTCTATAGTAATATGAAAAAACACACAAAATAATATTACAAAAAGGCAAATTGATAGTAGAGATTTTAAAAAAATCATGTTGCAATATAATTCACTTTAAGTATAAAGGTCAGATTGTTTACTTCTTTTCCCATAGAGAGAGATCAAAATGGGAAGAAAGGATGGATGATTTAATGGATGATTTAATAACTTTCATTTTCAAAATGTCAGGTCTATAAAGAATTAAAAAAGGGTATAAAGAAATGCCATTTATTTCAATTTTAAAATATGCATTTGGAAGTCAGTTTTTAAAACTCTGAAATTAAGATAGAAATAAAGCATTCCTAACTTTTAGAAATCACTTATGGGGCAGCTAGGTGGCACAGTGGATAGAGAACCAGCCCTGGAGTCAGGAGTACTGAATTCAAATCCGGCCTCAGACACTTAACAGTTACTAGCTGAGTGACCCTGGGCAAGTCACTTAATCCCAATTGCCTCACTAAAAATACAAAACAAAACAAAAAAACCCCCCACTGCTGCTAGGTTCAAGAGAAGTTTGAGCATCTTGCCATTCTTATTCATCCATCCATCCATCCATCCATCCATCCATCTATCCATGCATGCATCCATCCATCCATCCATCCATTTATTATTATGCCAGACATTTGGTCTGGGATTAGATTTGTTTTTAGTGGAGCCTACCTCTAATTAGGAGGATTAACTTCTTTCTCATGCTCACTGATTCATTAAAACTTCAATCCTGGGGCAGCTAGGTGGCTCAGTGGATAGAGCACTGGCCCTGGAGTCAGGAGGACCTGAGTTCAAATCCGCCCTCAGGCACTTAACACTTACTAGCTGTGTGACCCCGGGCAAGTCACTTAACCCCAATTGCCTCACCCCCCCCAAAAAAAAAAACCCCAAACACTTCACTCCTGCTTCTTGGGGACAATGTTACTTTGGGGCTCAAGTCAAGGGTTTCTACCAAAAAGGACAGTAAAGAAAGAAGTATGCAATGTACAAATGTGAATCAGGCCTAGGAGAAATAATTTATTTCTATGTAGAAAGCAATGATGATCATAAAAGAATCACAATGCACATCAATAGAATGATTTATAGAGATTCAATAAGAGCTTACAACTCAGTATAATCAGCTGGAAGGATAATATTGTAGCCTCTTTGGGATTTAATAAAGTCTGAAGGACTACAATTAGCCATTTTCACATTGTTCTCTTTCAGACTATCCGAAGAGTCCTCTGGTGAAAGCCTACTGTCATAGTGGCTAAAATGTGATAGTCCTTTCTTTCTAGTGGCCATTGGCCAATATCTCCAATGTATGTGCTTCCTCTGAAATAATATTCTTCACAAAAACAAAAAATCATCTTCTTATGATAAGTATATTTGTAAGTATCATTGATAGGATTAAAGATATAATTCTGATATGGTTAAGAGGTCTCAGTTCCTTATTGCCTCAAATAGGCTTCAATAAGCTGGTGCTTACAGAAAACCTGTGAAAAGTCAAAAACATTTTTCTCTAAGAAATTTAGAAATAAGAGAGAATGGAGGGAGGGTTTTGAAAATTTTATTTTTATATATAAATACCTATATTTTAACTGAAAGGGACAATATAGTTTTCAGACACAAAATTTATTGCTGTACCAGAGGAGTTATGTGAAAAACATTTTTTAATAATACCAAAGAAATTGTAGGTAGTGAATAGTATAAATTTTTTAATGCTTTCTTTAAAATTTTTTCTCTTCAATCTAATATACTGATACATCTTAATGATATGGACACAAAATGTAGCTTTATGTTTATTACCTTAAGAAGAGTAGATTATTTTGCTGTGATTTCACTCACCTTTCTTAGAAGAGTACTTGTTTTTCTCATATAAAACATCATTATTTCTCTTCAGTATCCTTTATTTCTTCCTTTACCACTTTGTTTCCCTAGACTGGTTGTTAAAAAATGTTAGGGCAGCATGCAAACCTTGAACATTTCAGACTATATGCTCATTAAAGCTATTCTCAGTGGCTTGGTAACCCTCAAGGGAGAAAAACAACATAATGGCCAATTTTATTTTTAGAAAAGAGAAGAGAAGGTGACATTGGAAGAAGCACTCTTACTGATATCAACAGAAATAGACAGTCTCATTCTCCCAGTGTTGAATGAGTTATTTTCAATCAATCAATAAACATATGTTGATCAAATGCCTACAATGTGCCAGGCATTGTATTAGGTTTTACAGAATAAGATATATAAAAATGAGACTCTCAAGGAGCTCACATTCTCCTGGGTGAAATACAACACACTTACAGAACAGTAAATAAAAGAGATGCATAAAATAAAAAGTAATTTCAGAAGGGGGAACACTAACAATTGGGGTGATCAGATAAGGCTTCTTGTAGGAGGGAAGACGTTAACTGAAACATAAAGAGAGCTAGAGGTTCCAAGAACAAAATGAGGGCCAAGAGCATTCCAAACATCCAGGAAAGCTGATATAAAGGTAAAGGGGAGGGAATAATAATGATAGCCATGTGTATAGAGAGAAAGATTCAAGATTTGCAAAGTGCTCTAAAAAATATTTCACTCAATCCTCACAATAACTATGGGAGGCAGGTACTGTTATTCTTACATTTCAGATGAAGAATATGAGACATCAATTCAGTTATGTGTCTAAGGTCACATAACTAATAATTGTCTTAGGCTGGATTTGGACTCAAGTCTTCTTGATTCCAGGTCTAACACATTATCTATTGTACCACCTAACTGCCTGAAATGACATATTTTGGCAATAGTAAATAGAACAATTTGGTTGCAACTTAGAGTGCCTGAGGAGAAATAATCAGCCTGGGAAGTTAGGTTGGAGCCAGGTTGTGTTGCACTTTAGATGCTGAAAGGATGAGATTACATTTTATCCTACAGGTAAGGGAGAGTCCCTGAAGCTTCTTGATCAGGGAAGGAACATTCTTAGAAGAGCACTGCAAGTATGTCAGTTTGGTAGCTATGTGGAAGACTGGAGAAGGGAACAATTGGATGGAGGAAAACCAGTTGGGAGGCTATTGGAGTAGTCCAGGTAGGGGCTGATGGGCCTGAAATTGGGTCATAAAACAAAGCTGATAGATCCAAAGGCTGTTGAGGAGATGAAATCGATAAGATTTTGCAACTGATTAGATATGGGGGGAGGGGACTAGATCAAGGGAGGTTTCCTTTTCACAAATTGGGAAGTTAGTAGATCAATTTGTACATATAGAGTAGAAAAGGCCCACATCCAGAGAGAGAGATATCCATTAGACAGTTAGAGATGTGGGGATAAGTTCAGGAGAGAGATGAGGGCTGAATTGCAGATGTGAGAGTCTTCTGAATAGAGATGACAATTGAATTAAATTGAACTAATGAAAGAGAGAGAGAGAGAGAGAGAGAGAGAGAGAGAGAGAGAGAGAGAGAAGGGTTTAGGTAAATCATGAATTGGGAGTAGGAAATGGATGTTGAATCTGTAAAGAGAGCAAAAAGATTCATTAAGAACAAATAAGAAGAGAACCATGACAGAGCAGTATCATGAAATTCCAGGAAGGAGAAATAGTCCAGTAGGACAGGAGTGGTAAACAGTGCCAAACACAATAGGTAGTCAAGAAGTATGATAACTTTGAGAAGATTATTAATAATAGGGTTTTTGGGACTCCCAGAGGCCTCCGCTGAGAGAGCCTGGCCTGACCTTTCTTAAGGTCAGCCCAGAGTCAGGAAGTTACCTCACTCAAAACCACACCCACCTGAAATCTTTGTTCCTACCATAGGATCTGTTCTCTGGGCTCTGACCTCAGCACGACTGCTGCGAACCACCCTCAAATCCAGTAAATCAATAGATTTCAAAGATGCTAGCCAATTAGCTTTGAGGAATGTATAAGGGCATGCTCTCCTCCTGCCTGAAGCAAGCTTACACAGACATTTGCTCTCTCTGGCCTGGGAACTTGGTGAGAGCAGATGCAGCACACTAGGGTTCCCCATTTTCTCTCTTCCTTCTCTTCTACTTCCTAGTTTAATGATTGGAATGATGCCACCTGCTGGAGACTTACTGTAGGAGAGGTCCACCATGAGGAGAAGGCCTCTGAGGGCAGGACCATGCGGCTTTTCTTTGGCGACAGGAAGTGATGTTTGCTTGTGGAAGGAAGAGGGGGCGAGGCTGATTCTCTGGCTCTCTTTCGTCAGGACTGTGATGGAGAGTGGAGCTAGAAATGTGCTCCCCCTTTAATAGATAGATGAATCTAGGCCTTTCTCTTTCTCTTCACCAAATTCTTATTCTCCTTAATAAATGCTTAAAAGTCTAACTCTTGCTAAAGCTTATAATTTATTGGCAACCACTAATTAGATATTTTAGACAGACTAGCTAGAATTTTAGCCCCCTAACAGGCCCTAATAGGCTTTCCTCTCTTTCAGAGCCATGTGTGCTCTCTTTCCCAATATTTAATATGCTTTAACAAATGCTTAATGCCCCAAACTGGTGCAGTAGCCTCTAATTTCTAAGTAACAAATATATTATAAATCCCAGCTAAATTCCCTAACACTTGGGGCAATTATAGGGCAACCACATATAATTTTATATGCCACATAACTGAGCAATAAAGAGATTATTTGTGACTTAGAGAGAGTGGTTTCAGTCCAATGGTGAGACCAGAAGCTGTATTTTGAGGTTTGAAAAGTGAATAAAAGATGGGAAATTAGAGACAAGTTTTTTTTTTTTTTGCTTTGTTTTGCTTTTTCTAAGTCTGTCCATGAAAGAGGAGATATAAAGGTATAAGAAAATAATGGGCTTTGTCAACACCCAAAGGTCCCAGATTGATTGAATTGACTGAAATTGACTGACTTTGCTGATTAATGTACTTAAAGTTAATTCAATTGAAACCACACCTGTCCAGCCCTCAAGAAGGTATTGTTTTCAGAAGCTGTGGACTCTGACCTCAACATGGGACCACCCTCAAGTCCAGTGAACCAATGGATTTGGATGCTAGCCAGTTAGCTTGAAGCAGGGTGGAAGGACCACCTCACCTCAGGCCAGGGAAGAAGGATCCTGGGACAGCTGGTTACTCAAACAGGCTGGTGGTGGAAGAACTTGAGAACTCTAGGTTAGAACGACCTTTTCTTGACTTTCTGACCCAGGTGTTCTCTTTTTACTAATAAATGCTTAATGCCAAAACTTGGTGCTAAAGCTTCTAATTTATAAGTAAACCCTAGCTAGTTTTCCCTATACTTGGGACAGGAATAAGTCGACCACACATTAGATTTTAAATATCACAAAGGCTAGAGTGGATAGGATAGACTTTAATAATTTTGTAGATCTGAAATTTCCTCCTCTTATAAAAAAACAGGTTTACTTTCACACTTCAGAGAGGAATAAAAGTGCAGCTTTAGTGGAGGGCCATTACAATAGAAGATGGAATTTGGCAACCATACCTAACTGGGCTCAAGACCTGAGCTACTCTAATCACAGAATGTTAGAGTTGGAAGGTATGGTAAAGGCCATCCAACCCACATATTTGGGGCTTACCATGGGGAAATTCTCCTTCAGATTTTCCTTCAGAATGAGACAAATACTTCAGAAAAGGATTTTTGCAGGGCTGGGTTAAAGTATTTGAGGACCAGGAAGCAATTACACAAAGTGTCACCTTCTTCTTCATTTAAAATGCCATGCTTCAATAGTGATAATTTTTGAAGTTAAAACTAAAATTAAATTTCTTTCTCTCAATCATATTTAAACAAAACTATGTCATGCTTTCACAGCCAATGACATTTACTTCACCTTTGTTAGCCTCTTCAGAGTAATTATGAAGGGACCATGAAGACTTCCAATACATATTTGCTCAATTCTCCCCACAGCTTTGATCACCACTTGAACAAAGAGTAATTGTAGTATCAAACCTTCTGAATCATTTTGTTAGCTCATGGATTTTAACTAGCACAGCCTGCTCTTTTCCTTCTTTTCTTTCTGTACCACTACTCCATAGTCTTTTCCTCCATTTTCCATTTATATAATGTAGGCTAGTTACTATTATAAGTCACCTTTATAAGTTAACTTCATTATAACACCATTATAAGATTGTAGAAAGCTACTTCCTCAAATTATAAAAAATGTCAATAATTGGTGTAAACGCCAAGATTGAGCCAATCTGACTGAATCAAGGCCTCTGCCAGAATCATAAAATCTTAGACTTGACATTTCTTTTAGATTCTAGTGGAGCAGGAATTCCAGTGATGACATCCTTGATAAATAGTCATGAAATTTTTTGTTTGAATACTTCCAGTGGCTGGGAACTCACTCCTTAAGAGTCAGCCTACTTCACTTTTGTAAAGCTTTGATTATTAGGAAATTCTTCATTATAATGAGCAGAAATCTCCTCTGTAACTATTACCTATTTCTCCTAGTTCTGCCTTTTGGAGTCAAGTGGTTCAAGTCTAATCCCTTTTCCACATGTCAATCCTTCAACCATTTGAGGATGATTGTCAACCATCAACCATCTTTTTTTCTTAATCCATCTCTTCTCCAGGACTAGATATCCTCCATTCCTTCATCTGACACTCTTATGTTATGATTTCCAGTCTTCTCATCCTACTGAATTCTCCTTTGGACCTGTTCTTAGGTCTTTGTGAAATGTGGTGCCTATAACTGAACAATATTCTAAATGTGGTTTGACTGAACACAATACTCTAAATGTGGCAGCTGGATTGTGCAGTGTAGGATAAAGTACTGGGCCTGGAGTCAAGAAGACCTGAGTTCAAATCTAGCCTCAGACTCTTAATAGACATGGTTTTCTGGACAAGTCATTTAACCTATTTGACTTAGTTTTCTCATTTATAAAATAAGGATAATAGGGAGCAGCGAGGTGGCACAGTGGATAAAGCACTGGCCCTAGATTCAGGAGGACCTGAGTTCAAATCTGCCCTCAGACACTTGACACTTACTAGCTGTGTGACCCTGGGCAAGTCACTTAACCCCAGTTGCCCTGCAAAAAAAAAATACATATATATATATGGATAATAATAGTATCTACCTGCCAGGGTTTTTATGAGAACCAAATGAAATAATATTTGTAAAACATTTATCACAGTTCCTGGAACATAGTAGATGCTAGATAAATGTTAAATTATGATGATGATGAGTCCAGAGCCCAGAAACATTATCAGCAAGTAGAAAGGTGGATCAGTAGAATAGAATAGATATATAATACACAGTAGTAAAAGATTATAGTAACCTTTTGTTTGACAAATATTTAAGCTTTTGGGATAATTTATTACTTCATAAAAAATTGTTAAGAAAATTAGAAAGTAGTCTGACAGAAATTGGGTATAGATTAATATCTTACACTATTTACCAAGATAGGGCCAAAATGTTGTGGGGTCCAAAACATCCAAACTACATACAATATGAGAAACTGAGGCAGAGTGAGTCAATAGTACTTTATTGAAGGGATCTGGCCCTCCCTAATGAAGTGTACCTCAGATCTTCCTCCTGATATGAGATGCCCCTGGTCTCCAAGGACTTATTTTTACAGGACTTGATACCCAAACACACAAAAGAGGCAAAATAAAATACAAAGTCCCATTTGTTGATAGACTTTGCTCTTGACCCTCCAGGAGGGCCAGAAATGATGTATGAGCTGGAGGTGGACTACAGAAAAACTTTATTAAATGGGCTACTATGGCAGTTGGTGATAAAATGCTCCTGGTAGTTATAAATTATGCACTTTTTATTTTTATGTACTGTATATTGACATCTAACAATATGTCTAAAAGAGAAAATAAAATTCTGACTTAGAAAAAAAAGAAATGATGTATCAGCATGAGGATCACAGGTTGGGTAAAGTAGGAGTCATCCTTGTTGACTAAGTGATCGTAAGATGGGCTCCTCCTCATATTGGGCAAAGGAGGGTGGTCCAAAGATACAAAAATAAGTTGAGGGATTTTCTGTATTCCACCAAAGCATCCTACGCACATTGGGTTTGACCATAGTAAATGAACAAAACACAGTGGAGATACCATCATCAGCATTCTTATGAACTTTATAATTGGTAAATGAGTAGTGATTTATAGTTTTTAGAGTTTGAGGTCTATTATAAGGAAGAATCTCTCTTATCTAATTATCCCTATGTTATATATGTAAAATATGAATTAATATGCAGTAAAATATATGTAATTCTTGTATTATTGTTATAAGAATCAGAGTGCTACCACCCTGCTGAGAAAGACGTTGTGAGAACCAGGGCAGCTCTGCCTTGAGGAGAAAGCATGAGGTGACCTTTCAGAGATTTAGAAGGTCAGGTTGGTGTCGGGAAGTTATGTCTATTGCCTGTAAGTCATGTCAATCAATGGACCAGCCAATTAGCTCGGTGCTGTGTGTGGGGACTGCCCCTCTTCTGGTCCCACAGAGGGCTTCTGCTCTAGGAGACTGAGGCTTGTTCTTTTCGTTTGTTCCCAGCTGTTGGCAGCAGGGGCAGGCAGAATAGAGTGAGTAGACAGATCTCTTTATTTCTCCACATGTTCTCTTTACTAACCCCTAATATACTTTAATAAATACTTAATGCCCAAAGATTGGTCCTATGAGTTTCTAATTTAAGGTAACCACACAGATTTTTTAGACATTACAGATTTTTAAGCTTCACATTGTTAAATGACTAACCTGAGATAGAGCATTGTGAGATATAAAATGGACAATTTTGATTACATTAAATTAAAAAGTGTTTTGTACAAATAAAACAAATGTAGTCAAGATTAGAAGGAAAGCAGAAAATTGGAAAAAAATCTTTATAGACAGTTTCTCAGGTCTCATGTATCAAATATGTAGAGAATTCAGTCAAATTTATATGAATATGAGTTATTCTCCAATTGATAAATGGTCAAAGGATATGAACAGGCAGTTTTTTGATGAAGAAATCAAAACTCTATATAGAAATATGAAAAGATGCTCTAAATCACTATAGATTAGAGAAATTCAAATTAAAACAAGTCTGGCTAAAAATAATAGAAGGGGAAAGTGACAAATATTGGAGGGGATGTGGAAAAATTGAGATACTAATCTACTCTTAGTGGAATTATGAACTTATCCAATCATTTTGGAGAGCAATCTGGAATTATGCTCAAAGTGTTATAAAGCAGTATATATCCTTATACAGTACAATAATACTATTAGGTCCCTTTCCCAAGATGATCAAGGAAAAGAGTCTATATATTCTAAAACATTTATAGCAGCTCTCTTTGTGGTAGCAAAGAACTGGAAATTGAGAGGATTCCCATGGGGAATGACTAAACATATTGTGGTATATAATTGTGACGAATACTACTGTGCTATAAGAAATGATGAACTGGTTGATTAAAAAAATGGAAAGACTTGCATGAAATAATGAGTGAAATAAGCAGAACCAAGAGACTCTAACAGCAATATTGTTCAAAGAACAACTATGAATGACCAAGTTATTCTGAGTATCATAAATACTCAAATCAACTACAAAGGATTTCTATAGGAAGATGCTACCCACTTCCAGAGAACTGATAAATAGGAGCATACATGCTATGGTTTTATATATATTTATAAATCTGTGTCAGATGTGACCTTCTCTAGTGCAGAGTAGGGAGGAAGGAAGGGAGAGGGTTCAGAACTTAAAATTTAACAAAAAATAAATTTAATTTAATTTAAAAAATAAAATAATTGTAGATAGAATAAAAAAAAACCCAGCCCCTGGTGCTTTTTGCATCTACTTTTTTTTCCTGTTGTTCATACTTCTGAAACCTATTCCCATGTTGCTTCTTCACTATTTCAACAACCTGACCCACTAATATTTTGGTAAAGATAGGGCAGCATGTATGATATGAGATACAAATTTTAAAACAAGACCATAAAAAAAATAGAATTCTTGTTAGCCTTTTCAATGACCTTGAAATAGCTTTTTACTATTTTTTGTCACCTATTGTTATGAGTTTTAAATTATACCTGTTAATGAATCAACAGCTAGGATTATGACTTTTGCCATAGTTGTTGCTCTACTTATTATGCCTCTAGCACTCTGGAGATCTAGATGCCTATTACCCTCTGACCCTGTCTAAATTATATGATCTCTCTTTAACTAGGCAAGGATGTTTAATATCTCTTTCAGTGTCAGAGCAGTTAGTTCTGGAGCATAGAACACTTGAAGAGAAGAGGGAATCAGCTACTCCCAGGAAAGGAGAAAGGAGTAGGCAGGGGAGCTTTCTTCAGGGCACACTGATGATTTCACCCTGTACTACTTTGTGTTTCTCTATAGAAGAGTTTATGTCTATGCTTCATCTGATGAACAGTGGGTCCTATGTTTTGTGTCATCCTGGCCTATAAAATTAAGATGAAAATAATGAAAAAGAGCCAAAGGAGATGAAAATGGAAATGTAACATCCCCAGTCTACTAGAGAAGTAGTTCTTTTATCAACCAGGAAATTGATGGGAAGTATAGATTTTTTTTTGTTTTTTTGTTTTTAGCTAGAAGGAGAGACTGAAGGATTACAGGAGGTATAAGCCTTGTAGGATGGAGCTATCCTGTGAACTTGGGACGCCCAGGGGTGAGGCCAATAGTGGCTTTAAATGGAAGAGTTCTTGCTTCCCAAAGTGAATATAATCAGGAACATTGGAGATTTCTCTAGTTCAAAGCTTCTTTAACTGTGGGTCTAGACCCCATATGGGGTCATGTAACTGACTGGGGGTCGCAAAAAATTTGGCAAAAGTAAAAGGTTATGTATAACTACTTTACATACTTATATGCCCGGGGTCATGTAAAATTTCTCTGGGGAAAAGGGGTCACCAGTGGAAAAAGTTTAAGAAGTCCTGGTCTAGTTCACTGATACTAGGGGAGAACTGTCTGGACAGGATTTGCTGAAGAACTGGGACCAGGTGAATTTATCTTCTCTACATTTTCTCTCTTTCCCTGCTTTGTCAATGTCTACTGAACTGGCACTATTTACTCTTTTTTTGTTGTTGTTTTTGTTTTGCTGGGCAATGAGGGTTAAGTGACTTGCCCAAAGTCACACAACTAGGGAGTTTCAAGTTTGATGTCGGATTTGAACTCAGGTCCTCCTGAATCCAGGGCTGGTGCTTTATCTACTGTGCCACCTAGCTACTCCACCACCTCACTGCCTCACCATTTACTCTTAAATCTTGTTTATTTACTACATTTACTTTCATAATGGGTTTTGTCTTCAGGAACTGATAAGCTGATTTTCATTACTTTCTGAATATTTGTTATAAACAAGTGGACTACATTATGGGGGGAAGGGCAAAGGGGAACCTCTGAAAAATAGCATTAGACTTAAGCAATAGCCCATGTTGAAGTGTGTTCTCTCCCTCCCTCCCCTTCTCTATCCCTCTCCCACTCCCTCTCCCTCCACCACCTCCATTTCCCTTTCTCCCTCCCTCTCCCCCTTCCTTCTCTCCCCTCCCCTTCTCTTCTCTCTCTCTCCCTCCCCCCCCCCATTCCTCTCCCCTTTAAGAAACAAACAATGAACAATCAAGAGACCTACACTGCCATGTGGACCAGCAACAGGAGAGCAGGATCATAGGCGGTTGTATGCAACAGAACTCTATTTGCTAAGTATAACATTTGATATGCTTCTTGCTTGTGTCTGGAGTAAAAAAATGTGGACATCTGAAATGTGTCTAGGGAGTTTAGAAAATGCCTATTGACTAGTTTTGGAAGGTCTGGATCTACAGGAAATGGTGTTTAGCTTTAGTGTTCTTTCTAATATTTACTGATTTTATCCCTTTTCTTTTATTTCTTTGGTCATGATTAAAGAAACTCTAAGTCTCATGTGGTTCATTCCATTTTGCCATGTTTATATAATTAACTTCTATAGCATGGACATAGAGAAATTGGGATTCTTCCCAAGCACCCTCTAGTGTTAAGTGATTTACAGAACTGCCAAGCTGAACATGAGTTTGCAGCACCTGGGCCTTTATCACCTATAAGGTTGAAGTAACTAAGTAGGCTCAGAGACCCCGTGGAATTAAAATAGAATTTATTTTCCCCTTCTCTGTGGATTCTGACACTTGGGAATGGTAGTTGGGTGATGGTAAAGTAGCAAGAAAGTTATTGAAAATCTAATTTACTTTTTGTTTAATCTGAATCCTGGAGCACATTGGTGGAGAACAATGTCCTGCACCTGTGTAAGGAGAGGGATAGAGTTGATAGGAGTGGGAGAGAGAGAGGAGCTCTTCAGTTTTCTTGGAGTCAATTCAAGTCTCTTCAGTTTCTTTGGCCTCTGCAGGTGCTTTGTGTACTTCTGGCTTCCAGCCTTCATCCAGAAGATGAAAGATGCCAACTCTAATTCAGGTTGCTGAAGGAAAAGATTGGGAAGAAATCAACATTAGTGGAGCTAGTAGTCTCCATTATTTCTCTCTCCCCAGAACACTAGAGTCTTCAGGGAACTTCCTCTTTCTCTTAGGTGAGATCTAAGACTTCCGGCATTCTCATGGTCTTTCCCTTCGTGTCTCTTTCCATGTTTGTGTCTGTCTGTCTCTTTGTCCATGTCTGTGTCTGTATCTCAGTCTCTGTCTCTTAGTGGAACTGACTTACCTCATTCCAAGTGGAAAAACTCTTTTACTCTGTATTGTGTGGTATATATTCTCTTATTTATATACTCTCTAACTTTGATTTTGCTATTTATCTGGATAAATGGAAATTTTGGCTATTTGTTAAACATGTTCATTACCGAACTGGTATTTATTAGGAAAGGGGTCAAACCCTGGCTAGAAAGCTTTGGGTTTTTTGCCCTCCATTAATGAAATAATGGTTTGAAGTTATCATGAACATGCAAACTATATCCCCATGACTAACAATATATAAAGAAGCGGATAGATACAGTTTTAGCCTAGTGCCCCCTGTTTCTGAGTTAGAGCAAAGTGGCCAAGCTTCTGCCCCCAACCTTGTTTTCCCTCTTGGCAGGAGTCTCTCTTGGAGAAGGGGGTTGGGGAGAAGAGTCTAGAGAGATCTACTCTGCCTCCTTTCAAGCCACATAATGACATCCCCTATGTTTGTTACATGTGGGGCAATAGCCTTTGTTACATTTGTAAGATTTCAAAAATGTATGTCATGTTAGGTGGGTGACTGTATACATATCTGTTTGTATGTGTTAGGGTTGGTGGTACTATTTTTATGTGATTACTCACCTTGGATGTTACTTTGTTGCGAACTCATTTCAATATGAATATGTTTAATGTACTGACCTACTACTGTTCTTTGTATACAACATTCCCATCTCTGGGCTTTTTCACAGGCCGTCTGCCATGCCTGAAATACTTGCTCTCTTTATTTTAACTTCCCTTAGCTCCTCTCAAAGCTCAGTTGAAGTGCCACTTCCAACAAGCACAGTTTTTAGGTTTCTCTCCTTAAAATTATTTTGCAAATACTTTATCTTTACTTATTTGTGTGTAAATGGTATATATGGTTATATAAGATATGCATGTCCACATGGGTTGTCTAAATGAGGTTTAGGAGGAGGCATGGGTAAATAGTTCTAGAATCTTGCTTACCCTTCTCCAAAGGTGCCTTGAGAAGATTAGGAAAAGGGATCATGAGGCTGGCTGCTCTGTTCTCTTCTGAGAAAGAAGGAATAGACTAGAATTATATCTTCTGATATCTTAAATATTTCTGGTCCTGGAGCATGATTTTTAAAATTAAAAAAAAAAAAGCCAGAAGCATTCCTGGTTGTTCTTCTTTAAAAGGGGATGGGAGGTTAATCCCTTATGTAACTATTGGAATGACGCCACCTGCTGGAGATTTACTGTAGGAAAGCTTCACCATGAGGAGAAGGCGTCTGAGGGCAAGCCATGCAGCTTTTCTTTGGCGCCAGAAAGTGATGTTCGCTTGTTGGAGGAAGAAGGGGTGAGGCTGGCTCTCTTGCTCTCTTTCACCAGGACTCTCATGGAGAGCAGAGTAGGAGAACTGTAGCTCCTCAAGATGTATAGCTGAATCTAGGCCTCTTTCTCTCTCTTTTCACCAAATTCTTATTCTCCTTAATAAATGCTTAAAAGTCTAACTCTTTTGCTAAAGCTTATAATTTATTGGCGACCACTCATTAGATTTGGTTTTTTTTGGTTTTTTTGGCAGGGCAATGGAGGTTAAGTGACTTGCCCAGGGTCACACAACCAGTAAGTGTCAACTGTCTGAGGCCGAATTTGAACTCAGGAACTCCTGAATCCAGGGCCACTGCGCCACCTAGCTGCCCCCACTCATTAGATATTTTAGACAGACTAACTAGAACTTTAGCTCCTTACAAGTAGCTTATATATGCCAGTTTTACTTCTTCCTACTAAATGCTAGTCACATGAAAGACCAACACAAATAGTAGATAGTGAGTAAATCCATTTTTCTAAGCAAATAGCAAACAGAAATAAGAGAATTTATACAGATTACAATGTAACAGAAAATAGATGCAGTGAATAAACTGTCCCTCTGGGAGCAAAATATCCCAGCTCAAATTAAGTGAAAAGTTTTTATATCACCAGAGGGAAAATCCTCTGAAGTCTGTAAGAAGGCAGGATGGTAATCGGAGATATGATCGGGAGCCAGCTTCCTTTACATGTATACTGCTTCTAAAGCCTGTCTTTTTTTCTCTGCATTCTACTGGTCCAGAGTCAGTCCCCAAAGGCTTAGCTGGAAGTCTGGGTTACAAGTGCATGCTTCCACTCACCCCCAGTGGAATATAATCTCATACAGGGTAGGAACTGTTTTGTATTTGTCTTATACTCTTGGAACAGTGTCTGACACATTGAATTTAGAGTAAAAAGAAGCTGTAAAAATGAAAAGCAAACTTTGATTTATCCTATTTTAAAAAAAAATGTATTTCTATCTTTTGTTTTGACATCTTCATTTATGAATACATCTCTTGCCTATACAGCAAGCCTTCTCTCATGACAAAGTTACTTTATTTTAGAAATCTGAAGCTGGAGAGAAATAATCATCTCTGGGTATTTCTTTTCTTTTTTTTTTGGTGAGGCAATTGGGGTTAAGTGACTTGCCCAGGGTCACACAGCTAGTAAGTGTAAAGTGTCTGAGACCGGATTTAAACTCAGGTCCTCCTGAATCCAGGGCCAGTGCTCTTCTGGTTATTTCTTATGTCTTCTTTTCATATTGAAGGTATCAGAATAAAAGCATTGACTTTCTTTAGCCAGTGTCCTGTGAAGATAGGGCTCACATAAACATCGAGAAGTAGGTGACAAATAGAGGCTGGATATATTTGGAGTTTGTGATGGTATCTGTTCTAATCGGTCTCCATTGTGGTAAGAAAGGGAAGGAAGTAAGTTAGGAAATAAAAGAACTAATGATATCAATACATAAGTATAGATTCTATTCCCTCAGTGCCCAAGAAAGCACATATTCATGCATTAAATGTGGGGAATGGAACTGTTACAGCCTTATATTAAAATTTTACCTCAGGAATAAAAAGACAAACTTTTTTACCCTGGAAAATTAGAATTAGAACATTGGGATTAACAATTATGTTCAAGGCAATAATTCAAAGTGGAATGATTTTGGACAAATTATGGTTCAAGTTTCATTTTACATAAGTACATGCAACAAGTTTTTTCTCCTTTTCTTCTAAGGTGTAATTTGATTGTGATTACCATTGGTTGTACCTTCTCTAAATGAACAGAAAAAAATGTCACAGGAATAAAAAACATTGAAGTAATGGCCCTTCTTCCCATGCTTTTAATCTAATAATGACATATCCAGTACTTTTTGCCAAGGCCAAATGTGAAAAGGTACTTTTTTTTTTATCTGGAAGTTACAAGAAAGGCTTTCTTTAAAGCTCATTTTTCTTTATGTTGTATGGCAAGGGAACTATTGGGATAAAATCTCTGCAAAGGAATGGGGGATAAGGAGGTTCATGATCACAACTTCAGGTTGCAGAGTCACAATTAGAGAATAATTCTGATGGTGAAAACCCTCCTTACTTGGGCAATATACTGTACTGGGCAGAGGGCTGACTATTATATGTCAATATAGGTAAGGAATGAGTTGGAATTGGTGACCTAAAGTATTCTTTTTTTTTCTTATTTTACAATATAAGTTTTATTGATACCCTTTGTGTTTAACACCATAGTCATTTAGGTTTATAGCACCCCCTTCCAATCCCATATTTTTCTCTTAAAATAAAAATGAATAAGAATAGCTCACACAGTTAATATGTCTAATACCATATGCAACATTTTTCATCCATAGTCTTCCCTTCTCTGCCCAACCTCTCTGAAGAAACCAAGAAATGGATTTTCTCTTATCTGGGGTCAAGATTGGTTATTGTAATTATAATGCTCAGTTTGTTTTTTAGCATTCCTTTCATTTACTTTATTGTAGTCATTATATATATCGTTTTCCTGTGAACTGATCTATTTTTGGAAACTAGACATCAGAATGTGAGAAGAGTATAGATATTTAAGTCCAAGTTAATAGAATAGCATTAAGCACAAAGTGAAGAAGAGGGAAAGGTCTGAAATTACAAGTGGTTGCAGGCAACTGAGACTTTTGACTTTATTGCAATCACGGTTCTCTTCTAAAGGACCTTGACAGCTCTGTGCTGGGCACTTTGCTGAATCCTGACTTGATGAGGCAGATTAAAATACTGAAAAAACATGAAGCCTTTTCTTTCTAATGCTATTTTATTTAAGTAAGGATACCCAAACTTTTTTTTAAGTAAGGGTCTGGCTGTTGTGTAGCTTCTTGGGTATTGTCTGCTTATCTGTCTCTTTCAGTTCTGAAGAGATTCATCTCGGCAGTAGCCTAGTGTAATAGTTTTCATAAGGTGAGGTCTCATCATTAGAAAAATCACCACTTCCTTTCCATAGGCATATTTTAGTAATCTTCAAACTAAATCTGGCTTCCTGAATAAAGTTATTGTTGCTTATTGAGACTAGCTGCATAATTTTGGGGTGAAGACAATTTTAGTGAGCTTCTTGGGACACAGTAAATTTAGTGCCAAGAGGAGTGGGATATATAGTAGAGTGGATTATTATTTATCATTTATTATATTGTTTGGAAAATGTGTTAATTATTACACTGTTTAAATCCAACTTTATGTGACTAGAGATTGTTTTGAACCTAGAATGTCACCTAATATCAGTAATTCTCTGGGAATGCCAGAGAAGACTATAAGGAAATTTGGGTTCTCAGGTCCTGAATCCACCCAAAACATTTTTGTTCTGGGGCTCCACACCAAGATCTTGTTTAGAGTCCACCCAAGCTTGTGGTTTGACCTTGCCTTAATTTTTTTTTTTTTAATGTATGAGGTATTTTATTTTTTCCATTACATGTAAAGATAGTTCTCAACTTTTGTTTATAGCCTTAATTTTTATTGAATTTTTATATTTACTCATATCTATCTCAATCTAGCTTACAAGTTGCTCTCTTGGTAATATTACTTAACTTCATACCCATGGTTTGTCTAAATCCTATCTGATACAAAACTTTCAGAGCCAGAATGAATAGAACCCACACCTCCTTTCCCACTTGCTCTTCTCTACCAAATAACCTAGTAAATTTCCTTCTAAAACTATTTCATATTTTGGGTTTTCTTTTCACAAACAACAGGAATTATCCAGTGGACCTCTCATAAATTTCCTATTCCCTTCATATTTTCTCCCTCCAAAAGTCCTTGACCCTGGTACAACAAATTACTGATACCTGGTTGTACTTATATCCACATTCAAAGTCTGGGTATCTTGGGTTGTAAGGGGGCCCAAAGGATGTGCAATCCAACTCAATAGTTAAGCAAGAAGCCTCTCTACAACATAATCAACAAGTGGCCATGTACCCCATGCTTGAAGCCTTCAAGTAGGGAGAACCCACTACTTCTTGACAGTAGGGAGAACTCACTATTTTTTGAGGCAACCTATTCTACTTTCACATGGTTATAATGATTAAGAAGGTTTTTTTTTTTTTCTAACATCAAGCCTACAGCTAGTTATCTGTAACTTCTCCCCATTGTTTTTCATATTGTTCTTTGGGTTTAAGTAGACCAAATTTAATCCTTTTCCATAATACATACCTTCAGATTTTGAAAGATCACAATTATTTTCCTCATAAGTCCAATCTCTTCCAGGTTAAATATCTCTTTACCACCAACTGATTCTAATTCTATGCTGGCTCGAGGTCCCTCATCATCCTGATTGCTCTCTTTTGGTTATTTTCCAGGTTATCAATATCTTTCTTAAAAAATGAGGCCCTTGTGGGGCAGCTAGGTGGTGTAGTAGATAGAGCACCAGCCCTGGAGTCAGGAGGACCTGAGTTCAAATCCAGCCTCAGACACTTGACATTTACTAGCTATGTGACCCTGGGCAAGTCACTTAATCCCAATTGCCTCACCAAAATAATAATAATAATAAAATAAAAAAATAACAAAAAATAACAAAACTGAGGCCCTGAACATCACAGTCCCTGTATAGCCTGGGTAGGGCAGAGGACAGCAGGACTTATTCCTGGACACTGCTTTAATGAAAGCTATGATTGAATTAACTTATTTTTTGGCTTCCATATTATACTATTAACTCATATTAAGGTAGTCACCCACTAAAACTCTAGAGCTTCTGTTATCTAGCTAAACATGTTCTCATGAAATTGATTTTTTTAACCTGAGTCTAAAACTTTATATTTCTCCTATTAAATTTCATCTTGTAAAATTTAGCAGAAACCTCCCTCCAAACTCCTTACAACTCTTTCACAAGTACCTAGAAAAAATACAAGAACAATTTCTAGTAGGGAAATCCAAAGAAACGTTGTAGTGATTCTTTTTTTTTTTTTCTCCCAGGTTGTCAGAGACCTGTAGACACTGGGAGTGGGGTCTAGTCAGATGTGTACAACAGTGAGCTTTTGGGCATGGGGGTTAAATGGGGGCCTATAGTTATAGACTAGAGCAAGAAGAGGTCTAGGATCCATTTTAGAGGGACTTGATGCTGTTTGGTGAGAAGGATAGGTGCCTACTGGAAATCTATTGCTTATACCTGATAATTTGGACACAGATACAGTGGCAACTGTGGAGCATACCTTTTCCTGGGGTGGCAGACTACCGTACAGAGTTGTCAAAATATTCTTGATTAAAAGATAAAAAGAAACTATGTTATGCTGAAAGGTGCCATAGATAATGAATTAATAACAATACTTAGAATATATATACTAAATAGCATAGAATCTAAATACTTAAACAAAAAGATAAATGAGCTATAGGGAGAAATAGATAGTAAAACTATAATAGAGGAGGACCTCAATGAACACCTTTCAGAGGTAGATAAATCTAACCAAAAATTGTTGTTTGTCCATTGTGCTCAAAGTGGACCAAAATTACATCATGAGTGATGCCTTTTGACTTGTGTGTAAATTGGATTTAAATGAGGTAAAGTTGTACAAATTCATCAGCCTCACTCTCTCTTCCAGAGTCATTGAAACCCAGTGGTTGACAAGATGACTGGTAATGGCTCTGAATGTCTTCAGTGTCTGATTAAGATCTAAGCACTCCACGGCATCTGCTTCTGCTGCCATCATGGCCCATTGAAACAAAATGCTCACATCAGACTATTTTACCCTGGAGTAATACCTTCCTCCCTCACCTGTGGGTTGGAGGCTTATAAGTTACCCTTAACCTGATTTAGCCCATGTGCCCAGATGATTTACTGGGGTGTAGCTGCTGTACATGCTACAGCTTCTTGGAGCCAAAAGGAGTTAAGGATTTGAATAGAATTTCAGATCAGTTAGATGTGATAGAACCTTGGGAATTAAGAATTCCTACTATGACACAAATATCATCTTCATCCCTAAATGAGGGAGAGTCAAAACAGAAAGAAAATGATATACCACTTATCCCTAGTGGACATGGACTCAAAATTTTTGAATTAAACATTAGCAAGGAGAGTCCAGCAATATGTAATAAAGATTATACTATAGCCAGGTTGGATTTATACTAAGAATGCAGGATTGATTCACTATTAGGCAAATTATTAATTTCACAGGCCACATTAATAACAAGAGCAACACAAATCATATGATTATATTGAGATAAAAAGCTTTTGTCAAAATACAACACACATTCATATTAAAAACACCAGAAAACATAAGAATAAATAGACCTTTCTTTAACAAGGTAAAGACTATTTCCAAGCAAGAGACAGCATTATATGCAATGGGAAGAAATGAAAAGCTTTTCCAGTAAGATCTATAATTAATCAAAGATATCCATGCATAAAATATCTCAAAGTTGTTTTAATCTGCCTTTCTCTAATCTAATGATAGAGAGCATTTTTATATGACTATAAATTGTTTTGATTTCTTCATTGGAAAACTGCTGACAGATCTTATAGAATTGACAAAGTTCTTTATATATTTTAGATATGAAACCTTTATCTCATAAACTGTCTATAATTTTTTTCTCTAATATCAACTGGGGACTGGCTGAACAAGTTGTGGTATATAATTGTGATGGAATACTAATGTGCTATAAGAAATGATGAGCTCAATGATTTTAGAAAAGCATGGAAAGACTTGCATGAAATAATGAAGAGCAGAACTAAGATAACATTGTATACAGTAACAGCAATATTGTTTTAAGAACGACTTTGAGCAAATAGGTTATTTTGTCTACTATGTATATTCAAATTAACTATAAAGGACATATGAAGAAAGAAGTCATTTGCATCCAGAGAAAGAACTGATAAATAAAAGTATATATAGAATAATTTTACAGATAGACTTATTTGTGTCTATGGTAGCCATCTCTAAGGTGGGGGAGGGGGAGGGAATTGAAAAAAAATCAATTAACATGCTAATTTTGTTATATATTTGAAAGCAATAGCAAGTTATGTAAAGTAGATTTGCAGTCTCATGCATAATAATCTTTTTATTATACTATGTTATGGAAATGCTCATTTTATTCTTAAATTTAAAATAAATATTTAAAAACCCTATTTGATATCGTGCTAGAAATGCTAGATGTTTCAATGACAGCAAGAAATTGAATTAAAAATCATAGACAAAGAGGAAACAAAATGATCACTTTTAGTATGAGATATGATTGTTTACTTAGAAAATAATGCAGAGCCAACTAAAACTAAATGAAACAATCATTTCAGCAAAGTAGCAGGATATGAAATAAATACATATAAATATTCAGCTTTTTAGTATGTTACCAAGAAAATCCAACAAGAAGAGATAAGCTTTAAATGGATACATAATTAATGTGTAAATTAAAGGAGCAAGGATGAAATTATCTTTCAGATCTACACATAGAAGAGTTTATGACCAAAGAAAAGATAGAGAAGATAACAGGAAATAAAACTGAAAATTTTGGTTACATAAAATGAAAAAGTTTTTGCACAAACAAACTAAATGCAGGGGAAGCTAGGTGGTATAGTAGGTAGAGCACCAGCCCTGGAGTCAGGAGGATCTGAGTTCAAATATGGCCTCAGACACTTAACACTTACTAGCTGTGTGACCCTGGGTAAGTCACTTAACCCCAATTGCCTAACCAAAAAACCCTCCAAAAACAAAAAAACAAAACAAAAAACAAAAACACAGCTAATATTAGAAGGGAAAGCAGTAACTAAAGAAAAATCCTTGCCCCAAGTTTCTGTGATAAGGGTCTAATTTCCAAGATTTATGAGGAATTGATTCAAATTTGTAAGAATAGATCCAGTTCTTCAATTGATAAATGGCCAAAGGATATGAACATAGTTGTCAGAATAAGTAATCTAAGCTATCTATAGCCATATAAAAATGCTTATGTAAAAATCACTGATAATTAGAAAACTAAAAATTTGAAAATCTCTGAGGGTCTACTTTTTACCTGTCAGATTGGCTAAATTGTGAAAAAAGGAAATGACAAATGTTAGAGGGGCTGCAGGGAAAATAATCATTAATCTATTAGTGGTTGAGCTATCAATTGCTCCAGGTTTCTGGAAAACAATCTGGAATTATGTCCATGAGGTTATTAAAATAGGCATAAATACCATTACTGGACCTGTACCCTAAAGAAATTAGAGAAAGAGGGAAAGGACCCATATGTACAAAAATATTTATAGGTGCTCTTTTTGTGGTAGCAAAGAACTGGAAACTATAGGATGGCCCTTATCAACTAGGGAATGACTGAACAGTTTATGGGATATGAATGTATTGGAATACCACTGTAATTTAAGAAAGGATTAAAGGGACAATTTCAGAAATATCCAAGAAGACTTGTACCAACTGATGCAGCGTGAAGTGAGCAGAACCATGAGAAAAAAATATACAATAGCAACAACATTGTAAGGATAACTCTCAAAGACTCTCAAGAATGCTGATCGATATAATGATAAACCATGATTCTAGGTCACTAATCTGTAGTACGGGCTCATCACAGTACAATATCCTGTATCCTCTAGGAAAGTGTCATCAGCAGCTGTACTTTACTCTGTACCTCCCATCAAAAAGTTTACAGAAGGAGATTCAGTTAGCCATAATAAGGGAAGGATATTCAGAGGAATAAAGGGGTGTTCCTCCAGGAGACAGCCCTGATTCAGCTAAGCACAGTTCTCATCACTGTTGGTTGTCTTGCTAGTCTGGTGTGAGGCCTGAGAGAGGAGCTTCAAATCCTTTTATTCTGGCTGTTTTGTACCCAAGTAACCCTGAAAGTTATGTAAATGGCTTGAGCCATAGTTATATGGGAGGATGAGGCTTAGGATATTACTCCCACACATGCCCAGGATTTATTCAAGGGAAACATTGGTGGGGAATAGGAAGGAACCAGGGCCTGTTAGTGAGAGTAGAAGACAGAAGCTATGGGTTAAGCATGGGGAAGCACAGCTGTTGGCATATACCTGGGGCATAAATCAACCTCAACTTTCGGACAATGCTTTAAAATTTAAAAGGTTTGTTTGAATGTCATGCTCTAAAGTAAACGTATTTGCTAAATATTGTATGGTCATCTTTCTCCAGCTTTGACCTTATATCTTCCATTGAAGGGTAGGGCTTTGTCTCTGGAAGTTTGGTTCTCGGGAGAGCCAAAACCCAAACCCGGACATTTTCTCAGGCTACAAGGACATGAATATGGGAAATAGAATGCTATTTTTGGGCAAACCAAATTTGATCAATTTGATCAAGCTTGTGCCTGATTCTGTTGGGACTTCTACTTTATTTATTTGCCAGCATCTCACTCTTCTCTTTGCTGTTATTGCATTGCTTCCTCCTGGAACTGTCTCTAGAATTTAAATCCTAAAAGAATGATGTCTCTAGTTAATTATTTGAACATCCTATTTTCTATAAGCTTGACAAATTATTAGTCCAGGTAGCATAATAAACTACAGCTCCTGAAAACTTTCTTTAATCTCTTATGCAGACAAATAGAATCAGTATCTCCACATCATAATGAAAACAGAGGACAATTAAGCCCCGAAATCAATTAGTAATATCACTGTACAATTTCAGTAATCCAAAGCATTCCTATGTGATGCTTTACTTATGAGGAAATAGTTTTTGAACATGATTTCTGAGAGGTCATGGAGGCTGAGAACTCGATGGAAGTTTAGATATAAATGATTTAGCTCAATAACTTCATTTTACACATGAAGAAACTGAGACCCAGAGAAGTGAAGCAACCTATTTAGTATCATATAGTTAGTAATAGAGAAATTTAAGTTAGGTCTCCCCTAATACAAAACTTTTTCTTTTATTTTTAAAGGATTTATTGATGCTTATAAAAATAATAAATACAGTAAAGCAAAACAAACTGACCTACAGGCTGTGTTTGATAAAATATGCCTTCTTCCTTACCTATGCCTCACCACTTCTAAATTAAGAGGAGAGAATGCTGTTTGGAATTGAGGTAGGTCATTACATTTATCTGAATTTTGATGTCTTTTAGTGTTTTCCTTTAATACCATAAACAAGTAAATCACTTTCTTTTTTCTGATGTTTTGATTTATCATTGCATTGTTCTGAGTTTTGGTTCTTTTAACATAACTTTCTTTAATATTACTATGGTTATCATAAAAATTGTTCTTTGTTCCATTTATATATAATATATTTAATATATAGTTTATACAAGTCTTCCCAAATTTGCCAAGGAGCTTGAGGGGTTAATTTTTTTTTTTTGCAGGTAGGGTAGACTTAAAGGTAATTATCCTAAAAGGCATCAACAGAGTAAATATTATGAATATGTGGGGTGGAGTAGTGCATAGAGGTAATAAACACACATATAGGTGCTAATGGCTCAGGGAGATAGCAATATTTTGGATGTGGTTGCACATGGCATGGGAAGAGAATGATGGAAACTATGGTTGGTATAGATTTGGTAAGTCTTAAAGTCCATGGAGAAGGAGGAAAGATCTGTGGATTTAGTTTAATTAGTTTGAATAATAATAATTATAATAACTAACATTTATTTATCCCCTACTATATTCTAGGCACCGTGATAAGGTTTTACAATGATTATCCATCCCATTTGAACCTCCTAACAATCCGGGGATTTTTTTTTTTTTTTTTTTTTTTTTTTTTTTTACCAATGAGACTGAGGCATGCAAAGATTGACTTACCCAGAATCACACAGCTAGTAAGTATCTGAGGCCACATTTGAACTGAGGTCTTCCTGACTCCAAGTCTAGCATTCTATCTACTGTGCCACTGCAAAATTGATTACTTTTCTGTTGCCAACTGGACCAGAACTGGCCTCTAACCTAATGATGGCTGGGTCAAACAGAGCAGGCTAGAAATAGGTGAGTCAGTAATTAATCAGAAGGCTTAATTTCTAAGTGAGGGAAATGGCTTGTAAGCAAGGAGGGGCTATAGACACATGTGCCAGGGCCCTGCCCCCAGTGGGGGGACCTGAGGAAGTGTGGGGATATTGCAATACTTATACCAATGGATAAGCAGTGGGCTATAGCCCTGATAATGAGGGGTAACAGCAACAATGAGACAAGTTTGATTCATAGTAGGACTTCATGACTGGAACATGGGTACTTGTCCAAGCTTGTCCAGTGCGTGTCCAAGCTCAGATAATACCTAGTATTGGTCAAAACAATATAACAATTATGTGATTTTGCTAGAGGATGAGATCATCCAGAGGGTGAGTGCAAAGGATTGTGGTTTTGCCAAGCTCAGTGCATAGCTTGCCTGCTGGGCCTTAGCTCTGGAAAACAGGGAGTTTCCTATTTCTTGTCATTGTCATCTTTCTATGTAGCCATCAAGAGTCTTTTCTCACTTAATTTCTTTCACTCATACATAGTCAGGGTTAGTGTCTATTCTGGTTCTGCTCCCTCCCACACTTCCTGCTTTGCATTAATTCTTAAAGATCTTTCCATATTTCCTTGTACCCCTCATAACTCTTTTTTTTTTAAATTAAAAATTTTTTTTTTTTTTAGTGAGGCAATTGGGGTTAAGCCACTTGTCCAGGGTCACACAGCTAATAAGTGTTAAATGTCTGAGGCCGAATTTGAACTCAGGTCCTCCTAAATCCAGGGCCGGTACTTTATCCACTGCATCACCTAGCTGCTCTCTCCCTCATAACTTTTGATCTTAATTGCATCATAGTATTCTATTGTATTAAATCTTTAGAATTGTATATTAAAATTTATTTAACACTTCTCGTATTAGTAGGCACTTAGGCTGCTTCTAGCTTCTAGGGCAAATAAAGAGAAGGAAAAAAGGGCCAGTCATAAATCCTGGCAATCCTCATTACTGGGGATAAGGAAGATGCACTTTCTGTAACAATGGATTCACTTCAGGATTGCACATGTGTCACCTGTATAATACTTATAAAGTACTTTGACGTTTCAATAAGGAATAATTTAAGTCTACAGAATACATATAAAATGGACACTTCATGTCTTTATTCATCATGGATCTTTGATTTTTTTTCATCCTCTTATGGCCTATCATTACTGGGAAATATAAATAACAAAATAGAGATTGGTTTGACTTTTTGGAAATTGTTCTGTTCAAAAGATTTCTAAGGAAAAAGGCTTCTGTCTAGTTTTAGAAGCAATAAGGACATGAATTCTCTTTCTTTTTTCTCTCTCTCTCTTACTCTCTCTATATGTATATATATGTCTCTATATATCATGGTGATTTAAAAGAAGAGTTTTATGCCTATCCTTGAGCTTTATTCACCTGGTTTTCAAAATGCTTATCTTTTATTATTTCCCTTAATCAAGAACATACAAATATCCCTTTTAAATTTTTTTCTTTTATTTTGAAATACTTATATTTGAAAAATATAATTATAAGGTAAAGAAAATATGGCATTTGGACAATTTTTTAATTAAGTCAAGCTTTAGCGTTCAATAATGGTAAGACAATTGTTTCAGTACTCCTTTGTGATTGGCTTTATTACATTTTTGTTTCTTGGAATCAGTCCTTTTCTTTGAGGTCAGTTGTTTTATTTAAAAAATATATACATTATTTCCCCCCCTTCTTTACTGTTCCATTAAAAAAAGCAATAGTATTTGGTATATTCTACAAAAAGAATATTTTTATATAACCCATAGATATGCCAAGACCATTTTTTATACTCAATGCTTTTGAAAGTGAAGTTTCTTGTTTTGAATATATTTTGGTGCCTGCTTTGCCAAAAAGTTTACTCTTCCAGTCCAGAAGCTAAAGTCTTTTTGTTCTCTCCAAATTATAATAACTATGTGGCAATCTTTGCATCTGAGCACTGAGTCAGTTGTTAGTGTAATACAAGTAATATAACCCATTCAAAGATCCCAAGAATTACCTCGATCACCTATTTTACAACTCAACTAGGACATACTTTCTTTTTTTTTTTTTTTAAAATGAGGCAATTGGGGTTAAGTGACTTGCCCAGGGTCACACAGCTAGTAAGTGTTAAGTGTCTGAGGCCAGATTTGAACTCAGGTACTCCTGACTCCAGGGCCGGTGCTCTATCCTAGGACATACTTTCTTAACTGGCAAAATAAAGATTCATCTCTGAATAGCTTTCCACACACATAAAATTATCAGGATGATTGATTTATTTATGAGGCATAGTGAGAATTTAAGGAAAAGGCAACAACATCTGCAATATATAAAACAATTGAGAAAACGGGATTGGAAACAATAGTGATGCTTACCAACTGAGAGAGAATATATTTTATTGTTTGTTTATAGTGTTATTGAAGCATTTTGGATTCCTTGGGGATCTTGGTGGAGGTAAATTTTATTTGTTGTGGGAAGGGGGAGGGAGTAGCTAGTTTTGGAGGCAATAAGAACATAAAATCAAATCAGATGATGAGAAGAATCTCATTCTCTTTTTCCTTACCTTTTCTTTTTCTCTTCCATTCCCTCTTTGTGTGATAGCCCAGTGAGATACTATATAAGAAAAAAAAGCACTGACCTTGGAATCAGGAGTAACCTGCATTCACATTCTGCCTCCAATGCTGTGTAACCATTGCTGAGTCACAACTATTCTGAAACTCATTTTCCTCCAATGTAACATGAAGGTAAAAATACCGAGAGTACTTATTTAATAGAGTTCTATCAAATAGATTATATATATATATATATATATATATATATACACACATACATATATAGTATTCTTCAAATATTAAAACAATTAATGGACTATGTTTTGTCCATGCTTTCCTTTCATAAGTCTATATCAATTTTTCTTACACATTTGCTTTGAGAATAATATTAATAAGAAACTGAAGAAGGGTAGAAGAAGGGTTGCCCATCTCCCCCCAACCTTAGTTTCACACAGTCCATTCAAACAGAGCTGAAAGGACAGATTTTCTGTCTGTGTGTTTTAATGTGCACAGCAGGCAATGGGGGTTAAGTGACTTGCCCAGGGTCACACAGCTAGTAAGTGTCAAGTGTCTGAGGCCAGATTTGAATTCAGGTCCTCCTGAATCCAGGACCTGTGCTTTATCCACTACACCACCTAGCTGCCCCCAGTAATACTATTTAAAGAGAAAGATATAAAAGACATGTAATCATCTTTAACATTTTGAATGATTTGGTTTTTATAATTTGGATAAGCTAACTTATTGAGATGTCAGTGAACATTCTATTAAACTTTTGGGTGGCAAAGGGTGAAATGAAGGTTATAGACAGTTTCTAGGCTAGAGGAATTTACAGTTTTGTTGAAAATGCAGAGCAAGCCACAATCCATATTCACAGAGCCATGTAGACTTTTATAACTAAATATAAAAATGACTCATACTAAACCTGCAGTCAGTTGAATACACTAAATCATTACCCTCAAGCTGCTATTAAACCAGTCCTCACCCATCTTGTACTTGGCCTGTTAATTTTTAAATTTTAGTTTTGATCTAGGCTTTAAAAGAAGTAAAGGAAATGGATTCAGAAAGATATATGAATATTCTTCCTATACACAGATGCATGTATATGACATTATTCTTAGTAGGATACTATCATGTCTTTTGTCAATTAATTTATTCTTTTTATCCCATTCTCCTTATTGTATTCATTCAATTATTTATGTGCCTTTTTGCTTATTTGTTTTGTTGCTATTTTTTTTTAAAGAGTCGTTTCTCAATTTTGTGATAGGGAAACAATGTGGGTCCTGGGATCCATATTAAAAATGACCTTGGATTAAAGTTTCATCCATTCAAATTTGATTAAAAATGAAAGATGGCAAAAAAGAAATTTTAATAAATACCTTTCCATTTGTTTCATAGTTTGTTGTTGTTGTTTTTAACATGGATGAAAGACATTGGAATTTATCATAATAAGAAATGACTTTAAGGAAAGTTAGAAAAAAAGAAACAATATCTTTTCCCTAGTCATCATTCATAATTTCATGAAATGTAATTTAGTTTTTCCATGGTTTAGTATTACACTGAGCATCAGTTCAAGGGCTTTCATTAAACATATATGATTTTTTGACTCCCTTAATGGAATCAGTGGATATTTTGGATTGTATTTTATATGGATGAGTAATTGCATATTATGTTTTTCAAAATGGTATAAACATAAAGATGGCTTATCACTAACTTTAAAAAAATCCTTCTGACCACAGGGATTTTTGTTTGTTTAATAGTGTTGACTGACTACAACTTTTCCAAGCAAACCACAAGCCTGTTGAGAATCCATTTGTGATCCAGTCAGACAATTCTAGCAGCCACTGAACTGAAATGACAAGTAATTATTATTGCCCTCAGCTAAGTAACAAAATGGAAAGGATTGGAGGGGTTGATAAATGTGTTTTGTAGAGGTTTATAAATGTGGATTAGGGATTAGGAAGGTCATCTGCTGTATTCCTAAATATCATTTGTTATAAGTTTTAAAAAGTGTTATGCTATCCACAAGGGGCAAAGAATCATAAGTGGTAATTGTGATTAAAAAAAAAACACGGGGCAGCTAGGTGGCACAGTGGATAAAGCACTGGTCCTGGATTCGGGAGGACCTGAGTTCAAATTTGACCTCAGACACTTGACACTTACTAGCTGTATGACCCTGGGCAAGTCACTTAACCCTCATTGCCCCCCCCCCCCCCCCCCCCCCGCCAAAAAGACTATTAAAAAAACCACCACAAAACATCTTTTGGAGAATGATGCGTTAGATGTGGAAAAATTTTCGTTGTCATTATTTTTATAATTCATATATTTAACCAAGTGGGAATCATGAATGTTAAAAATTCTGAAAGAATTTGTTTATTAAGACTTGAATTAATTTCCATTCAGTGTTACTTTTCTTTTCAATTCTAATGGCATATATTCAAACTTCATATTAAAAGGCCTCAAGTTCTTAATGTTCTTTTCTCTCTAGAAAATCCAACTATTTTTTTTCTATCATAAAGGAACTTTGTAAAAGAAAGAAGGTAAAAAACAAAACAAAACACTGAATTTGGAGTTGGAGGAAATGGGTTTGAATTATGACTTTTTAACTTACTATCTGTGTGACTTTGGGTAAGTGACTTAACCTCTCCTTGGCTTGAATTTCCTCATCTGTAATATTGGAGTTGGACTGGATCAAATAGATGACCTCTAAGACTCTACATAAATGATTCTCTGGTAATACCTAAAGTTTTACATCTACTGGGGGATGAAACAATAGAACAAAGTATAATGTAGTCATTATAATATTTAAAGAGCATTTTGATAGCATTTGAAGATTTTATATTGGTTCTTAAGAACTATCTTAAGGAAGGTTTTAAAAGACAGGATACAGGCATCTTTCACAAATAAAAATTGATCATTTTCTTCTTTAATGTGAGTTGGTATGTGTCATGTAAGGTCACCATAAGAGTGCAGATAGTTTTCACAGAGGTTTGAAACAGAGTTTGAATAATGGGCTATCAGCACCCATCAATATCTTGCATATTATCTTTGTTCCTTAAAGACAGACATTATCAATCTATCAAGGTCTTCAGGATTGGCCATACCTCATTTCTGAGGTGGGAGACAGAGCTGTATTTCACTTGGGTTTTAATGTCTAAAGTTTAAGGATTCCTTAGGGAATCTCTTAAATTCTTGGGGTCCTTTGTCCCACTATACCATTACATTATTCGTCCTATTTGTGTGCCAAATAAACTACTCTGGTTATTATGCAATTTATCCAAGCCAATCACCTACTAGTCATAAAATCGTTGTGTTTGGTGTCAGGTGGTGGGGAGAGATTGCTTTAAAGACTGGAATGAGCATCTGCAAATCATTTGCTACATATATTTCTTCTCTTGGCATCTCTTCTATCCCTTACTCAGTCCATCCAGATTAGAATCTGTCTTATTTTCCTCAGGTAAACTTGAGCCAAATGGGCATTTCATACAACATCACAAAACACCTAGGTTTGTTGAGTTCATGATGCTAGATTAGCCAGGCATAATTTAAAAGCTTTCAAACTCAAAATATGTTTACTTAGAGATAATATACCTCTATACCCTCTTCTCAATTCCTACAGTGATTCCCCTTGCTCTGGTCTGTTGTGTCTTTTTTTTTTTGTCATGTCTTTTCACTGGATCTTTCTAATACCAGTCAACTCTTTTTCCAATGTACATCTCACACAGTTGCCTGAATAATATTCTTAATCTTCCTATAACCATCTAATAATCACTCATTGACTCAAACAACTTCTTTGGTATCTTCTTATTGCCTGGTGAATAAACTATGAACTTCTGATTCTGGCATTCAAAGTCTTGTCCAATATGGTTCTAACTTACCTTTTCATTCTTACCCCTTACATTCATTCATTATATTATGTTTACGCATTCTGTGTTTGTTACACTTGACTGTTTTCTTATTTATGTGGTGCTATTGAGCTTGGACCTGAAATTGGGAAGACCAGAATTCAAATGTTGCCTCAGATATTTACTAGCTGTGTGACCTTGGGCAAGTCATTTAATGTTGGTCTGCTTCAGTTTTTTATTTTCTCATCTGCAAAATAAGGATAATAATAGAAACTATTTTCTAGTGCTACTGTGAAGGTAAAATGAAAAAAATATTTATAAAGTATTTGACAAATCTTGATGTGATATATAAATGTTAGTTATCATCACCATTTATTAATAACAATAACAATAATAATTTTTGCTTTGCCTTCTCCTAGCCCTGTCTTTGCTCCTATTGTCCTCCATCCTTGGAATGGATTCCTTTCCAGATCCATTGCCATGTATCTATTCCTTTTTTTGAGGTCTGACTCAGTATAAAATGCTAATTGAAGTCTTCCCAGAAACTACTTGAAATAGAGCTTTGAAAAAACCAGGCTTTGATAAAGCCCATTGGGATTCAAATACAGATACTTGACCATGCCTTCAACCCAAATCACTTTGGCTGTTACTAATTGGCCAATAATAGGTCCCAGTCTAAGCCTCACTTGGTCTTTCTTTGGGTTTTCATGGCTCAGAGTGAGTGTAAAAAAACAATTATTTCTGTTCTTGCCAGAAACCCTGAGGGTTTTCCCCTCCCAGTTCATTAATTCATTTATTTAAAAATGTTTTTTTCTGAGTAGACAAACTGGGTAATCTTTTGCCTCATTTCTTACCTAGCCTTAAATCACTGCATGGGTGTTGATTCAGAAAAACTTAGATCTGGGAAAGATCTTAGTTTAAAAAGGCCAAGTTGTCCCACTGCATAGGGCCCACTCTAGTCATCATGACCTATGTCTTGCCCCTGGACTCAGCTGACTCTGGAGGGGAGAGTGAGGCTAATGACTTTGCACAGCTCTGCCTCACTTAAATCTAATTCGCTTGCAATCAAGACATTGTTGTCTTGGAGAACAAAGGAGAAACAATGATAACAAGACTTTCCTGACCTCTTCCTCCAGTCAGTTGAAAGTGATCTCTCAATTCTAATTTTTCATATTGATATTTGAACTCTTTTTTGCACTTATCTCACCCTCCCTCATATCACAGTTATTTGGGTACATTTCTTTTCTTCTCTGTTAAATTTTAAGCTCTGACCACAATCATGGATGTGTAGGACATTTGATCTGTGGGGACAGAAAGGTAGGAACTGTTATTAATAGGTCTGATAAGGGAGCCAGTCTTTCTCCTTCTTTAAGGATGCTTGTAGCCAGGTTACAAAACCAGAGCTAGTCCAGGCTGCTAGGATGATGTTTCTATGTTAGTTCTCAACTCAGTTGAACTCAATGGCACATTATTAGGAAGGGAAAAACAAAACAAAAAAAGATAACCAGATGACATTGCTTTGGTACAAAACAGCACAAGTATGAGGAGGTTTTATCCCTACTTTCTATGTGAGGCCTTTCTACCTGCTATGCCTTTTCTCCTAAATCACCTTATGTATATTTTCTTTGTGTATATACACATATATATCTGCATATACATATGCATGTATATGTACATCTATACATATGCACACATACATCTACATATAAAAATATGTATTCAACAAACATTGGTAAAATTCTACAGTGGCAACTATATGAATTATGCAAAGTGCTGAATATACAAAGAAAAATGTGAAAATAGTCCTTGCTGTTGAGGGTTACAGTGTAGCCATAGAAGACAATATATATTATTTTTGTTGTTGTTTAGTCATTTTAAGTCTGGTGTGGCTTTTTAAATCCTTTTTTGGACTTTTCTTGGCAAAAATACTGGAGTGGTTTGCCATTTCCTTCTCTAGCTCATTTTATAGGTGAGGAACTAAGTCAGACAGAGTTAAGTGATTTGCTCAGAGTCATACAGCTAGTGAATATCTGAGGTCAGATCTGAACTCAAGAAGATGAATCATTCTGACTCCAAACCCAGTGCTCTATCCATTGTGCCATATAATTGTCCCTGAAGACTACACACACACACACACACACACACACACACACACACACACTGAATACACTCATGCACACATGATGTATACACACATATGCATGCATATATAATATATGCAATAAAATATATAATGTGTGCCTATATAAACCTATACATACATATGTTATATATAAACATTCATTGATTCATGTCAAGTTCATGACCTCTGGTAGAGATGGTATACATACATAAATACGTATTTTTTTCTTCTTCTCTGACTTGACCTAGAGTATGACTCTTTAAAGTCAAGGACTGTTTTCACATTTTTTTGTGTATTCTTCACTTAGCACAATTCATATAGTTGCCACAGTAGAACTTTAGTAATGTTTGTTGACTAGAATAAATAGATGATGTTTATGTCCTGTTGAAAATTTATCATACACTTTATATACAAAATATCATTTAAGCCTTAAAAAAAATTTGTGAGGTTGGTACTATAGGTATTCTTATTCCCAGTTTAAAGATGAGGAAGTAGAAGTTTAGAGAAGTCATTTTCCCAGGGTAACACTGCTAGTAAATGTTGGAGGCAGGTTTTAAACCTGCATCTGCTTCACACCCAGTCAAACAGATATGAGTTGAAAGTAAATAGTGCATAATATAGTTATACCATATTATATATAACATATATACTATATATAGTTGATATGGGGGGAAGTGGGGTACGGCGTTGGGGTTCTTGGAAATTCCTCTTTAAAGAATTATACCCTCTTGCACACAAAAGTAGTTAGAATAAGGTGATAGTTTATTTAGGAGCAAGGGAAGGGAGGGGTGGGGGGGAGGGAAACCATGAAAGAAATCCTTGGACTTTCATGGGGAGATTGGCATGAAGCACATGGCTCCGAGGTACCAAATCTCCTTGAACAGGAGACTGGAAGGTACTTTTATAGAGAACTGATGGGGGTGGACCATCTGCCCGTGAAAAGTTCCTTTAGTGAGGGAGGACCATCCCCCACTGGTGGTAGCTGGGGGAATTGGGTGAGGGGTGGAGGACCATCTCCCACTGGTAGTGACTAGAGGAATTGGATGAGGGGTGGCTACAGATCCCTCTTCAGAACGCAAAGGCTGCAGCCATAACCAAATTTATCTCCCCAGGGTAAGGGAGACCAGAATGAAGAAATAAATTCAAAAGACAATAAAGTCAAAATAGCTACCAGCAAAGCCTTAAAGACAGAAAGTGAATTGTACACAAGCCTAACAAGAATTTCTGGAAGAGCTAAAAATTGATTTTCAGAGCCCAGAAATGGCCTGACTAATGATGAGCACTACCTGAAATAAGCCAACTTAATAGAGATGCATTAGAGAGTGGTGAGTGACAACTAGCCAATTGCAGACATTATCAGAAGCCTAGTTTCAGAGATAGAAGGGACCTTCAAAGTCACCTGGCCCAACCACATACCCCCCCCCCCCAAAGTCTGGAAAGAACAAGTAATTTACCTGTCACATGAGTGGTAAGGCAATATTTTCCCATCTTTATCCTTTCTTTTAATTTGGTGTTAATTTGGCTCTAACTAACAACGGTCTGATTATACAGTATACAGATGACATGGAAATGCCTCCTGTGTCAGTAAGCATAATGCTTAGTATGAAATAACTGAATTATTATAATTTCCTAAGAATATCTATAATTACAAAGAGAACACAGGGGGAAGAATCTAAGCAGGAGCTATTTTCCAATAGCTACGCCAAGGCTGGGCTTACTAAAAACTTAGACCCCTTACTCCTTTGGATAGAGGTGGACCTTGCCTTTTCAGAGCTATCAGTCTTTTAGAGGAGTTAGTTTTTTAAAATTTTCTGGAAAAGGGAATGGAATTGTCCTTGTACAGGAATGTAACTGAGATTACTTTCTATTGTTTTATTATTCATTTTTGCTTTGATTTAAATGTTTTGCTGCCTCAATATTATTTTTTAGCTGAGTCTGTTAGCATGGCGAACAACTGTTTGCTTAAACCTGAGCTAAGTTTGAAAGCTCTTATTTTCCTAACTGATTGGGGGAATCAAGATGATAGGTAAATGTGACTTGAGTCTGAGTGTGACAGGATCCATTGTAGGTAAGTGACATAGAGATCAAAGGCCTAAGATGGGGACCTAAGATGAGCAGAAGTTGAAGCAGTCGCACTGCTAATTTCAGTGGAAATTTGGAGTTAGTTCAAGTTAATCTGATAGCACAACAGAACTAGATTTAGAGTAATAGCAGTTAGAAGAAGTAGTGTTTTAGTAGAAAGCTCAGGGCAGCTAGGTGGCCCACTTGATAGAGCACCTGTCCTGGAGTCAGGAAGATCTGAGCTCAAATCCAACCTCAGACACTTGACTCATACTAGTTGTGTGACCCTGGGCAAGTCACTTAACCCCAATTGCCTCACCAAAAAAAAAAAAGAGTAGAAAGCTCATTGAAATGCATAGGTTAGCTTTCTTTAATTTTTTTTCCATTTCATTTCCTTTGTTTTAGCCCAGGTATATTAATTACTTCAATAAATATGTAATGAGCTATGTGGTACTTTGCATTAATAAAGAGTTTTTAAAAAAATAACTCATGGAGTTTAATGCTGATTACTGTAAATCCCATTCATCTTAAGTGACCAAGGCTGCCACTGTGTGTTAACTAATTTTTAAAAAGTGTTATCTACTAGTGGCTCCTTCAAATCATGGCCAGATTACCCAGAAGAGTACTCTAGATGCTCAGAGTTTTAATTTTTCATGTCAATAATGACTATAACATCACAGGAGGGAGCATATTTTTTTTCCTTTTAGAAGTAGAAAATTTTTCCTTCTTCCTTAGGAAAAAAACAGCATTTAGTTATCACACTGTTGCCATTGAAAAGTATCTTTGTGGTCGGAATCTCTGTTTTGATCATATGAAAAGAAAGGATGATGAAGAGTAAATCTGGACATCAGAACATTCTAACTCATAAGATAACTAAATAGGGGCAGCTAGGTGGTTCAGTGGATAGAGCACTGGCCCTGGATTCAGGAGGACCTGAGTTCAAATCCAGCCTCAGACACTTGACACTTACTAGCTGTGTGACCCTGGGCAAGTCACTTAACCCCAATTCCTTACCAAAAAAAAAAAGATAACTAAATAGATAAATTATTTTTTGTGTAAATTAATTACAATAGTTAAGCAGGAGAGTATTCAAATGTGACTGGGGCAGAGAAAAACTATGAGTAGCCAAAAAGTTGAGAAAAAAATTTTTTAGTGTCATTCTTGATGTTTAAGTGGCCTGAAGATCTAGAACCCAAATCCACAGAGGGGAATCTAACTCCAAGACTTGGGCTGAAGGCAAGTTAGTAAGAAGTATGATTTCCATAGCCCTTTTGCTCTTCTGTCTGTAACACAGGTATGATTCTGGTTCTACTCTCTTAGGGACAAGTATGTTACATTTTACTTTCCCTGTCCCTCCCCTCCAACCCCCCCCCAAAGGTTTTCCATACCTTGAGGGATTTGGGGATGCAGCCCCCACTGATTGTATACCTTCTCAATTTTAGTGACCCAGTGACTAGTACTCCATTACCATTTAATCTTGTAACATTGCATTAGCTTTTATGAAAGGATATTTGCTTCAAGAACAAATCTAATATTTTCCCCAACACCTGGGAGGGCTTAATCCCCCCTACACATCTCAGTCTGTGGAGGGTGAGGGATGGATTGAGCTTTGCAATTTAACTCATTTCCTATTTAGCATTAGTTTTGCCAAGTTCAAGTGCAAAGTCCTAGTGAGCTAGTCCTAGACCTTTGATCCTCAGAATTTCCCTGCTGTTTTAATTGCAATGCTAGATCTGGATTCTTGGACTTCTAGAAGACTGTGGCTTAAGCTCCTTGGTTGGAGACTTTACTTCCTGAACTAGTATTCCTATCTCCCAGAAGCAAGTCCTTCAATATTTTCCATAGGGGTGATACTATCTATCTTTGGTGGTCTAGACATGAGCCAACTCCTCATTATATATCTATGAAGACTTTTTTTCTAATGCATTTCATCCAAGGCTTTACCTATAACCTCTATATTTATTACTGCAAAATCTTTATTTCTAATCCTAAACTTTCTGATTCAATTCTAGCTTCTTGATGTATATTTCCTGTTAGTACCTCACTCAAACTCAGTATATTGAAACTAGTCATTTGTGTTATCTTGCCAAACTAGTTCTTCCCCTTCACTTTTCTATTTCTGTTGAGAGTACTATTTTTTCAGTCATAAAGTTTTAAAATTAATGAGCTCTCTCTCTGTGTCTTTCTGTCTCTGTCTCTCCTTTCTCCCTTCTGAGAGAAATTAATATTATAATATTATATTAACAAATAATTATTAATTTACACAAATAGTGAACAAAGAAACAATTATTAAATTTTGATCCATCTTTTTCTTTCTATTTTCTCTTAAGGCCCAACTCTGGAAAAGGTCAGTTAATCTCTGAAGATCATGGCTGACTGATGAGAGGCACTTGCGAATCAATTTTGGCTGGGAGGGATCCCACCCAACTAGGAGACCTGAAAGCTATTTAGAGTATAAACAGAATTCAGTCTGCCAAAGCCCTTACCCTGAGGGAAGGAACCCCTGTCCTTGATCTCCTCCATTAGAGTTTAGAGTGACCCAGCTCATGAAGGAGAAAACTAGACACAGAAGTCAACATGGAGATAGATAACAGGGACAATGGGAACCTGAACTGGATCCCCCATGATTTTGATTTGCTCAGCCATATAATACTTTGAAAACTTTTTGTTTCATTTTGCTTGGAAATTATGTGTTTTGGGAATAAAAGCATCCCTTAAAATCTTGTTCTTAAGAGTAACATGCCCTTAATTAAGCTTTTATGGATGCTATGTCCAGGACAATGTAGGTTTAGCCTGCAATAAACATCTGGTCATAACAGTTTGTTGATTGAGTTCTCTAGGATATTTTTAGGTCTCTTTGGATTTGCAGTATAGGTCTTGTCTGTCAGTCCATGAAAAATAGTGAGTTTCTGACGAATTATTGTAGTTATCAGGTCATATCTTGCTAAGTTGGTGCTAAGTTTTAGCACTCTTTTTCTCTATATAGTTATATTGAACATTTTCAACAATTTCCTTGTACAATCTATGATGCTCACTAAGCCCAAATTTCTGAAGGATAATCCTGTAAATTCTGAAGGCAATGGCATGGCTTTGAATAGTCATCATAAATCTTATGTTTCCATCAGCAAATCTCCATGCAACAGTCATTCATTTGAATCTGAATCGATGTGGATATATGTGACGGTGGACCTTATAAGGGCTCCATCTAGAGCTAAGCTACTTTTGGTTACATTCAAGAAACCCAATGACACATATTTGCTATTGATTTATTGACAGATTGAGTAGCCTTTACTATTGTAGCTTAGTAATGTGATGGCTGCTTATTCCAAAACAGTTTTTTCTAGGTTTTTGACAATCTGTCATCTGAGAACATATATCGATTCTCTTCTGCCTTTTTGTCATGGAAGTGCTCATCTTTCTATAGCTGCCTTAGGGTGCTGGGCCCCATGTTTTATTAACATTGTACATGTTTTTGATAGGGTACTTTGTAAATCCTTTGTGAACGATTTTACAATTCCAACTTTGAATAGTAAGACTGTTGAAATGAATTGAATCAATATTAATTGCATTAAGCATGTTTTTTCCAATCAGCTTTGATTTCATTATACAAATAAGGTTCAACATATTCAGACTCATGTTTTTTCTTCAATTCACCAATTCAGTTCAGTAAACACAAAATGCTTAATATGTGCCAGGCACTGTGCTACATCTTTATGTGCTCTTTCTTTTTTCAAATGTGTTGTTTGTATGTATGTATATACATATACACATACTCCATATAGATATATGTGTGTGTACATCATACACACATAATACATACACACAGATATATACATATACACACATACATATGTATATATACATACATATATACATATATGAGAAAACACACACACATATATATATGAAGAAACCACCTAACTTTTCATGGTGTACATCCAGAGTTTTACACCTACAGCATCCAAATTGAATTTTAATTTTGTTGGAGAAAAAATTTCCTAAGTTGAAGAAACCATTTGATTTGTTTTTTTTGTTTTTGTTTTTACTGGAGCAACATGGCTTAATGTACCTTATATACATGAAGTGGCTAATAGGCTGTTTTGGTTTGACTCTTAATTTAGAAACCATACTGAGTTCCATGTAGGAAAAATACAAAGAGATTTAAGGCTAAGCAGAATGATAATGGACTTAAAATCTCCCTTAATTTTTTTTGTTTTTTATATGAACTGTAATTGACATTATTGTGTGTGTGTGTGTGTGTGTGTGTGTGTGTGTATGTCTTAGAGCAATTTTTCCACTTGGAGATTAAATATTCTGGTGTCCTCACTATAGCTAGGTCTATTTTATACATTTGTAGCACTCATGAATAAATCATGAGTATAGAATTGAGTCAAAAGCTTTGTGATAAAAAAAGTAGGATATGTTTTGGTGCTTTAGAGAATCTTGTTCAATAATTACTAAATTAATAAGTTTTCTCATTGTTCTTTATATCCTTTCTACTTTTTGGCATATTGCTCTGATCTGGCTCCTCTCCTAATATACAAGATATTCTAAAAGTTTTATCTCAGTTTTGAGTATTAATAGTTTAAAAGTTCACTAAGAATTCTGGGACATGTTTTAATGCTTGCATAAATGTCTATAGATTTATTTCATTGTTTAAGTTATCAGTCCTTTAAAATTCATAAGCCTGTAAGTTACCTGTACGTAAATATACAAATACATACATATAATCCCGTCTTTTAATAAAGGTGGAATCAGGTTCATGTCCAATGGAAAGAGGTTAAAATGTCTTGTTAGTATTTCAGGTAACATTTCAATGTTGCAGAGGGCCTAGAGTTTCAATCACTTTGATGTAAATGTTTTGTCATTCATCATAGTAATGGTGCACAACCTTTCTGTTTATCATTTTATCCAATTTGTATTTTTGTTCTGTGATTTTTGTGAAATCATATGATCAACAAAAAATTTTCAGCTTTTTTTGTTCTTTGGGGGGGTTCAATCTTGCCCTTGATTTCTTTAATTCTCAAGCCTCTGTAATAACATTTTTGATGCTGAAATTTTTTATTTTGTTCTTTGTGATGCTCTGACTTAGAGATGTTGTAAGCTTAAAATGCTTCCCATGGAGTGTTCCGAACCAGATGAAAATGTAATTGGGTAATATTTAACAAAATAGATAAAAGTATAATAAAATATGAGTAACATATTTAAAACTAAGGGTCAATATGTGGCTAGCAGGGACCCCTATTTATGAATTAGTGACATTTCTATTTTTTTGACACCATTGATGTAAAGGATGCTGCAAACCTTATAGTGTTGTATAAATGCCAGTTATTTATGCTACTGTCATCATTTCTACATGTCTTCAAGAGCTTTCTCAAGTTTCTTCTGTCATGGCTGTGTTTTACTGCTTATATTTTTTCCCTCTAGTTCTTATGATGGAAGAGTTTGCAGGATATATAGCTACGGGCAGGTCCTTAAATGTTTTTGTTTGTTCATGTCAAATACCAAGGGGGAATGTTTACATGATAGCTATAAAAGACACCAGCATTTTAAAATAATTCTTTGTTGATTTGATTGGTCTGTCAGTTAGGCCTATGCTGTCAAACTTAAAAAGTTCTTTTCAAAATTTGTCTATTTGCTTATATCTTTTTCAAAATCCTTTCAGATTGGTGCTGTTTTTGTTACTTGTTTTATCATTAGATATAATTTCTGTGCTTAGCATTAAGTACATATTTACAAAGACCTCAGGGTCTCCAGCTTTATCCTCATTAGTTTTTTTGTAGCTCCTTGTATAATCTAAGCTTCAAAATGATTGGGGTGTGTGTGTGTGTGTGTGTGTGTGTGTGTGTGTGTGTGTGTGTGTGTGAGAATATGTGTATATATGTGTGTGATTGGTCACAGTATGTTAGGATATAATTTAGACTCGAGGGGACTATTGACAAGAAAAATAGTATGAAGTCCTTGCTTATAATTGGTGAGATCTATTTTAAATTTTGCTATGATGTAGAATTGGCATATGACAATATTAATGTCTTCCATTAATTTCATGTACATTCATGGTTTGCTCATGTTGGTGATAATTTCAGTAGGTGATGTATTTGTATTTTTGATCTGATTTATCTTATCATTAATTTTTTGTTATCACAAACTTGACAAATATCAGCAAACATGTCCTTATATAGGAATAAATAAAAAGATTATATATAACAGTAAAACTCTGTTATGTATAGCTTGTTTTTAAAAAGTTTTAAATGCAATAGTTCTAATATTACCCTGCTTATCTATGTCAACTTTATACTTCTTCATATTTTTAAATATTTTTCTAACTCTTTAAAATATTTATTGATACTTCCTTTCCTTATCCTTTCATTCTTCTCTTCTTTCTTTTTTTGTTTTTCCATATGAATATTTTGTTATTTTCCAGTTACATTTAGAGATAGTTTTCAATATTTGTTTTTATAAGATTTCTAGTTTCAAATTTTTCTCTCTTCTTCCCCTCCCTCCCTCTTCCCCAAGACAGCAAGTAATCTGATATAGGTTAAATATGTACAATCACATTAAACATATTTCTGCATTAGTCATGCTGTTAAAGAAGAATCAGAGCAAAAAGGAAAAACCTCAAAAAAGAAAAACAACAACAACAAAAACAATAGAAATAGTATGGTTTAATCTGCATAGAGATTTAACAGTTTTTTTTTTTCTGGATTTGGAGAGCATTTTCCATCATGAGTTCTTTGGAACTATCTTAGACTATTGTATTGCTGAGAAGAATCAAGTCTATCACAGTTGATCAATGCACAGTGTTGTTGATATGGTCTACAATGTTCTCCTGGTTCTGCTCATCTCACTCATCATCAGTTCATGCAAGTCCTTCCAGGTTTCTCTGAAATCCACCAGCTCATCGTTTCTTACAGCACAATAGTATTCCATTACATTCATATACCACAACTTGTTCAGCCATTCTCCAATTGATGGGTAACCCCTCAATTTGCAATTCCTTACCACCACAAAAAGAACAGCTACAAATAATTTTGTACGTGTGTGTCCTTTTCCTTTTTTTTTTTTTTTAATTTTCCTTTTTTTAAAAAAAATGATTGGGGCAGCTAGGTGGCGCAGTGGATAGAGCACCGGCCCTGGAGTCAGGAGTACCTGAGTTCAAATCCGGCCTCAAACACTTTACACACTTACTAGCTGTGTGACCCTGGGCAAGTCACTTAACCCCAATTGCCTCACTAAAAAAAAAAATGATATTTTTTGGGAAAAGACCCAATCATGGTATTGCTGGGTCAAAGGGTATGCAAAGTTTTATACCCCTTTTGGCATAGTTCCAAACTGCTCTCCAGAATGGTTGGATCAATTCACAGCTCCACCAACAATGCATTAGTGTTCCAATTTTTCCACAGCTTCTCCAACATTTATTATTTTCCTTTTTTTATTTTTTGGTGGGGCAATGAGGGTTAAGTGACTTGTCCAGGGTCACACAGCTAGTAAGTGTCAAGTGTCTGAGGTAGGATAGGAACTCAGGTCCTCCTGAATCCTAGGCCAGTGCTTTATCCACTGTGCCACCTAGCTGTCCCCTATTTTCCCTTTTTGTCATATTAGCCAATCTGATAGGTGTCAGGTGGTACCTCAGAGTTGTTTTAATTTGCGTCTCTCTAATCAATAGTGACATAGAGCATTTTTTCATATGGCAATAGATAACTTTGATTTCCTCATCAGAAAACTGCCTGTTCATATCCTTTGACCATTTCTCAATTGGGGAATGACTTGGATTTTTAGAAATTTGATTTAGTTCTCAATATATTTTAGAAATGAAGTCTTTATCAGAAGTACTGGCTATGAAAATCATTTCCCAGTTTTCTGTCTCCCTTCTAATTTTGGATACATTGCTTCTGTTTGTACTCTCCTTCTCTCTCCATCATTAGAACAGCACTCATCAATTCTTCCCATAAATTTCCTCTCTCCTCTAAAAGAAGTTGTTTTTTTTTTAAATATTTCCTTCATAACAAGTGAGTAGTAAAGCAAAACAAATATACACTTTGGCTGAGACTGAGAATGTCTATTTCATTTTTCACCTCTGCCAAGAGGTAAACAGTATGTTTAATTCTCAAATCTTTTGAGACTATTAATTATTGTATTGGTCATAATTCTTAAGTCTTTTATAGTTATTTGCCTTTGCAATGTTATACTCATTGTATAAATTGTTTTCCTAGTTCTGACAATTTCACTTTGTATCAGTTCATACAAATATTTCAGCTTTCCCTAAATCTACTCCTTTCATCATTTCTTACAGCAAAGCAACATTCCATTGCATTCTTTTACAAAATTGATTCAACCATCCCCAAAAGTATTTTGCTCACTTGGGATGCTAGAACACAAAGAAGTGGTATTCATTCTGTGAAGAAGATAAAGGCTAAGCTTTAACCATATATAACTTCAAATAAAAATGGCATATTAAAAGATAAAGGAGAGGAGGGCTGTGTTTTTTTTTTTAAAGATTTATCTTTACTTTGCATTTGTACTGTTAAGTTATAACTATCCTCTTTTATACATCATTATAATTAAAATATCTGTCTGTAGACTAAGAACAAGTATATTTGTATGTGGTCTCCTAAGAGAATGGATTTGCTAAGAAAAGTTCTCAGGAGACATTCTATGCCAAAAGGTCATGAGTCTCAGCAGTTGTCGGTTGTATTCCTTGATGTTAAGAAATTTTTTTAATTTTTGGAAATGGAGACAACCTATAGGGAACTGTATTTTCAAGTTACCTTCAAAACCCTTTTAATGTTTTCATGAGAAACAGTTGGGAAAACAATTACTTTGACTATTTATTTTTTAGCTTGGAAGAAGTTAGAAAGGTTAGAATAAAAATAAAGAAAGTAATAGGAATAAGGAAATGACTTTAAGGCATGACATAATCATCTTGATTTCAAAAGTTACAATTTTAATTGTTTAATCTGCCACCTACATTAAAATCCTCTTCTGATGCTTTATCATATTGAGGTAGAAATCTTGAAGGTTTATGCTAGTGTCTTGCAGTTTTAGGTATATTCTACTAAGCTGGAAGCTAGGTGGCACAGTGGATAAAATGACATACCTGGAGTCTGTAAGATTCATCTTCTTGAGTTCAAATCTGGCTTCAGATGTTTACTAGCTGTGTGACTCTGGGTAAATCACTTTACCATGTTTGCCTCAGTTTCCTCATCTGTAAAATGAGCTGGAGAAGGAAATGGCAAACCATTCCAGTATTTCTGCCAAGAAAATCCCAAATATGGTCACAAAGAGTTGGGCATGATTGAAAATGACTCAACAACAAAATCAACGAAGCCAGAAACAGTATAGGTCTTAAGGATGGACTGTACATCTTTCATCTGGGGATTGGCCTTGCTATATTCAGAGTGGTTCATCACCAAAAGGTTGGTTATTAGGGGATTAATATTTTTGACCACAGAAATTGTTGGAAACTTTTTATTAAGGTATAGATGGTTTCTGATCTGTATTAGTGGTGGGAATACATTGATAAAATCATGGATCAGTGAAGTGTTGTGGTAAATGGTCAATTATGATTAATTCTCTTAATAAGCTTCTTGACTACAATAAAATCCATTTATAACTTGGCATAAAAGATAGAGCATTGGGGGGCAGCTAGGTGGTGCAGTGGATAAAGCACTGGCCCTGGATTTGGGCGGACCTGAGTTCAAATCCGACCTCAGACACTAGACACCATAAAGGCCAAATTTAGTAATGGGGAGAGTTAATTGGGTGGCTCACTGTAATACTGGGGTTCAGAAAATAATGAGGGACCTCTAGGTCCAAAGCTACCTCCCTTCCAAAATGCCTTTTTTAGTTATTTCTCCTAGGCCAGTTAGAAAGGAGATTAACAGCCTCTGTTCCACAAACAAATCGGGTTTTATTAATGGGAATAAAATATATAATAAAGGTGAAATTAATAAAGTCAAGGACAAGGGAATAGGGGAAGAGAAAAATGGATAAGCTTCCTGGCTCTAGCAAAGACTGACACAATCCCCAAACTTGCTTCCAGCTCAGCTTATTCAAAGAGCTGGCCTTGTTTCTATTAACTCACCACCTGGGGTCTGTAGTTTCAATAGGATACAGCTGTGCAGCCCCCTCGCCAGTCCGCTCTTAGAAGCTCACCAACAGGAAAGAGTGCTCCCCTCAGAGAGTATTCCATTTTCTACTTTTTCTCTCCTTCCCCCAAAAGGGAGGTCCTTCAAGCTTGATGTGGTAGAGTGGTTCCCCTGCTGACATCAGCAGTATACATCACTCAGGGCAGGCCAGTGTGGCCCATATCTAATCATACAAAGTAGGTACTTAGCCAGTTTCTCAAACAATACTAGATAAATCAGGTGGGACCCCTGGGTGTCTGTGAAATTCCATTATTTTATCACAACACTTACTAGCTGTGTGACCCTGGGCAAGTCACTTAACCCTCATTGCCCTGGAAAAACAAAACAAAACAAAACAAAAGATTGGAATTGGTGAAAAGAAGCCCCCAGTTCAAATCCCACCTTAGGCACTCACTAGCTGTGTGATTCTAGGTGAGTCACTTAAATTAGACACTTAAAAGTCTCTCAACCCCTGTTTCCTCATCCACAAAGTGGTAGCACCTGCTTGGTATATATGCCTGTGGTAAGGATCAAATGAGCTAATGTAACATATTCAAAGTGCTTTGCAAATCTTCAAACACTAAATAAATGCTAGCTCTTGATTTCTTTATGAATAACAGACATATCTATAAACTAACAACTCATTCTTTTTTTCTTTTTTTAGGGCAATGAGGGTTAAGTGACTTGCCCAGGGCCACACAGCTAGTAAGTGTTAAGTGTCTGAGGCCGGATTTGAACTCAGGTACTCCTGAATCCAGGGCAGGTGCTCTATCCACTGTGCCACCTAGCTGCCCCACAACTCATTCTTTAAAGCACAGTTGAATTGATTCACCTAAAATTAATTTGATTCAAAATTTAATTCATAAATATTCTGCTGGGCACTGTTAGTTTCTAGTACCTTCAAATGGCTATTCAAAATAACCTTTTATCTAGTTTGTGTATGTATGTATATGTATGTATATATGTGTGTATGTATGTGTCTGTGTATGTATAAGTATATGTGTGTATAAATGTGTTTTTTCCTCTTAGCGTATAATCTCCTTGAGAACAGGGACTGTTTTCAATTTTGTATTTGAATCCCCAGCAGCTAGTATATTGCTTGGTATATAGTAGGTGCTTACTAAATGCTTGTTGATTGATTCAAAGTCGTCTCCTGAAGAAGTCCTCATTCCAATGAAATCACTATTGTGTAAAATATTATTGAAATTCCAGTTTGGGAATCATCTTCAGAAGCATCAATTTCATTACTTTATTTTGTATGTGGTGCCTTTTTTTCCTTTTCTTTCAATCATAAAATGAACTACCCATCTTGCTTTACTATTCATTTCACTTGGTTTGGCTTTGAATGACTTTTCGTCATTTCAAAAACTCAAATCTGCTCTCAGAACATGAAAATTTGTATCACTGAGAATATATACAAAGGAATGTGATGTAGTTTTGTTTGTTTTGTTTTGTTTTTTTGTTGTGCAATGAGGGTTAAGTGACTTGCCCATGGTCACACGGCTAGTAAGTGTCAAGTGTCTGAGGCCTGATTTGAACTCAGGTCCTCCTGACTCCAGGGGCATACTTTATCCACTGCGCCACCTAGCTGCCCACTGTGATGTTTTTAAAGGCAGTTCTTACAGAGGAGTTCCAAGACTATTGTTGAGTAATTGCTTTAGAAAATAATTTTAAAAGAGATTGTATTTACTTAGATGCACAAATTTGAGTATATTTGTTTAAAAATTTCACATTAATAAATATTGCATATAATATATTAGCATATGCATAAAGCATATGTCTGACAATAAGGAAGGAGGAGAACAAGATACAGACAGGCTCATTTATATTCCACCTAAAGCACTGATGGAGAGGAAGAGATTCAGAGGCAATCTGTCTACTGGCCTGGCTGAGAGAGACAGCAAGAAGACAGGAAAGCGAGTGATCTGAGGGTCAGGGAGATCATCAAAGAAAGCAAGAGATGCAGTTAGAGGTCTGGCCAGAAGCCAAAGACAAAAGTTTAAGTCATGTATACATCTTCTCTATGCTCTGCTCATTGCAGTCTTGGAAAGAAATCATTAAGCCCTTACACCAGAGGTAATAGTCCTCTTTGAACACCCCATACACACCATACATTCCCTTAGTAGATTATAGGCACAGTCACCTAGGTGGCACAGTGGATAAAGCACCAGACCTGGAGTCAGAAAGGCTCTTCTTCCTGAGTTCAAATCTGGCCTCAGACAATTACTAGCTGTGTGACCCTGGGCAAGTCATTTACCCCTGTTTACCTCAGTTTCCAATGAGCTGGAGAAGGATATGCCAAACCACTCCAGTATCTTTGCCAAGAAGAGTTGAACATGATTGAAAAATGCTAAACAAAAACTTTGACATGTGTAGTGATAATCATGATGCAAAGCAGTAGTAGAATTGTCATTAGAGAGGCATAGCCAAATGTAACTGATATGCATATAGTATGTCACAAAGAACTTACATACATCATTATATTTGCTTCTCATCATAACCCTGTGATTTTGCCTTCATCTCCCGGTTGGGCTGCATAGCAGACTAGAGAGACTCATTGAAAGAAAAGGTAATTTCTGTTGTCATCGACTGCATCCCAGGCTGTCTCCAGGCATCTTGACTTTTCTCTTGCCACTGGATTTCAGTGACTCTGAAGAGAGAGTGATGACAATGCCTTTGTGCAACTCTGCTTTACTTAAAATCTAATTCATGTGGGAGTCATTGGTCCTCTTTGAAAATAAAGGAAAAACCACAACAAATAAAGGAATAAATATTTGTGTAATGAGATTAAATTGTAAATTATATAAGGAAGAGCTCTTGGGGGTAGCTAGGTGGTACAGTGGATAAAGTACTGGCCCTGGATTCAGGAGGACCTGAGTTCAAATCCAGCCTCAGACACTTGACACTTACTAGCTGTGTCACCCTGGGCAAATCATTTAACCCTCATTGCCTTGCAAAAAAAAGAAGACTTTGATATATAAATCAGATTAAAAGGCCCTTTAGGGTAGATACTCTCTTGTTTTTGTCTGTATTATCAGCATTTAATACAGTTCCTGGCACCTAGTAAGAATATAATTATTTGGTAAATTAGCAAGCATCTCCAAAGAGCCTACTATGTACCAGACATTGTACTAGATGACGAAGATACAAAGAAAAAGAATGAAACAGTACTTGTCTTCAAAGTGCCTACATTCTAAAGAGGAAGATGACAAATATATAAATGAGCATTTACTTAATAAATGGAAACAAATTAAAAGTAGCTAAATATAACATAGTTTAAAAAGGAGGGCACTAGAACCCATGGTGATGAGGGGAATCAAGAAAGATTTCATGTAGAAGGTGGTACTTGAGTTACTCCTTGAAGGGAGAGTGGGATTTTAGGAAGTCGACATGGGGAGTGTATTCCATACATAAAGGCAAAGAGATGGGAGGTGGAGGGTCTCATAAACCAATTAAATTCAGTAAACATTTATTAAGCACCTCCCATATTCCAGGTACTGTGCTAAGCACTGGGGATACAAAAAAAGGCAAAAGACAGTTCCCACCCCAGGGATTTAACAATCTAAAGACCAAAGGATTTAACAAGACACACCAGACACTGTGAGGTATCAAGAGAAGACCAGTTTGGCTGTAGAAAAGAGAGACTATAAATATTTGGTTCAGCTATACAAAAGTAAGACTAACTATAGTCATTAAGAGGGACTCTGTTTCCTTTACACACATTTAGCATAATAACAATGATTGCTGTTGATAATTTATTGAATTTATATATATACATATTTTGAATATGATTTCTTTAAAAATATTTTATTAATGCTTTTTTATTCTACTTATCCTTCTCATTAGCCTTTCCCTTTCCTGGAAGGCTCCCTTCTACCAAAGAAAAAGAGTTAATCAAATCCAACCTACAGAGACTGCATTAAACATTAACCGTACCATTTCTACCCAGCAGTCAAACACTACTATTCATCTACTGAGCATTACATTTAATCTGTATCAGTTGTCTTTTACTATACTTTTCATTTGCATTATTGTAGTCCTTTACATTGTATATGTTATTCTTCTGGTTCTGGTTGTTACATTACTTTGTATATATTTTATTTTATTACATTGATTCATCAGATTAGATCATGAAGATACTTTAAAGATTATAATTTTAATCTCTGTTTATGTAGGCTGTCATTCCTGTCTTTTGCTATTGTAGCAAGGTGATCTTTTTACAATTTCTAAAAATTAAAGGGAACATTGCTCCTCTTACTCTTCTGTTTGGGCATTTAACAAAGAAAGGCTCTTTAGCAATTTTGGGTGGGACCAGCAGTGCCTGAGAGATCTGGATAACCTTGAGTATTCCTTCGGAAGGTTTCCTAGGTATGTCTGTACATGGAGTTTATGAGATTATAGTAGCTAGTTGAGAATGGAGACCAACTAGTTTATCTAAAGAATGTTTTCTTTAGTTAGACAACAATTTGATGGAAAAATTTGGGAGGAAATGGAGAAATAATTCACTACATTTCCATTCCTTTGTTAAATAGTCTTTGACCAGAAGATGTCATGGGTGTATATTCATGCATTACCATTAATATAGAAATTTGAAATATTGTTGAGGTTTTAAAGAATAAACACAAATTGACCAACATTAATGTCAGTATTCTCAGTATTAGAGATTGGCAATAATTAACACTTTAGTCACATACCACTTCTCCAGCCCTTTCTATTTATTAGTTAAACAGGTTAATATCAGCTTTTTCTAGGATAATAAAAATTAGCTGACAGATGTTCATATCTAAAATTTGGATTATATTAACTATATCAATAGATATGAAATTTATTAATAAAACCTATAAGAGTATAATATTTTTAATTTCTTATTCCCAGCAGGGAAATCCTCCCCAAGACAGAAGGTTAGGCTTGTTTAATTTCTTTTTCTGAGATTGGGATATTTAATTTTTCTATTTATTATTTTGTTAATTTGGGCATTTTATATTTTTGTGATTATTTATCTAATTTATAAGCAAAATCTAAAAAATAATGAATAATCAATTCCAATATTGTACAAATTGCAAAAAATAGCAAATAGGTATCCTACCAAATTCTTTCTATGATACTAATCCAGTCAATACATAAAGCTGGGAGAGTCAAAACAGAGAAAGACACAATGGTATGTATGGCTAGGTTGGTTGTCCCAATACTATATTATAAGTAAACTACAAGTATGAACTTCTGGCCATGTGAACATTTGTCTTCACTTCAAGTGATTATACTTCATTTATTTTATACTGATTTCATATTTCCTGACTTCTGGCTTTCCACTCTAATTGCTCTATCACCTTCTCCAACTGGTGTCTGGCTGCCTCTCTTGGCATTTTGTTCAACTTCAATGTGGTTCACTTTTTAAATTATTACTCCTATATACTTTTTTAGCTATCTCTGATAGAGTTTAGGCTAGTCTCCAGCTACCATTCTGGCTCTACCCCACTGCTGTTATGCTTTCATTTTTCTCCACTTTAAGAAGGGCCATTTAAGTCAATTTTAATTTGTATATCAGCAAAGAATTTTCATGTTGAAGAACTGTATTTTTTCATGATACTGCCTTGACCTTTAATGTGTAACCAATAATAATATAATTTGTGCTAATTTTAGGTACTCCAGGAACTACTATTATTTTCAATTTCTTTCATTCTCCTATGTGCTAAATTGACTTTTTCTTTCTTTATATTATTTTTCATTTACATTCACAAATCAATGCCCAATGTTCAGGTCAGTTTTTGCCTTTAAGAAAGAAAATAAAATATGGGAAAAGTGGAGGCACATGGCTAAGATAGTGTGTAATAGCATTTTCCCATCATTCACATATGGTCAAAGTAATTTTGAATTACAATCAGTGTTTCCTTCTGCCATGCTTATATATAATATCCTGAGATCGAAAATGCATCATTACTGAATCAATGGTGCTCCAACTCAATAAATATACATTGTTCAAAAGATGCTTTGAACACGACTTGCCATCAATCCATCTTATTCACCAGGGCACCTCTGGTTCAGTGGATAGTTCAACTTCAAAGACATGAGAGAACAGTGAAAATTACTTTTGGGTCCCAAATCAGTCATTGGGAGCCCGATGACCCTTTGGTCTTTGTGAGCAAATTGCCTCTCTGCAGCTGGGAGCAGTCTTCCTCGACAAGCCATGAGTTGAATTAATGCTCTTATTTTCATTTTTTCTTATCCACCTAAATCCTGCTGAATTATGATCCACAGCATCTTGTCCTTAGTACTGGCCTACTGTTTGAACAATGTGGGAGATCTGCCCTCTCTAATTTACTACATGTAGCAGACTACAGATTCATTAAGTGGCAGTGGAATTCAGTGAAGACAGTGTTAGTAGAGAAAACACTAGACTTGAAGTACTAAGAGCCAACATAAAGCCCTGGCTCTGCTTACTGACTAATCAGTCAAGTCATAAATCTCTTCAAGCACCAGTTTCTTTATCTATAAAATGGGAATACTTTTACTACCAGTTTCATAGAGTAGTGATGAAAGTCCCTTCCAAGCCTTGTAGAATTCAATTAATTATAGTTATAATAAATTGCTAGAACTGAAAGAGACCCAAGATACAATACAGTACACTTTTCCCCTAATCCCATTTTACAGATGAGAAAACTCAGCCTTATGAGCCACTTGTATGAGCAAGTGCCATGCTGAACATCACTAGTGTAGTACCGGAACTTGGACTCAGACCTGGATTTCCTGACTCTCAGATCAGTGCTTTTTCCACAATGCCACATTACCTTCTATTTGCTGACTTAGGTTCTAGTCCTAATTCTCCCATTTACTAGTCATATGACCCTAGAAAAGCCTGAGTTCTCATTTCTTTATCTGTAAAATGATGATGCTAGATTATATGATGACTAAAGGCTCTAAAGGCCCATCCAGCTCTAATGACTTATAATTCCATGCTTTAGACTCAGGACGGGTTTGTTCTATTCCAACCAGTTACCCCTTTAATGGCTGCCAGAAATAACTTTATAATTGTTGATTTCAGCTCTTATAGAAAATGAGTCACATTTTTATGTTACACAAGTATGCTAAACAGTCTAATCATAATCCTAATAAGCATTTATTTAGCACTTTAAGATTTGTAAAGTACTTTATAAATATTATCTTACTTTATCCTGACCCTGGGATATAAGAACTATAATCATCTCCATTTTATAGATGTGGAAACTGAGGTTAAATGATTTTTCTAAGGTCCCACCGCTAGTGACCACCTGAGTCAGGATTTGAACTAGATTCTTCCCAATTGTAGATCCAGCATTCACATTTCTACTCTATTCCCCTGTACTACCTTCATGTTTTTAAGTAAAGCTTCTTGTTATATATAGGAAAAAACATGGGTTTAAGTTCTAATTATTCCAGTGACTAATTCTATCATATTGGGCAAATCACTTAAATATCTCAATCTCAATTTCTACTTCTATGACCTAGATTTTCTACCTTTTGATTTTCATTGTCCTCATTGGGTAAAAGGGGACAATAATATGATGTAAAATTAGGAAAAAAATATTTACATTACTTACCTAATAGGGTTTTTTTTGGGGATACTACTTTTTAAATAATAAGGACTATTATGTAAATATGAGCTACTATTCCTCTATGTGTCATCAAGGTATAAATCAAAAACTATAAGAATTGGAGGAGGGAGAGACCACAAACATTCCATTCACATCTACATTGAAGGACAATAATCCTGGATGTATGTGTATTTAGCAGTCTATGAAATCCTAGAGATAGGATTTAGGACCTTTAGAGGTCACCTAGTTTATTCCCCTTCTTTTATTTTATTTAGCTTTTACAAAAGGGATATTTATGGAGATTTGTTTACTTTTTATAGCAAGAACAGAAGTACAACTATATCTTACAAAACCAGGGGCACACTCTCACCTATACTGCATCAGTCCCTGGGGAGAATGGGTCCAAACTTAAGTGGGGAATATTGCTACAAAACATTCACCCTTCAAAGCTCACTTCCAAATATAGTGTGGCCAATGGATGAAACCAAGAACAGTCTTGACTGTTGGGTTCAATTCACTGCTGGGCTGGATCCCAAAGATTTCCTCTAGGGCCTGCACTAGTAGCAAACTTGTGTGTACAGGAGTTCCTGGACATTTTTAAGGTCTCACAAAATTTTAGCCTAGTTTATTCTATCTCTAATAACCATTCATCTAAAAGGAAGAAAGAACCAATTCATACAGGCAAAGAAATCAGAGGTTCCATGTTCACAGTGACCTCAGTTGGGGAAAGAGGCAGCTAGCAGTAGGAACCTGCTACCATCACTGATGCTACTCTCTCTTCATTCAGAGACTTATGGAAGTTATTAACTGGTTCAGTATCAGGATAGAGACAGTCCTCTATTTCACAGAAGAGAAAATGGAAGCCCAGACAGTATCCAAGGTCACATGATTAGTTAATAGCAGAACTGAGACTAGAACTCAGTCCCTTAATTTCCAATGGCTTTTTCTATAGACTGTGCTACTCCTGGGTTTAGGAGGGTGACAAATCAAGGGAAGAAGATATACGTAACAGGGGATTGAAGGAAGATAATGAGATAAGGGTTGCCCAGAAAGTTATGTCCTCAACCCCAAGGTGACAATGCTATGACATAGGGGTTTGTTTTTGAGTCACTCTCTTTTGAATGTGTTTTATCTTATTAATGTACCTCTTAACATGTTAAGCCAGGACTGAGTACAATCCATCAGATTCAGCCTGACTAGTACAATATGACAACTTTTAATCTATGCATCACATTGCTTTTAATGTAGCAAAAAATTGCAATGGGCAGCCATATCATATTAATGACTCATGTGGAAGACAAATGAGAAATGAATATCATTAACTAATGTCCAGAGTCCAGAATCTATAACATCTATTAAAGTCAGGTGAAAGTAGGAGGACAGTACAAATTTAAATAGAATTCACACAATGGGATTTCCAACAACAATATTCAGAACTCACAAGGATGCTGAGAAATAGAGACAGGGAACCTAGGTATTAGAGGACTGGGATGCAAAGTAGGGGTTCAGTTATTGGGTATTAAGGAAATAAGGTAGAGACTTCAGTCACTAGAGCACTGAAGTAGGAACAAGAGAAACAGCAAAATGTACTCATTCATCTATTGAAAGGTATGTTGACTCAGTATTCCATTGTTCCCAGCCCTGCTTATCAACCAGTGTGGAGGGTAGCTGTGATGGGGAAGGAGACTTCAGCTTTTTATATTACCTGCTCTTTGCTCATATCCCTACCTGCAAATTGTCATATTTTTGATATGTTAGGGATGAACTAAAATTCAAGAGCCCAACCTCTTTTGCTGAGGTGGACCTATCGAAATTGTCTTAAAGTTACCTATAAAATCTGTCTGCATGCACCTTGAAACCATTGCTGATCTCTAGTGAACAGCCCATCAATGTGTTGCTACCTTGATGTATTTATAATAAATTCCTTTTAATTCTCTCTGTTCTGGTTTTTGTCTGCTAAATCAGGGTGAAAAGCCCAAATGAAGAATTTTCCATTAGATGCATCCATAAAGGACTGGTCTTATTCCTTCGACATCTCTTGCTGAAGGCCAGAATGGTACCCTAACCTGTCTTGGGTATAGCTGAATCTAAATATGCAAGCTAAGAAGACTCAGCTACCAGAGTGAGAATGATAGGTGAGTGAGGAACCAAACAAGCCATTACAATATAAGCATCTTTACCACTCATTATGAAAGATGCTGTCTAATTTCTGAAGTATTAGCATTAAAGTAACCCAGAGGAATATTAAAAAACATAATTAGCATAAAAATAATTTGAATCTTTAATAAACCTGTGCTTAAACAAGGATCAAAATAAATGGAATTCTACTCATATCACTCTTACTTGCTACTTCAACAAAAAGAAGAAAATATAACTCTAGCTATGGTCATTTAGAATGTTTCACATTCTACATTTTTCCAAACTCACACTTTTCCCTAACAAATCCCCTGTGTTCCATTCTCCAGTCACACAGCTAATAAAACTGCCATTCAATATAGTGATTATTCTGCAAAATAAAAGTGTTAGAGAAAACAAGAACATCAATTAATATGCACATAATTTCCACTGCTTCAACATTTTCATTGAAAAAGCAAAGGAAGACTTCTTCATTCTAATTTTTTATAAGGCCAGCCTTCCTAAATATAATAGTTCAGCCATTATGATTCAAGGGCACTATTATTGAAGTGATATATGAGCTTTTAGTTATGTGGTTTCATATACTTTGGGCATATATTGTAATAGCTAACATCCATTAATAACTTTGGAAGCCATTACTTAAATACAGTTAAATTCAGCAGACCTTTATTAATTAAACACCATGCACAGGAACCCTAATAAATACTAGGGATATGATGACAGAAATAAAACCCCCTTATCCCTCAATGAACTTAAATTTTTTTGATAGGATATAACATGTATTACAAATAAATCAATGCAGGTAGTTTGATGGGGGAGAGAGAGAGATTATCAACTGACCAGATAAATGTAAGACTGTACTGTGCAGGTAGCATCCAAGCTGATTTCAAGGAAATACATGAAATAAATAAAAAGGTAAAACTACTCTTAGCCCTGTATAGCTTAGACTTCTGTAGGAATGGAGGTGAAGTTGTGTAAAGGGCTAAAGCTAAGCATCAAATAGTTCTTAGATCACTCCCTAAAGAGTCATTTTTAATAATAACAGTGAGCATTTACATAACACTTTAAAGTTTTCAAAGTACTTTACAAATATCTAATTTGATCTTCCCAGGAATCCTGTGAGGTAGGTGCTATTATCATTCCATTTTAAAGAAGGGCAAACTGAGATTGAAAGATGTTTAATGGCTTGTGTAGGGTCACACAGGTAACTAGTGTTTGAGGAAAGATTCAAATTTACTTCTTCCTCACCCCAAGTCCTGCACTTAATCCATTAAGATACCCACCTGCCTCTAATTTAGTATTCAAAATATGGATTCTTTGTCCAAGGACCAATGAATATATACATATAGAGAGAGCAACTCAGACATACTCATTGATATCCTCATTTTTAGACATCAAAAAATACCATAAAGAGATTTAAGCCAAATGCTCACAGATTCTCCTTTGAGTGATGGGTAAAGAAAGAAATTGATGGGTTTTGCTGTATCTAGTAGCCCCAAATGAACACAAAACCTCATTTTATGGGATATCACTTTGCCTTCACAAATTCATGATAAGCATCACCAAAAGGTTAAGAAAATGTTATGAATATTATTGCAGCTGATGCACTATTTTATGTTGCAGAAAATTAAAAAATCAAGAAATTCTGTGAAAAATTTGACATAACTCTACTAATTCAATCTGTATCTTGATCCTTTGATGACTTTAATATAAAGATAGGCAGGAATGGAATAGGGAAAAATGTCAGAAAATATAGTTGGGGAATCAAGGAATGAAAAAAGACAAAGGCAAAAGACAAAGGCAAAGACAAAGATAATTCAGAACCTTCTTGTTTCTAGATAAAGAAAAAATTTATTTTAAACAATTTCTAACCTCAGCAAATATGTCAACATTCAAATAAAACACAAATGTATATGAAACTTCAACTCCATTGTTTATAGTTCATTCAAAAATGTGCATATTAATGTCATGGCAGGAACATCAATGTTATTTTCTTCCATGTCCTCTTCTGAACTCTTTCTTCAATGAATTTTGCAAGATTTAGTTGCTATTTTTAGTACCTTAAAAAACCCAAAGTTGCAATCTATATATTTCCCCCTAAGGGGACTTATTTATCACAAGTACATCAGCAGTAAATTTGATAGATGTCTCCCTAATGCTCTGTAACTGGGCCTACCTGCCAATATCTGTGGAACTCAGGGTTGCAGCATCTGCTGTTTTCTACTCATTGCTTTAGTCTAAACCTCCCAAGCTGTCAGGGTGTGGGACAGGAACTTCAAGAGGATAAAGCTGAGAAAGAAGCAGGAAAGTCCATAGACAGGGGGAATCCTAGCAGGACCAGACACAGCTGGTTTTCTGGTAGGGGGAGGGGCCCAAGGTGAGTATGGGGCAATGTCATGTGAAAAACCAGGCAGGTGGGGCAGGAGCTCTAGGACCCTGGAAATACTGCAAGGGAACATCATGGAACTGCACCATATTGATTCTAAGGGTCAATATGAGTAGGCTGTATATTTGCTATATACTTGCTGTGTATCATTCAAGAGAGGTATGATTGAAAGAGGAACAGAGGCTAGTCATATAGAGAAAGCAAAGTACAGACAGTTGGAACTTATCTTCCATGGAGTGTTAACAAAATTAGAAAAAGTCCTCAAGCCTATTTAATAGGTCCTCTCAATTCACTTCGATTCAGCTCCTAGAATACTTGGCCCAGCTAAGTGATGGGGATAAAAAGAAAGGTAAAAACATGATCCCTGTTCTCAAAGGGCTTTCACTATTACAGGGGAGACAATATACAAATAACTCCGTGCATATAAGATGTATATCATGTAAGTGGAAGATAACCTTAGAGGGAAAAGATTAGCAGCAGAGGAGACTGGGAAAAGCTTCCTGTAGAGAGTAGGATTTGTGGTGAGTCCTGAAGGAAGCCAAGGAACCTTGTAGTCAGAGGCGGGGAAGAACATGCCAAGCATAAGGATGGCTAATGAAGATGCATGGATGGGGGAGATAAAGTGAGAAGCAGCAAGTAGGCCCATATAACTGGATCAAAGAAGCCATGGGAAAGCAGTACAATTTAAGAAGTCTGGAAAGGTACAAAAGGTCCAAGAAGTGATAGGTTAAAATGCCAAATAGATAGCTTAATAGTTGATTCTGGAGGTAAGGAGGAGCATGGAATTTATTGAGTAGAGGTGGTATCATGGTCAGACCTGAACTTTAGGAAGATCACTTCAACAAATAAGTGGAGGGTAGATTGGAGTGGAAAATAACTTGAGGCATGGAGGCTAATTAGAAAGCCACTTAAAGAGTGTTTTGAGAGATGATAAGGGCCTGTACAAAGGTGGCAGCTGTGTGAATAAAGAGGACATATGAAAGATATAATATGGAAGTAAAAATGAGAAGATTTGACAACAGATTTCTTTTTTTTTTTTTTTTTTGCAGGCAATGGGGGTTAAGTGACTTGCCCAGGGTCACACAGCTAGTAAGTGTCAAGTGTCTGAGGCTGGCTTTGAATTCAGGTCCTCCTGAATCCAGGGCCAGTGCTTTATCCATTGTGCCACCTAGCTGCCCCCTGACAACAATACATTCTTATGCCACAAATTTGTTTAGCAATTATTCTTTGCTCCTTGGATACTGTTTTGTTATTTGCTACTATGAATAACACTACCAGGATTTTTTTTTTTGGTACATAGAGTCCTTCTCCCCACCCCCACTCCCTCAATCATATCTTTTGTATGAATCCTAGTAGTGGGAATCATTGAGTCAGAGGATATTACAACTCTTATCTTACCTTGTCATATTGCTTTCCAAAAAGATTACACCAATTTACAGTTGTGCCAGCAATATAATAATGTTTCTTTTCCTACAACTCACTGACATTCATTTCTTATCATTTTAATCTAGTGTTGCTAATTTAGTAGTATCTCAGTGTTGCTTAATTTATTTCTCTGATATTAGAAAACCTGAACAGTTTTCTAGGCAGTTGTTGACAATTTTTTTTCTTCTTTTAAGAATTGTCCGTTTGGGTTCTTTGAGCACATATCTATTGGAGAATGGATCTTATGTATTTGGATTAGTTATCTAGTCCTTTAGGTTGCCATATTTTTAAGCAGAAATATTTTCATTAAATTTTTAAAAAAATCTGTTTCTTTTCTTTTTATTATGAATACATTGTTTTGGATATTTAAAAATTCCATTTTAAAATTGTGAGAGTGGTAAAGACTGCTATCAGTACTTGGTCTATGTCCCAGGTGATATTTGAAATACTAGAATAAAAGCCCACAATTGTGTCATATTCTCCCTTCTTGTAATGGGAAGCAGGCTGTCACTATGTTAATTAATCAGTGACAGAGACACTGATAGGCCTGAAAACAGTGTATACCCACAGACATGAAAATGTAGTAGTATTTTAAACAATTGGAAAACTATAAAACATTCTTTAGAAATTTATCCCATCAATAGTAAAACAACAGTTTATTGAATATGTGCATGACATGATCAGACCTGCTCTTTAGAAGGATCAAATTGGCAACTGAGTGGAGGAAGGGCTAAAATGGAGAGACTTCTGGCAGATGGCTATCCACCACTTTACTGAACTTGTTTTGTCCAAAGTTATCAAAAATATTTTATCTGTTAAATCCAAAGTTAAATCCAAACATTTCCTAGTTTTTGTTCTACTGTATTACTGCAGGTTTTGAAAGTGCAAACACCTGCTACTTCCACCCACCCCCATACTATCTTTCAGGATCTCCTCCTGAATATTAAGTTGTATTTCCAAAACTCATTCTCTCTCTTTTACCCCCTTTTCTCTTTCTCTTCCCCCCTCTGCCTATCGTTAATTCTCAGGGTAATCCTTTCAGTTCACATAAACTCTCTTTTAATCTCTAAACAGTTTCTATCTCTGTCTCTGTCTCTGACTCTCTCCATATGTGAAATAGCTAAGGGCTGGAGATTTAGCTATATAGCTATAAAACTATCTCAAGCCCTTAGATATTTCCTAATTTTCTGGCCCTAAAGATCTGTGGACAACTTCAATTGTGTGTCCTATAGGTATTGCTAACTAAATGTGTTTGAAATGTAACTAATTATTTCCCCACTAAACTCACCTCTTCTTCAAATTTTCCTCCTTGTATTGAGGACACCACTATCATTCTAAGCATTCGTGTTTTTCTTTTAATCTATCCTTCATTCTTTTTGTTTGTTTGTTTGTTTTTGCAGGGCAATGAGGGCTAAGTGACTTGCCCAGGGTCACACAGCTAGTAAGTGTCAAGTGTCGGAGGCCAAATGTGAACTCAGGTCCTCCTGAATCCAGGGCTGGTGCCTTATCCACTGTACCACCTAGCTGCCCCTCTATCCTTCATTCTTAACTCTACCTCCCCATCCCCCTCCCCCATATCTAATCAGTTTCCAAGTTTTATTGAATATACCCTTCCAATACTCCTTTTATTTATCTCTTTCTCTCTATTTATACATCTACTACTATACAGTTGTTCAGACCCCTAGTACTTTGCCCCTAGGCTATTGCTGTAATTTCCTAATTGGTCTCTCTGTTTTAGATATAGTTATAGATATCCAGTAGGGGTGTGCTGAGCTCCTTGCACCAGCACCCTCCACCATTTGACTCCAGAAAGGGATTCTTAAATGTTTAGTGTGAGTATTTACACATGAGAAACTGACAAACACTACAACTTGGGGCTTGATTTATTGTTTTGTTCATTATCTAGCTTTAAGAAAGTGATGCTAATAATGCAGATTCAACTGAAAAGTGTATATATGCATGCATGTTTTCCCAGAAAGCTGGTTGTTAAATGTTTACCATCAAAACCGTGGGTACAGGTATAGGTATAGATATAGACTGGGGAAAAAATTCTTCTCTTTCCAAACTACTATCTATATAGCTGTCAAATTTTATTGTATATCTAAATTACAGGTCTTAACAACACTCTCCTTCCCAAAAATATTCAGAAAGCTCCCTGTTAACTCCCTGATAAAAGAAAACTCCTCAGTTTTGTGTTAAAAGTCTCTATGATGGGGCAGCTAGGTGGCACAGTGGATAGAGCAAGGACCCTGGAGTCAGGAGGACCTGAGTTCAAATCTGGCCTCAGATACTTAACTCTTACTAGCTGTGTGACCCTGGGCAAGTCACTTAACCCCAATTGCCTCACCAAAAAAAAAAAGTCTTTATGGTCCTGCCCCAACTTGTCTTTCCTTGCTCACCACAACAAACCCCAGAATCAGAGAGAGAGAGAGAGAGAGAGAGAGAGAGAGAGAGAGAGAGAGATAGAGAGAGAGAGAGGGTGGGGAGAGAAGGCGGGGAAACGGGTGGGGGAGAGGAAGAAGAGAGAACCAGAACCAGGAAGAAGGGGTGGCACATTCTAGAATTAATTTATTTATGTGCATCACCATTCATTAGGGAAATTAAACTATAGTTTTCATGGTTTTTGCTCTTCCTGGTTTAGGTATCAGCACCATATTTTTGTTATAAAAGGAATTCAGTAGAACTTCTTTATCTATTTACCCTTATATTTTATATAGTATTGGAATTAATTGTTCCTTAAATGTTCGGTTAACTGGTGAATCCATCTGGTCCTGGGGATTTTATCTTAGGGAGTTGATTTATGACTTGTTCAATTTCTTTTTCTAAGATGGGGGGATTTAGGTATTCTATTTCTTTTTCTGTTAATCTGAGAATTTATATTTTCATAAGTATTAATCCATTTCACTTAGATTATCAGATTTATTGGCATATAATTGGGCAAAAAAGCTTTAATTTCCTCTTCATTGGCAATGAATTTACTCTTTTCATTCATGATATGGGTAATTTGGTTTTCTACTTTTTGTAAAATCAAATTAACCAGTTGTTTATTTTATTGGTTTTTTTCAAAGAAAACCAGCTCCTAGTTTTGTTTATTAGTTCAATGGTTTTCTTTCAATTTTTATTAATTTCTCCTTTTTAATTGAGGATTTTTCATTTTCTCCCTCATTTTTGTAGTTTTATGCCCAATTCACTGATCTGTTCTTTCTCTATTTTGTTGTTGTGTTTCAAGATATAAATTTCTCCTAAGTACTGCTTTGGTTGTATCCCATAAATTTTGGTATGTTGTCTCATTGTTGTCATTCTCTTTTACAAAATCATTTATTGTTTATATGACTTTTTCTTTGACCTACTCATTCTCTCTCTCTCTCTCTCTCTCTCTCTCTCTCTCTCTCTCTCTTTTTTTGGTGAGGCAATTGGGGTTAAATGACTTGCCCAGGGTCACACAGCTAGTAAGTGTCAAATGTCTGAGGCCGGATTTGAACTCAGGTACTCCTGACTCCAGGGCTGGTGCTCTTTCCACTGCACCACCTAGGTGCCTTGACCCACTCATTCTTTAAGATTAGATTATTTAGTTTCTAATTAATTTTTAATATATGTTTCCATAGCCCTTTGTTGATATAATTTTTATTGCATTATGATCTGAAAAGGAAGCCATTAATATTTCTGCTTTTTTGCATTTTGTTGTCAGGTTTTTATGCCCTATTACATGGTTACTTTTTGTGAAGGGGCCATGTATAGCTGAGAAAAAAAAAGACACACTCCTTTCTATTCCCATTTGCTTTTCTCCAGAAGTCTATCATATTTAACTTTTCAAAAATTTTATTCATCTTAACATCTTTCTTGTTTATTTTGTGGTTAGTTATTTAGTTCTGAGGGTGAAAGTTGAGGTCCTTCACTAGTTTAGTTTTAATATTTTGTCCTATAACTCAATTCAGTTTTCCTTTGAGAATTTGTCTGCTATGCCATTTGGTACATATATTTTTAGTTTTGATATTACTTCATTGTTTATGGCACCTTTCAGCAAAATGTAGTTTCCCTTCTTATCTCTTATTTAGATTTATTATTTCGCTTTTTCTGAGATCATGATTTCTACCCTTACTTTTTTTTACCCTTACTTTTTATTATACAGGATTTTGAAAAATTATTCATAACATGAGTTACACCTGAATCATCTGACAAAAGTCACACAGAAAGGTCACCACAGTCATACAAAAATTACATGAAGTGAACCCAAAACACAAGCCTGGGTGTGAAGACCCCAAATAAGAATGCTTTGGGTGCATCCAGGACTTGTTAGGACCCAAAATTCCTTGAAGTCATCTCTAGCATTTCTGGAGAGTTACTGGGACCAGGGAGATATTCTAGGTGCAAGCAACCTCTGATCACATAAGGTTGGATGTAAATATTATAATATTTTTTCTAAATGATATAAAATAATTCTTTCCATACTTATTTCATGTTACTTCCCTTCATGCATTCATGTTTCAGCCAAATAGCCCTTATAGCTATTCTTCAAACTTCACATCCACTTTCTGGTATCCTTTCCTTTTTATTATCCATTTTAGGGACTTAGGAAAATTATAACTTTGTGATGCTACTATTGGTGTTTCAGTATATTTTTCCTTTTGATATTTTCCCCTCTGTTTCTTTTCATTCATAGTATTTGTTCATCACACAATAGTTCTGTTCATGATGCTGATTTACTTAAATGTTTAAAAATTTTTGTTTTGAAAATTTTCTAAGAGTGTGGGTGGGTTTTTTTTGACATTGGAAAAGAATTTCTTCTGGAACTCTTGAAACCATTGCACCTCATAGCTAAAATCTGTTCATTCCTTACTTCCATGGTTATGAATTCTTTTCTTCCTTTAACGCTAAGCTTATGTGATATTTCCTCCATAAAGCATTTCCTGATTCCCAGGAGTCAATTCTCTCTCACTTCTCAAAGAAACTTATGTTTATTTATCTCTGTGCATGATATATCACTGTAGTAGAATGTAAGCTCCTTGAGAGCAGGTTTTGGATTCCATGGTTTGGGATTTATTTTAGGGTAGGACTAGGAGATACCTCTTTGTTTGTCATAGTACTTTGCATATAATAAACATTTGATAATGTTAAGGGCTAAAATTCTAGCTAAACTGTCTAAAATATCTAATGAGTGGTCGCCAATAAATTATAAGCTTTAGCAAGAGTTAGACTTTTAAGCATTTATTAAGGAGAATAAGAATTTGGTAAAGAGAGAGAAAAAGGCCTAGATTTCTATCTATTAAAGGGAGAGCGCATTTCTAGCTCCGCTCTCCACCAGAATCCTCAGGAAAAGAGAGTGAGCAAGCGCCAGTCTCTTCCTTCCTCCTCCCACTAGCCCGTGTCACTTCCTGACGCCAAAGAAAAGACTCCTGGTCTTGCCCTCAAAGACCTTCATTCATGGGCGGAACTCTTCTACAGTAAGTCTCCAGCAGGTGGCATCATTCCAATCGTTACAATAAGTCCTGGATAAATTGAATTGAATATTTTACTTCTTTTGTATTCATCATTATTTCTCTCTTTTCATTTCCAATTTTGGTAATTTGATTTTATTTCCTTTTAAAATTATATTTTCTAATGGTTTATCAATGTCATTAGTCTTTTTTTTTTTTTTTTGTCTTTTAAAAATAACTATTTGTGGGGCAGCTAGGGGGCACAGTAGATAGAGCACTGGCCCTGGAGTCAGGAGGACCTGAGTTCAAACCTGGCCTCAGACACTTGACACTTACTAGCTGTGTGACCCTGGGCAAGTCACTTAACCCCAATTGCCCCCCCCAACAACTACAACCCCCCCCAAACAAAAATAACTATTTGTTCAATTTTTCTATTATTAATTTTATTTGATTATAATGTTTTGTACTGTTAATGTTGTATTATGTTCATTTTTCCATTTGCTTCCCATTTAGTTGCATAACATCACTTCCTAGCATGTTTTAATATCTCATTTTGTCTGTAACGTTTATAATTAATTTATTCCTTTCCTTCTTTCTCTTTCCATTTCTCCTCTTATTTCATTGAGCAGTTAACTAAAATAATATTTCTTTTGTTTTTAATCTCCCTATGAGGATTATACTGAAACAGTGAATAGTTATTCATGGATGTAAATTATCTATTGATTGTAGTACTTTGCTTGATGACCCAATTCTGTCTTGTAGTTCTTTTTGGTTTTACAAATTTAAGAAAAGTTTCAAAATTGACCTGCCACTGCACAAATTGCTTAAATTTATGTACATTTTAAAGCAGAATCCCATCTTTAAAAAGAATTCTCAGTTATAGTGGGGAGATGATTTTGGGGATGGTGTTTTATTTTTCTTTTTAGTATGTCATACTCTAGGTCCTTTGCCATTTCTCCAACATATAGAAAAATATTGTGACAAATGAATACTTTCAATATACCTTCTTTATTGGTTTCATTTGATGTCTTTTTTTTTTTGTAGCATTGACTAGTATTGAGTGGATCATTTTAATTTGGAATTCACTGCTTCTTGTGTCCCATGAATTCTTATTTTCATTTGAATTCTCATTTTCAATGTTCATGGGAATTTAAAAAATATAAATTCCCAAAATGTAGTGGTAAAGTTATTTCTTTTCTTTATACTTTTGATGAAGCCTGACAATTCTTACATTATCTTTTCTTCCTATGTCTTCAAGATCCATCACTTTTTTTCCTGGATTGTCTATAAATCTTTTCCCAGGTGAATAATCTTCTAGCTTTATTTTTGTATTTCTTCTCTTCTTACAGAATATGCATGCACAGAGGTCATAGTTTTCAAAAAGTCTGACTTTTTTGTTGTTGATTATTTAGGTGTTTAAAGAAAAATGAACCTCCATCTTTCAGCAAGAGAACTTATAAGATTTTCCTGCTGTTTTCCACAACATGTTTGAATGAATGGACATTTATATATTCTTATTTTAAATCAAAATGTAGAAATAAACTCAATGCAAAATCAGATTTAAGACTGTCTGGTGTTGAGAAAAATATTGTGAATGTTCAACTAGAAAAAAGAAAAACATTGAAAATAAATTTATTTGTGATAATTATATTATGTTAAACATCTTCCAAGTTTTAACTTATTTCACTAAAATTATATTCATATTCAACATTTGTTAAATATATTTAATATGAAGTCTGATAGATAATAGTAAGCACATCAGGAAGTCTTAAAGGATTATGTTTAATTTTTACACAAATTATTCATTATCATTTTATATTATAATTTTTTACTTAGGGTTGTCATGATTATAAGTGGAGTAAACATTAATTTTTATAATTATATGATATAAAGTTTAATTTAGAGCTTTTGGGAGCAATAACTATCATCAGTTATTATAAGTACTTAATGAATAAATCTAAAATAATATCATCAATGGAATATTAAATTACTCTTGGAGTCCACAACATCTTTTCATTGTTGTTGTTGCTTGAATGAGGTTGTGGAACAAAAGGTTTTGCATAACATATATATGCCATTTATGTCTATATGTGTGTTTGTGTGTGTATGTATACCTGAAAATTAATGAAACAATTAATATAACAGAATTAAGGTCTTTAATCAGGGCAGAGGAATTATAACTTGAAGTATCACAAAGCAGATTGCTAGGAATACCCAAAGATGGGAACTGTGGACAGAGTTTATATAGGGTAACAGAACAGAGAGAGCTATGAGATTGCCCTTGGAAAGAGTTAGTTTCTCAAAGTTTCATAAGGTAAGTTGTTTTACATAACAAGCAAAAGGGCATGAAGAAAGCTTGGGAATTTCTGGAGGGGAGAGTTTGGGAGATCTACAAATAATCAGAAGCTAGAATTGATGAAGTCTGGTCAGCCCCAGAAAAGTCAGTTCTTAGTAAATTGTGTTTGTCATATACATCTATATATCTATGGACCTATATATGTACACACAGACATGCACATATATACACATGCATAAATGCATGCATGCACACATACATACATACATACATCTTCTCCAACAGAATAGTATGGGATGCTTTATCAAAGATTTTGCTAAAATCAAGATGATCTATGTCCACAACTTTCCCCTCATCTACTAGTCATTTTTCAGTCATATCTGTCTCTTTGTGACCCCATTTGGGATTTTCTTGGCAAAAATACTGGAGTTGTTTGCTATTTCCTTCTCCAGCTCATTTTACAGATGAGGAAACTGAGATAAATAGGGTTAAGTGACTTACCCAGGGTCACACAGCTAGTAAGTGAGGTCAGATTTGAACCTAGGAAGATAAGTCTTCTTGACTGTAGGCCTGGCACTCTATCCACAGGGACATCAGATGCTGTGCATCTGTGCATATGTGTGTGGAGCATCATCATCATCATCATCATCTATGTATGCACACATACATATATAATTTAACATATAATTGTATAATTGTATGTGTAACTTTATATATAATTATATATCTATGTCTCTATATTTTGACAAAAATGTGAAGATTAAGAAATATTTTATATAAATTCCCAAAAGAATGAAAAAACCCAAATAAATAAGGCCTATGAAAAGAGTTTTAATTTGATAAAAAAAGAATATGAATTAAAGAAAGCAAAGACAAAAAAAGCTGAAGAAAAAATATAATGAAACACCAATAGTGTCCTGAGAAACAGAGTTAGAACTTCCCAAGGTACAACAAATAGAGAATGATAATAAATACAAAGGAGCAACTCCACGAACCATAGTTAGAATGGAGAGTATTTGGGTGAAAATGAGAGGAGATAGAAATGACTTTTATCATATTGAAATATATACTGTTGTTGTTGTTGTTTGTCCCTTGTTCTTGAAGAAAACCAAGGACTTGAGGAGGAGGAAGTATTGACTTAAAGTGAAGTGGATTTAAGTGAAGCAAGACTATGCAAAGTCATCAACTTCAGGATGACTGGTGATAGACCTGGATGCTGACAAACCAACTAGACAAAAAGAGGAAATAGGGAATTTGGGGTATCATGTTTAGTTCTAGGCCATTAATTAGCAAATAAATGTAATAATTTTGTATTTGACAAGTGCAAAGTCTCAAGATTTTGGGATAAAAATTTATTATTTGGTAAAAAATTGTTGGGAAAACTGGAAAACGTTTTGGCAGTATGGCAGAAATTGGGAATAGACCAATATCTTATACCATTTACAAAGATAGGGTCAAAGTGGATATGTGATCTAGATATAAAGAGAGAGATTATAAGGAAATTTGAAGAATATGGAACATATTACTTATCTGGCTTATGGATAGACAGTTTATGAATAAACAAGAGATAGAGAGTGAGGTATAAAATGGATAATTTTGATTACATTAAATCAAAAAAGGTTTTGTATAAATTTTAAAAAGTAGCCAAAATAAAAAGGAAAGCAGAAAATTAGGAAACATTATAGACAGTTTTCAGATAAAGATATCATATCTCAAATATCTAAAGAACTTTGTCAAATCTATAAGAATACCCAATGCTAAATGATCAAAGGATATGAGCAAGCAGTTTTTAGATAAAGAAGCCAAAACAATTTATAGTCATATGAAAAATGTTCTAAAACATTGATTGAGAAATAAAATTAAAATAACCTTGTGATATCATTTTATATTTATAAGATTGGCTAAAATGATTGAAGGGAAAATAAAAGTGTTGGAAGGGATGTGGAAAAATTGGGATACTTATTTATTGTTGGTGGAATTGTAAACTGATCCAACCATTTTTGAGAGTAATCTGGAATTGTGCCCAAAGAATTTTCAAATTGCCTATATTCCCATGGACCCAGTAATATCATTAATGGGTCTATTTTTCAAGATGATTAGAGAAAAATGAAAAGAATCTTCATGTTCTAAAATATTTATAGAGGTGGCACCTAAGTGACACAGTGGATAAAGCACTGGCCCTGGATTCAGGAGGACTTGAGTTCAAATCCAGCCTCAGACACTTGAGACTTAATAGCTATGTGACCCATGGCAAGTCACTTAACCCTCATTGCCCTGCAAAAAAAAAAAAATCTTTATAGAACTCTTCTTGTGGTGGCAAAGAACTGGAAATTGCAGGAATGTCCATCAATTGGGGAATGGCTAAACAAATTGTGGTATATATTCATGGTGGAATACTACTTGGTTATAAAAATGATGAGTTTGATGATCTTAGAAAAACATGGATAGACTTGCATAAAGAGTGAAATGAGCAGAAGCAAGAGATTGTTTATAGTAATAATATTTTTTAAAGAACAATGGACAACTTTGAGTGAATGAGAAATTTTGATTATTTAAAATACCCAAATTAAGTACAAAGGACATATGAAAGAAGGTGCTATACATACTATACATATTTCTGTTTAATGATAGCCATCTCCAGGGCATTGGGGAGGGAGAAAAAAAGAAAAAAGAAATTTACATTATAATTTTGTCATATACTTAAACAGAATAGCAAGTTGTACACAATACACTTGCAGTGTCATGAATCATCTTTTTAAAAAATTATACTTTGTTATAGAAATGCCTGTTTTATTCCATAAATTAAAAATAAAATTATAGAATGTCAGTCTATTCAACTAAGGCTCTTGCAGGACTGGGGCAGGTAGGCAGCACAGTGAGTAAAGCATTGACCCTAAAATTAGGAGGCTCTGATTTAAAATCTCACATCAGACCCAAACAAGTTGTATGACCCTGGGAAAGTCACTTAACCCCAATTGCCTTAAAACGTCTGGGGCATCTCCAGTTGTCCTGATATATATCTTGCCACTGGAACTCTGGAGGAAAGTGAGATTAGTGACTGTAATGATTGGAGTGATGCCACCTGCTGGAGAGTTACTGTAGGAAAGGTCCGCCATGAGGAGAAGGCATCTGAGGGCAAGCCATGAGGCTTTTCCTTGGCAGCAGGAAGTGACATTTGCTTGTGGGTACTGTTTATCAAAGCTACCAGCCAATCAACTTGAGGAGCCTCCCATTTCTGGGAGGAGGACATGAAGTAGGAAGCAGACACTGGCAGAGGGCTTCTTCCTCTTTTGGGTTCGAGACCTTGGCTTGGTGGCAGGACTTCACGTGGGAGGTTAGGAAGGCTAGGATTTCCATGCTATAAGAAATTTGTTCTCAATCTTTCTCTCTCTTTACTATCTTATATCTTTTAATAAACCCTTAAAAACCTAAACTCTTGGTAAATTTATCAGTGATTTTAGCCAGTTTCCCCCCAAAACTGGGGGGGACAGATTAGAACCCACGTTTAGATTTTTAAACAACACACGACCTTGCACAGCCCTCCCTCACTTAGATCCAATTCATTGCAAGTCATGATATCACCCTGATGTCATGGTCCTCTTTTTTCTTTTCTTTCTTTTTTTTTTTTTTTTGCTAGGGGCAGTGGGGATTAAATTACTTGCCCAGGGTCACACAGCTAGTAAGTGTTAAGTGTCTGAACCTGGATTTGAACTCAGGTCCTCCTGAATCCAGGGCCGGTGCTTTATCCACTACACCACCTAGCCACCCCCATCATGGTCCTTTTTGAGAATGAAGGACACTACAACAACAACATGTTAAACCATCCCTAGGCAAACTGATGTTACTCCTTTTCCCACTGTAGCCCCTTCCCCACATTTACTTTATCTGTGTTCTATAATTCTTTCTCATCTTCTTCCTCCACCTTAACATTTGTTGACTATAAGAAGAGGTTGCTTTGGGAAATGGGGCTTGCTGTGTAGCTCAGGATTTTGTTGTCTGTCAAGCTAATGCTTATGCCTAGTAAGAAAGGATGCTGTGAAATTTAGGCCTTTTGGAAATATCTACTGTTACAGAATTATTATTGTATGGCTTGGGAAACTTGCTTAAAGGGATGAATTACATTATGTATCACACTAATGCTTATGATATATCATGTGTTAAGCTAATATCTGAATGTGACAGTTTAGCTGTGTAGAGAGAACTAGTCTTAGAATCAGGAAGATATGGCTTCACATCCTGCTTCTGAAATATGTTGACTGTGACCCTGGGTAAAAGTCACTTAACTTCTCAGTGCCCTAAGCAAAGGATGCTCTATAAAAATCTTTAATTTTATAGGCATTGTCTTCCTCAGATCTCGAGAACTGGTCTTTGTATTCTACAGATTTCTTCCCTCTTTGTGGGAAAGGGATGTCCAAATTCCCTAGAAAGAGCATCTGCCTCAGTTTACAACTGTCTCCTGAAGAAATTATGGGATGGTCCACACACACACACAGAAAAATAGAAATTGAAAGCAACTATCATGGGCTGATGGTAGTAAGAAATTCAAGGGTTGCAAGGGAGAATTTTGAAGAATATCTTTCTGGTGGGAAGGATAGAAGGATTATAAAAGATCTTGCCAGACTTCTATTTAGGGAAGTTGACTACAATGCTGTGAAACCTGCTTCCCTCAGCTTTCTTTGCCAGGATAATGCAGGCAATAAAGTCTGTTTATATAAATAGTTAAAGACAGTCTCTGTTACCTTGTGATGCCATTCCACCATGAGAAGTGATCAAAGGAGGGAATGACTGAAAATAGAATAGAAGGTTAATCAAATTAACCTAAAATACATCTTTCCTACATCTCATCCCTTTAGGATCCTGTTGTCAGTATGAAAATCACATGAATTAATCAATCCATGATGAACATTTAGGGGTTGTTGGTAGGTTAATTTGTTAATTCTCTGAGGTAATATTTGCGTTTCAACAGCAGTTCTTCTGTAAGCAATATTTTAATTCAAAGGAACTAATCTAATGGAAAAGTTTTAGGTACTATTGCAAAATAATGTGGAGAAATATATTAGGGCAAAGAAATGTTTCAATACTTCACAAATTATGCCATGAAGGCTACCATATACACTGTCTACTATCAAGACAATGTATGACCAAAATATATGGTTAAATATCTTTATTTAACTATTGGGTGACAGTATGAAAGTGAGAATATGTTGACTAGTCATTATGCTGATGAATTCTTCTGTAATTATTAGTAACAAATACAATTTCAGGATCTGTCTCCTATCACATGAGATAAACAAGTAATTGGACCTTTAACCTGAGAAATAGGAAAAGGTGCCCATGAACTCCTAGGAATGAAAGTTTGAAATGAGATGAATGGACCAAGATGAAGAGACATAGAATTAGGGACATAGAGTGATAGGACCTGCAAAGCCACTTGGCATGGCTTTTGTGGCCTTGGCCTTTACTAATGTATATGAAAGAGCTTTTATTTTATAAATCAGCCAAAAGATATAACTTGTCAAATCTATTCAAGGTACCAGTCAGCATAAAAGGTGAGGAAAGAGGGTAAGATCCTTTTGATAGGGTCTGTACTTTTTAGAAGTATATGACTGATTAGTCATGACATCAGACTGAAACCAAAGGGAAGGTACCATTAGGTCCCAGATAGACAACAGTTGTTGCATATAGAAATAAAAAAATAACATTAACAATAGCAGTAACAACAACAATAATAGCTAGCATTTATATCTCATCTTAAGTTTTGCCAAGTACTTTAGAAATATCTCATTTTATTTTTACAACAACCTTGGTAGTAAATGATATTATTGTCCCCATTTTATAATTAAGGAAATAGGTATATAAGAGACTTGCCAAGAGTTACACATAAAGTAGTAGGTGTCTGAGGCTAGATTTGGATTAAGGATTCCTGACTGTAGGCTGGCCTTGGCTGGTGCAATGAGCAATTACATCAGGTATGTGACCCCTTGTGAAGATGTTTTAATTTCACTAGGTCTAAGCTTACTCATCTTTAAAATGGGGGATTGGACTTTATGTCCTCTAAGATCCAACATTGAATCTATGATCTTAATGATATTATAAGATGAAATGGCCCAATATGGTTTGACTGAGAAAAGATTCTGGCAGACTGTAAAAGGCAGTCTAGCCAGATAATTCTATGGTCCTGCAACTAGAAGTGAGTTCATATCAAGACCCAATAAGAAAAGAATTCTAGGTGGGAAATTGCTAGGAGGATTATAAAGAAGGGTAGACATACAGACTATAGCTTCTAGAGGACTAAGACTAGACTATAATTTTTATAAACAGTGAATTGTTAGCTGTTTGATTGGTTACTTCATTCCCATGCCTGGCCCTCATTGAATATTCTTTTGTAATAGTAGTATTTGTTGTTCAGTTGTGTTCTCCTCTTTGTGAATCTGTGCACCATGCTGTCTATGGAGTTTTCTTGGAAAAGATACTGGAACAGTTTGCCATCTCATTCTCCAGTGGATTAAGGTAAAAAGGGTTAACTTGCCCAGAGTCACATAGCTAGTGATTGTCTGAGGTCAGATTTGAACTCAGGTCTTCCTGACTTCTGGCCCAGCCCTCTATCCACTGAGCCACCAGCTACCTCTCTTCTGTAATAATAATAAATTACCAACAAATCTCACAGGAAACTTATTGTATTTTCCCCTAAATTTATTCCTTCTTCTAATTCCTATGTACCACAATACATTTAATTTCTCATTTAAAAAAAATTAGATGTTATTTTGGATCCTTGCTTTTCCTCATATCTCATATCCAGTTGATTACAAAATCCTGTTAGTTACACATTTATGGAATTGTATGATGTCTATTCTCTGTTTTCTATTCCCTACTCAGGAGAACTTGAGTCCCTTTTCAGACCCCTACAAGCTATGTGACCTGGGTAAGTCACAACTTTTGTCAACCTCAGTTTTCCTCATCTGCAAAAAGGTGATAATAATAGTGTTTATATTACAAGATTGTTGCAAAGTTCACATAGGATGATATATGTAATGTTATTGCAAATCTTAAAGTACTGTATAAATGTTATTGCTATTAATATTATTTTTATTTACATCTCTACTCTTCCTCTTTAATCATCCTTTTTCCTCATCAACTTGGTTATGTCACTCTTCTTAAAAATCTTTAATAGTTCTTTATTGTCTGCTGAGTAAAGTCAGACTTCTCTGCTTAGCATTGAAGGCCCTTCAAAATCAATTGTCCTACATTCTCAGTCTTATTTTATATTATACATACACATACACACATTGTAAAACAGTCAATTTGGACATCTTTCTAGCCCTTTCATATGTCTGTGCCTTAGTTCAAGCTATTCCCTCTTTCTTTGCTTTTTGTTATATTTCTGCCTATCAGTTAAAATCCAAATTAATTGCTACCATCTTCAGGGAAACTTTCCCTGATTCTCCATCAATAATGGCCTTCACCTTCAGCCCTTATATAGCACTCAGCCCACAGAGTCCACTAAAGCATCAGAAGCAAAGTAAGAAACTCTCTGAGAGTAACTTTGGCCTTTAGGCCTCAGTGATCTGAAGAGCCTCAAAAAATTGTCAAAGGCAGAAGAACTTTGTTTTGAATCTTAAATCTTAAACTCTGGTCGATAAAGTTACCAAAGTTTTAACTAATGAGGAGGCTTCAGAAAATGTGGAGGTTCTAGGAATTTAGGTATGCTTTGAACTTTTATCCCTCTTACCTATTGATTTATAAGGATTGTATCTGAGGTGACTAAAGGGGATTAATTTTTGTGAGTGGAAAAGAGATGGTAGTCTAGGTTTTATGAATACAATCCTGTGCCTACTAATTGAATGCCTTGTCTTAATGCAGCTCGAGGAAGGCTAGAGGAATACCAAAAACTAGTACAAAGAAATATATAGCAAACAACAAGATAATTCATCAGGATACTTTATTGAGGAAACGTCCAATGTGCAGGGCAGTCAGGGAATATGGTTAAAACGGGTCAACTTTGCTGGACCCAGATGAAAATAAGCACAGCCTTCTGGGGGCCCAGGAAGAATGGTATACCCCAAACAGTGAAGTCTGGGGTTTTATGGGGTTCTTTTCTGGGTTGAATAGGATAAAGCATTGGAGGTAAGAGTCAAGATCAGAGACCTGAGAAATGGCGCTGATTCATACTCATTGGGGTGGGGGGAAGGAAAGACTCCTGAGGAATTGGTGCTTAGTTGATATTCAATCTCATAACATGAAAGGGGAATTAGGCCGTTTTTGTTGGTCTCATTCTGACTTGTGACTTGGGGGGTTTCAAGCTTCTCCTGGGCTTCTTCATTTAGTTGGTGAGGAGGCTACTGGTATCATTATATATACCTAGGCTCATCTGAATAAGTTAAGAAGATGTATAAAATTGCATCATTGCATTCTTCTAATGAATTTATAAACATATCCCATTGCTTCTTTGATATCTCTGATCACAAAGGTACTTTTGATTTTGCAGTGCCATCGGTTTGAGACAGTGATATAACTTTATAATTCTGGCTTCCCAAATATTGTTAGAGTCCCTTAAATGACCATCTCCAGAAATACTCTATATCCTGGGTACTCCCCTCCTTATACATACTCAGGTTACATTGAATGGCTGCTTATGCAGTGGCTGGGCCTATAGTATCAGTCAAACCAAATATTTTGCTCCTAAGCCAAGCCAATGATTTAGAACCCCCCCCCCCATTTCCCGCCAAAACCCTTAACAACACATGGGATAAAAATGCCATGATGTTACTTTTCCCTGACAGCTAGAAAGCTCTTCAAGTGGTGATTGAGTAGTTTGAAGCTACAATAGAAGGGGCAAGGGATTTGAAATCAGGAGGACCTGATCAGCTATGTGACTATAAGCAAGTCACTTAAATTCTCTGAACTTCAATTTACTTATTTATAAAATGCAAATTAGATAATACCTGTAATATTTCATTCAGAAGGTTATTGTAAGGGTTCCATGAACTACTGTATGTAAAGCACTTTGCAAAACTTAAAGTGCTACATAAATGTAGTTACTTTTATTAGTGCTTTTCATAAATGCTTTTGCTTTTTTCAAAATTTTCCCGAGGATACAGACAGATAAGAATATTTGTAGACACATTAATTTTTTATCCTCTTTAATCTTTGACTTAGCATTACTATTATATTTGTTTGCATGGTTAGGACTACAGGAACTATGTATGAGATGGAATAAAGCCAGAATGAAGATATGTAATTAGAACAAGGGAGAAAGTCTCAGAGCTTCAGGAACTACCTTGATCCTCTGGTGTTTCTATCATTGGTAACATTTGGCAGGAAACATTTGCTTCTGTGACTCCAGGAGATAGTGATAATGAAGAAATACCCAGTGATCCTTACAGCACTTTTATATGATTCCTCATTGTCTAGAGTGCATTGTTAAGACTAAATTGTATAGAGGCAGGAATTGTATCACTTTTTATGTCTGGAGGCCCATGACATTATGCATAATATCATGATAAATATATGTTAAATTCTAAAGATGATCTTGCCAAAGGTGTGTCAAGGATCTAGTGTCACAGACTACCTCAGATTATGGTTGTTTCTAGGTACCAAAGAGGGCTATATGTATGTGTGTGTGAGTGAGTGTGTCAGTGAGTATGTATATATATATATATATATATATATATATATATATATATATATATGTGTGTGTGTGTGTGTGTGTGTGTGTGTCTAATCGCCAATATATAATAATATATAATCATCAAAAGATTCTTTATAATATAAAGGTTTTAGTATTGTATATTCAAAAGATTGTGTATGTGTATGTGTATATACATATCTATACACACACATTTGTAATCTTTTAGAATTTGGAAAACTTTCCTTTTCTAGTGCTCCTAAGATAATAGGTAACATGGCATGTCATCCTGGTCAGTCTCCATATCATTAATAGGTACCTCTTCCACTAATATTATATTGTCAGCTCTCACTATTGCCCCCATTGCCAGTGCTTATCTTAATCTCAATTCTCCAGCAGTAGGTTCTAGACTCTTCTGCCCAGAGCTAATTACTCACTTGTGGAACTGGGCAAATGGAACAAACATCTGGTCTGGACAAAAAAAAAAGCCCATCACCACTATGTTAGTCTAGCATCTCTCTATCTTTGCTTGGAGTACCCTGCTTTTGCTGAATTTTTTACACTTTTGATACATTCCTTTCTAGCTTCCCCTCCTTGTGGCCAGTTGATCTTCATAGGTAGTGAACCAGAAGACAGAACAAGAAAAGTACTCACATATTACATTTACTAGAACTTGTAAGTTTGAAGCATTTTATTTATTCTGTTGGCACTGTTGGGATCTGAGAGAGGATGCTGGGACATTAGCAATTGGGATACATTTTAATATGGATTTTTGTTATAATGTACTGCCTATTTGCTTATCAGTTCTACACTGAGTAAAAGAACTCTATGGTCATTAAGTAAGTTTGTAAATGTTGATTGACCACATTAGTCCAAGGTCACATGACTAGAATTTAGGAATTATAGAAAGTTCAATTAAAATGGAGGTAGGGTCATCCAGAGGTGGGAACTTGAAAGCTGACCCCTGATTGGGGAAATCAATAATAATTCCCTAATGAGTTGCTATTACTGTGAAGAGAGGAAGAGAAGCATGTTGTCTGTTCTTTGGGAATTATAGAGAACTCATCACTTAACAATTTTATCTATCAAGGCGAATACACATAAACAAAAGGCTGAGCATGGATCCATGGGCCTAACTCTGGATCTTTTCTGTTGGATAGGATCAGGATAGTAGTTAGTAGTGCCAAACAGTGGCCAAACATTTGTCAAAATTTTAAAATGATTTGAAAAAAATATTTTTCTCTCACATGTAGCAAAGGAATATTATTGGATATTTCAGAGAAGGTTCTCATGTATTTAATGTTAGTTAATCACCCTTGTTGGTCTTAGATGGTAAGATAGGACATCCTCTAGCATTCCCTTCATTACCTTTCCTCTATACACTAGTATTTCCCCCTATAGTCAAATACATGATACAAACATTCTCACCTACATGATGATTGTATGGAAATCAATTATCTAATATTGGAGGAAGTGAAAAATTGAAAGAGCATAGGACTGGAAATAAGTATATTTTAATTTCAATGCTTCCTACAATGATTAAAGGCAGATCAGTGATACTTTGAGGGATCTGGGAAGGGAAAAGCAGGTGGCTATGTCAATTGTTAGTTTAAAGAAAAGACCTACAGGTCATAAATAATTGGTCAAACTCTTGCTCCATATTCATTTCCCTCAGATCAGTGAGTGGTACTGTCTCTTCCCTCTTCCACTCTGTGGTGGTATGATATGTGGAGGTTATGTTACGGCTCAACTCTTCATAGTACCAGGTGCCCAAGATTAGACATTGACATTCAGGAGTCAGTTTGAATCCTTGTCCCTGTTATAACAGGTGGCAACTCAGATGCTAAATTGTGATTATGTCCCTGAAATAAACTTGATTGTTTGCATTGCTTCAGGCTAATATGCCGCTTTACTCTTCTCAGTATCTTCCCAACCTGTTTCAAAATATATTTATGGCTTTTGTTTCATGTTGCTCTTTTTATGGCTTATTTTCCATTTCAAGGTTGTTCTTAATGTTCAAATAACACTCATGTCACATGTATACAAATTTCAAAGGATGGGTGGAAGGAGGGACTGGTAGCTATACTGGAAGCATATAATTCTATTTATCCCACATCAGCTTTTGGAGGATCCTGACTGCCATGATATTAATGATATCAGTGGTTCTGTCACTAAGTGAGTGAGAAAGAAGTGAGTGAGTGAGAAAGAAGTATGACCCCAATAATCCCATAGGCATGGAGGAACCACTGGGCCCAACAAATACTGAACTATTCACTTTTAAATACCTATTTCAGCTAGAAATTGTGAATAAACAAACATTTTTGAGAGGAAAAGTGTCTATTACTGCCATTTCAAATGGATTGTCTCTTTAGGTGATTACACATTCAGTTAGAATCCTCAATTTAGGGAATTTTTATGATTGTGTCTATATTAGCATGTCAATGATGCCAAATTTCTTCTTCGTCATTGAAAGCTCTTTAATCTGCCTTATTGTTTCAAAGGAAGTGGCAGCCTGTCTCTGAAGGCATGCAAATCTTGCTGGAGAGTACTTAACTGAAGAGATTTCTTCATAAGTTTATTCTAGATTCTTCACTATTTCCTGATGTAAACATCTGTGTTCTAAAGAGGAACAAAAGACAGTTCTTATTCTAGAGCAGGGGCTCTTAACCTTCTTTGTGTCATGGACCCCTTTGACATGGTCTAGTAGAGCCTATGGATCCCTTCCTAGAAAAATCATTTTAAATAAATAAAATAAAATATATAAGATTAAAAAGGAAATCAAGTATATTGAAATACTCTCCAAAGTTATAAAGGTTTTAAGCATGGGTCTAAAAATGAGGATCCAACAGCTAGCCAACCAATCAAAAAACATTTTGTGAATGACTATCATGTGCCAGACACTGTGCTAGTCACTGGCAGTACAAAGATTTTAAAAAATGAAACAATTCATACTCTCAAAGAGCTTACATTCTATCAGTGAAAAAAACATGTGCTTATGTAAGTATATAAATATAAATATATGCATAATAATGTATAGGATGAGGACTAGACTTGTGGTTTCATTGATATAAGACCACTCCCTATTGAGAAAACTCTCCCTATTAGTTCAGGTTAGTACTTCTCTATAACTTACAGTCTTAAGGGAGTTGCCTAGAACTCTAGTAAGTTAAGTGACTTGGCAAAGGTCACAGAGACAATGCGTCAGAACTGAGACTTACACTTGGGCTATCCTGGTTCTACTTCTCTATCCCCAAAGACAAATCAATACAAGCTGAGTTAGACCACTCAGGCTAATTTCAGAGAGGTGTATCACTAGAGATTTTGGCCACCAGGTGATTTTTTTTTTTTCAGCCATAGAACACTAGAAGATGGTCTACTAAAATCTAAAACGGGTATGTTCTCAGAGAGTAGAGGGAATACCCATATCAATGAGAGCATAAATTCTTTTTTGTAGGGGTGCAATAGCCTTTAATATATAAGTAGCAATAATTTTAGAAAACAGTTTAGAACAATAATTTAAAAAGCACAGTTGTAGAATTTGTGCTTCTTTTTTGCTGCATCAAGTTCATTTTATTAAAAAAAAATTTTCCCATATATTTTATTAATTTCCAGTTACATTTAGAGATAGTTTTCAACATTTGTTTTTATAAGATTTATAGTTTCAAATTTTTCTTCCCCTCTTCCCAAGACAGCAAGTAATCTGATATAGGTTATATATGTACAATCACATTAAATATATTTCTGCATTAGTCATGTTATTAGAGAAGAATCAGAGCCAAAAGGAAAAATCTCAAAAAAGAAAAACAACAACAACAAAAACAATACAAACAGTATGGTTCATTCTGAATCCAGATTCAACAGTTCTTTTTTTTTCTGTATTTGGAGAGCATTTTCCATCATGAGTCCTTTGGAACTATCTTGGACCATTGTATTGTTGAGAAGAATCAAGTCTATCACAGTTAATCAACACACAATGTTGTTGATACTGTGACAAGAGAGCATAAATTCTTGAAATATTTGAGCAATAATACATAGTACCAATATCTTATTAAAATGTGAAAATGACATTTTACTTTGAAATTAACACCACAATCTACTGAAAAAAGTGAATATTGTATTTATTCCTTCTTAGTCTTCTATGGCTGCTAGCAAATTTGAAGTGGCCATCATAGTCTATTCCTATAAAGTATAAAATGAACAAATTTCTTCCTGTGTAAATCAATAGGAAAAAAGGTCACTGGAAACATAATGTCCAATCCATTTTGCTGAGCTGCTTAATATTAGTTCCCCATTTTTTCACATAAGGAGTCTTAATCAAAATTTGCCCAATGCCTTTAAGCCTTTTCTATAAGTAGAATGCACTATTTCTAGATGAACTTTAGCTATTGAAGGTGTAGCACTCTACCTAATGTTTTGTGTAGGACTTTGAGTCCTTCAATGAATCCATCATTGTATGGTATGGTATGGTATGGTAAATTCATATTTCATATTCAAGAATACTTCAAGTTTTCTTCGATGATGCTACACCCTAATCTTACTCTGATTTTTAAAGGAATGAATGTTTATTTTCCATATAGCTTGATCATATAGCCCATCAGCATTCATTTTTAAGTTGTCATTGTTGTCCAGGACATTTTTATTAAGTTCTAATGTTCTAAAATGCAATGGGGACAAGTTGAAAAGTCATTAGGTAGTTCATTTTTATTTTTAGCTCTTTGAGATGACACTAACTTATTTTCTCTTCTAACTCTGCCTCCTATTCAATCTCATGGCACTTTGGTACAAATTGTTTTGATTTTTTTCCCTTATTTCTGAGCATAATTCTGAATTCTTTTTTGAGACTGCATTTTTACTTGGGTACTTATGCAGTTATAACATAGCACTTTCGGGGGCGGAGCCAAGATGGCGGAGAGGAAGCAGCAAGCTGCCTGAGCTCTCCTTCTGTTCCCTCAAAACGAACATTAAATCAAGCCTCTGGACGGATTCTGAAACTACAGATCCTGCAAAGAGACAGAGAGACACAGTCCTCCAACCAGAGATAATTTAGAAGACTTCAGGAAAAGGTCGGTCTGATTCGGGCAAAAGGGAGGCCCAGCGCAGGGCAGCAACCCAGCGCCGAGGGGGTCGGGGCAAGTCAGCAGGAGCTGCGGGCCACAGCTGAGCAACTGAGGCTCCCGGAACCTGGTTCAAAAATCTGGTGGCCAAGAAGGACAGTGGAAAAACCTACCTGCACCAGCCGAGAGGGCCACGAACGGCGGGATCAGACGCCGGGGTCTGTCGCCTGGCTGGCCGAGCATAATCAGACAGGAAGTGCAGGGCGGGGGATCTCCACACACCATAAAGGCCTCAGAGTAAAAGCCCGGTCACACAGCACCTATACACCTGCACAAGAAGCCCAAAACAGGGATCCTGGTGCCCCCAGAGCAGACCTCAACTTAAAGAATAAATAAATAGGCTGCAATAATGAGTAAGAAGCAAAAAAGAGCCCTCTCCATTGAGAGCTTCTGTATCAATAGGGAAGAAGCCAACACAAACTCAGATAAGGACAATAGCCTCAAATTGGCTACATCTGAAGCCTCACAAGGGAAGGTGAATTGGTCGCAAGAACAAAAAGCCTTCCTGGAAGAGCTCAAAAGGGATTTTAAAAATCAATTGCAAGAGGTAGAAGAAAAAATGGGGAGAGAAATGAAAGCAAAACAAAAAAACTATGAAAAAAGAATCAGCAGCTTGGAAAAGGAAGCTGAAGAAAACAAAGCCTTAAAAAATTCATTTGGCCAAATGGAAAAAAAGCTGCATAATCTCACTGAAGAAAACAATACCTTAAAAAATTCACTTGGCCAAATGGAAAAAAAGGTGCATAATCTCACTGAAGAAAACAATACCTTAAAAAATTCACTTAGCCAAATGGAAAAAAAGGTGCATAATCTCACTGAAGAAAACAATGCCTTAAAAATTAAAGTGGGACAGTTGGAAGATAAGGAATCCATGAGACACCAAGAATCAGTCAAGCAGAATAAAAAAAAATGAAAAAATAGAAGAAAATGTGAAATACCTCATTGGAAAGACAACTGATCTGGAAAACAGATCGAGGAGAGACAATTTGAGAATCATTGGACTGCCTGAAAGCCATGACCAGAAAAAGAATCTAGACACCATATTCCAGGAAATTATTAAGGAGAACTGCCCTGATATCATAGAATCAGAGGATAAAATCATCATTGAAAGAATCCACCGATCACCTCCTGAAAGAGACCCCAAAAGGAAAACTCCAAGGAATATTGTAGCCAAATTCCAGAATTATCAGGTGAAGGAGAAAATACTCCAAGCAGCCAGAAAGAAGCAATTTAAATATCATGGAGCCACAGTCAGCATTGCTCAGGACCTGGCAGCTTCAACATTAAAGGACCGCAAGGCTTGGAATATGATATTCCGGAAAGCAAAGGAGCTTGGATTGCAGCCGAGAATCTATTACCCAGCAAAAATGTGCATTTTCTTTCAGGGGAAAAGATGGACATTTAATGACATTGGGGACTTTCAATCTTTTTTTTTTTTAATGAGATATTTTATTTTTTCCGTTACATGTAAAGATAGTTCTCAACTTTTGTTTATACATGCTTTACAATTTCAGATTTTTCTCCCTCCCTCCCCTCCCTCCCCCCTCCCCTAGACAGCAGGTAATCTGATATAGGTTATATCTATATATCTATATACACATACATATAGATATATATATATACACACATATATATATATATACACATAATAACATTAATCCTATTTCTGCATTAATCCTGTTATAAGAGAAAGAATCAGAGCAGTGAGCAAAACCTCAAAATAGAAAAAAAAAACAACAGCACCCAAAACAAAAGAGATAATATGGTTCAATCAGCATCTATACTCCACAGTTCTTTCTTTCTTTTTTTTTTCTTGGATTTGGAGATCCTCTTCTATCATGAGTTCCCTGGAACTCTTCTGTACCATTGCATTGGTGAGAAGAATATAGTCCATCACAGTAGGTCAACACTCAATGTTGATGATACTGTGTACAATGTTCTTCTGGTTCTGCTCATCTCACTCATCATCAGCTCACGTAAGACCCTCCAGGTTTCTCTGAACTCTTCCTGCTCATCATTTCTTACAGCACAATAGTATTCCATTGTATTCATATACCACAACTTGGGGGACTTTCAATCTTTCCTGGTGAAAAGACCAGAACTGAATAGAAAATTTGATCTCAACATACAAGACTCAAGAGAAGTTTAAAAAGGTAAACAGAGGGGAAAAAAAAAGTTACCCTATTAGGTTAAACTGTTTATATCTCTACACAGGAAGATAATACTCATGACTCTTAAGAACTGTAAATGTATTTGGGCAGAGAGAAGGACTTTATATAGAGGGTATAAATATAAATTGTCTTTGATGTGATGATACAAAAGAATTAAGGGGATAAAAAGGGAGTCTATGGGGAGGAGAGGAAAGGGGAGGTGGAATGGGATGAATTATATCATATGAAGAGGTGGAAAAAAACCTATTACAATAGAGGGAAAGAAAGGAGGGGGGAACATGGTTTCAACCCTATTCTCATTAGATTTGACTCAAAGAGGGAATAACATATACGTTCATTGGGATAAAGAAACTTAACTCATTCTTTAGGGAAACAAAAGGGGAAGGGAAAGGGGGGACTGATAGAAGGGAGGACAAAAGCAAGGGAGAAAAGGGTAAAGAAAAGAGAGGGGGGTGATAAAAAGGGAGGGCAGATTGGGGGAGGCAGGGGTAAGAAGTAAAACATCGGTGAGGAGGAATAGGGTGAAAGAAGGGGGGAAAAGTACAAAGGGGGTAAATAGAATGGAGGGGAATAGACGGTCAGTAATAATAACTGTGAATGTGAATGGGATGAACTCTGCTATAAAACGGAAGCGAATTGCAGAGTGGATTAAAAACCAGAACCCTACAATATGCTGTTTACAAGAAACACATTTGAAGCAGAGAGATACACACAGAGTAAAGGTAAAAGGCTGGAGCAGAATATATTATGCCTCAGCTAAAGTAAAAAAGGCAGGGGTAGCAATCCTTATCTCAGACAAAGTGCAGGCAAAAATAGATCTCATTAAAAGAGATAAGGAAGGAAATTACATCTTACTTAAAGGTACTATAGATAATGAAGTAATATCAATATTAAATATGTATGCACCAAGTGGTATAGCATCCAAGTTCTTAGAGGAGAAGTTAAATGAGTTACAAGAGGAATTAGACAGTAATACTATACTAGTGGGGGATCTGAATCTCCCCCTCTCAGAATTAGATAAATCTAGCCAAAAAATAAATAAGAAAGAAGTGAAAGAGGTGAATAGATTACTAGAAAAATTAGACATGATAGATGTCTGGAGAAAATTGAATGGGGATAGAAAGGAATATACCTTTTTCTCAGCAGTACATGGCACATTTTCAAAAATTGACCATGTATTAGGGCACAAAAACATCATAGTCAAATGTAGAAAGGCAGAAATAGTAAATGCATCCTTCTCAGATCATGATGCAATAAAAATTACATGTAAGAAAGAGCCAGGGAAAAGTAGAATGAAAATCAATTGGAAACTAAATAATTTCATTCTAAAGAATGAATGGGCCAAACAAGAAATCATAGAAACAATCAATAACTTTATCCAAGAGAATGACAATAATGAGACAACATACCAAAATCTATGGGATGCAGCCAAAGCAGTGCTTAGGGGAAAATTTATAGCTCTAAATGCTTACATGAATAAAAAAGAGAAAGAGGAGATTAATGAATTGGGCATGCAACTTAAAAAGTTAGAAAAAGAACAAATTAGAAATCCCCAATTAGACACTAAATTAGAGATCCTGAAAATTAAAGGAGAAATTAATAAGATTGAAAGCAAAAAAAACTATAGAATTAATCAATAAAACTAAGAGCTGGTTTTATGAAAAAACCAATAAAATAGATAAAATATTGGTTAATTTGATTTAAAAAAAGAAAGAAGAAAACCAAATTACCAGTATCAAAAATGAAAAGGGTGATGTTACCACCAATGAAGTGGAAATTAAAGCAATAATTAGGAAATATTTTGCCCAACTGTATGCCAATAAATTTGACAATCTAAATGAAATGGATGAATATTTACAAAGATACAAACTGCCCAGGTTAACTGAAGAGGAAATAAAATCCTTAAATAAACCCATATTAGAAAAAGAAATTGAACAAGCTATTAATGAACTCCCTAAGAAAAAATCCCCAGGGCCAGATGGGTTTACGGGTGAATTTTACCAAACATTTAAAGAACAATTAATTCCAATATTATACAAATTATTTGGAAAAATAGGTGAAGAAGGAGTTCTACCAAATTCGTTTTATGACACAAATATGGTGGTGATACCAAAACCAGGCAAAGCAAAAACAGAGAAAGAAAATTATAGACCAATCTCCCTAATGAATATTGATGCTAAAATCTTAAATAAGATATTAGCAAGGAGATTACAGCAAGTGATCACCAGGATAATACACTATGACCAGGTGGGATTTATACCAGGAATGCAGGGCTGGTTCAACATTAGGAAAACTATTAACATAATCAACCACATCAATAAGAAAACCTACCCAAATCATATGATTATCTCAATAGATGCAGAGAAAGCTTTTGACAAAGTACAGCACCCATTCCTAATAAAAACACTAGAGAGTTTAGGAATAGGGGGAGCTTTCCTTAGAATAATAAACAGTATCTACCTAAAGCCATCAGCAAGTATTATATGCAATGGAGATAAATTAGAGGCCTTCCCAATAAGATCAGGGGTGAAACAGGGATGTCCATTATCACCCCTATTATTTAATATTGTTCTAGAAATGTTAGCTTTAGCAATCAGAGAAGAGAAGGGAATTAAAGGAATTAGAATAGGCAAGGAGGAAACAAAACTATCACTCTTTGCAGATGATATGATGGTATACTTAAGGAATCCTCGAGAATCAAGTCAAAAATTACTTGAAACAATTAACAACTTTAGCGAAGTAGCAGGATATAAAATAAATCCACATAAATCATCAGCATTTCTATACATGACCAACAAAGTCCAGCAGCAAGAGATAGAAAGAGAAATTCCATTTAAAGTAACAGTAGATAATATAAAATACTTGGGAGTCTGCTTGCCAAGACAAACACAGGAACTCTATGAACACAACTACCAAACACTTTTCACACAAATCAAATCAGATCTAAATAATTGGAAAGATATCAATTGCTCATGGATAGGCAGAGCTAATATAGTAAAAATGACAATACTGCCTAAATTAATTTACTTATTCAGTGCCATACCAATCAGACTACCTAAAAATTATTTTATACAGCTAGAAAAATAATAACAAAATTCATCTGGAAAAACAAAAAATCAAGAATATCCAGGGAAATAATGAAAAAAAATTCACAGGAAGGTGGGTTAGCGGTACCAAACCTGGAGCTTTACTATAAAGCGGCAGTCATCAAAACTATCTGGTACTGGCTAAAAAATAGAGTGGTAGATCAATGGAATAGGCTAGGCTCAGGAAATGCAGTAGTAAATGACACTACTAATGTAGTGTTTGATAAACCCAAAGACTCCAGCTTCTGGAATAGGAACTCAGTATTTGACAAAAACTGCTGGGAAAACTGGAAGATAGTATGGCAGAAATTAGGCATAGACCAACATCTTACACCTTATACTAAAATAAGGTCAAAATGGATACATGATTTTGACATAAGAGGTGATACCATAGGTAAATTAGGAGAGAAAGGAATAGTGTACCTATCAGATCTTTGGAAAGGAAAACAGTTTTTGACCAAACAAGAGATAGAGTATATTATAAAATGCAAAATGGATGATTTTGATTATATTAAATTAAAAAATTTTTGTACAAACAGAAGCAATGCATCCAAAATTGGAAGGGAGGCAGAAAGCTGGGAAACAATTTTTGAGGCCAGTGCTTCTGATAAAGGCCTCATCTCTAAAATATATAGGGAATTAAATCAAATCTATAAGAATTCAAGTCATTCCCCAATTGAGAAATGGTCAAAGGATATGAACAGGCAGTTTTCTGATGAAGAAACCAAAGCTATCTATTCCCATATGAAAAAATGCTCTAAATCTCTAATGATAAGAGAGATGCAAATTAAAACAACTCTGAGGTACCACCTGACACCTATTAGATTGGCTAAAATGACAAAAAAGGAAGTTAATAAATGTTGGAGAGGCTGTGGGAAAATTGGAACACTAATGCATTGTTGGTGGAGCTGTGAGCTGATCCAACCATTCTGGAGAGCAATTTGGAATTATGCCCAAAGGGCGATAAAGCTGTGCATACCCTTTGACCCAGCAATACCACTTTTAGGTCTTTTGCCCAAAGAAATCATGGAAGGGGGAAAGGGACCCACATGTACAAAAATATTTATAGCTGCTCTTTACGTGGTAGCAAGGAATTGGAAGTTGAGGGGGTGCCCATCAATTGGGGAATGGCTGGACAAGTTGTGGTATATGAATACAATGGAATACTATTGTGCTGTAAGAAATGATGAGCAGGAAGAGTTCAGAGAAACCTGGAGGGTCTTACGTGAGCTGATGATGAGTGAGATGAGCAGAACCAGAAGAACATTGTACACAGTATCATCAACATTGAGTGTTGACCTACTGTGATGGACTATATTCTTCTCACCAATGCAATGGTACAGAAGAGTTCCAGGGAACTCATGATAGAAGAGGATCTCCAAATCCAAGAAAAAAAAAGAAAGAAAGAACTGTATAGATGCTGATTGAACCATATTATTTCTTTTGTTTTGGGTGCTGTTGGTTTTTTTTTTCTTTCTATTTTGAGGTTTTGCATCACTGCTCTGATTCTTTCTCTTGTAACAGGATTAATGCAGAAATAGGATTAATGTTATTATTTGTATATATATGTGTGTGTGTATATATATATATCTATATGTATAGAGATATATAGATATAACCTATATCAGATTACCTGCTGTCTAGGGGAGGGGGGAGGGAGGGGTAGGAGGGAGAAAAATCTGAAATTGTAAAGCATATATAAACAAAAGTTGAGAACTATCTTTACATGTAATGGAAAAAATAAAATACCTCATACATTAAAAAAAAATAACATAGCACTTTCACTCCACTTTTCCTCTTCTCCCTTAGGGGACTCCTGTTAGCTCTTTTCTATTCCAATCCTCAATATATGGCTTCAGAGGAGTAGAAATAAAACTTCTAACCCTGACTTTGGTTTCCTTTACTGCTGCTGAATTGGTGGCATGTGTATTCTACTTTATAATTAAATTAATTTCAATTCCACAAACATCAATTAACCATCTATTGTGTGTAGTGTACTGGTCTAGACAGTGGAGATACAAAGAAAGGGGCATTGTCTCTTGTCCTCCAGGGGTTTATATTTTCCGAGGAGAATGAAAATTGTACAGATAAGTGAATTTGAGGTAATTTGAGGAGGGAGAGAACATAACAATTTGGAGGAGGATCAAGTAAGTCTTAATTAGGAGTTTGGAAAGAATATGATATCTTATAGGTTAAGAGAAAGGAGGACATTCAAGGCATAGGGGATGTTTGGTGTCAGTGTACAAAAGCAAGAAGTGGAATAGGAATTTTGGAGAACCAATTCCAATTCAGCAGGGATATTGAATATCTGGAAGGCAATTATGTGAAATAAGATTAGAAAAGTAAGTTGAATCTAGATTCTGGAGAGCATTCAATGACAGGCTGAGGAGGTTGTATTTAAGAGGAAATAGGAAACTGCTAAAGGTTTTTGAATAGGACAGTGACATCATCAGAGTTATGCCTTCAGAAGATTATATTGTCAACTGTGATTGGAGAGGAAGAAGGCAAGAAGCATTACGCTCAATCAGATAACTATTTTAATGATTATGTTGATAGATGATGAGGGTCTGAATCAGAGTAGTGGTTTTATGAGTAAAGAAAAGGGCTTGAATGGAGAGCTCTTGTGCAGATAAAATCAACAGGACCTGGGAAATTATTGGGTTTGGCAGATAAGGGAGAGAAAAGGGCCAAGAATGACTCAGAAATTATGAACCTGTATGACTGGGAAGATAGTGGCACCATCAAGAGAAGTTTGAAAGGAGGGGGTTAGGCAGAAATTCTAGTTGAGATACCAGAATGTACAGTAGAGATGGAGTGACACACCATTCTACTGCTTGATGGTGGTCGTCCTTCTACCTATTCTATGACCTTCTACCTTCTGTGAATAACATAGGTAAGAGTACCAGTGCAATTTGTATACTTGTCCTCCAGTGTGAAGCAGCCTTGGCAACAGCATGCATCAATACTCATATTCCTGCCAACTCTAGTTCCTTGTGGAGAACTGAGTTTCTCCTCCACCCCTATAATCATAGAACATTAGTTTTCTCATATGCACAGTCCTTACATCAAAGCCCAGGGACTTACCATTAAGCCTTGGGGAGGGAAGGAGGAAGTTAGAGGTGGGATGAAATACAGTGGATGATTCAATGATTATTAAGTCCCTTTAGGGAGGGTGGGGGGCATATATAATAGGAAATTCACACTGCTGTGAATAAAAAGCTAACTTTCTGAGGGTGTCATATTAAGTCATCTTGCTGAGCATCTATGTATCAGGCTTCCCCATCTAGTTTTAGGATTTTAGGTTCGAATGCATATAGTTTCTAGATTCATTTCAGTGCCTTGGATATTGGCATCTCAGAGAAACACAGTGCTTTTGATTTGTGCTCTCACTTGTGGTGTTTAAAATTATATGTGGTCGCCCTATTATTGTCCCAATTTTAGGGAACATAGCTGGGATTTATTATACATTTGTTAGAAATTAGAGGCCACTGCACCAGTTTTGGGGCATTAAGCATTTATTAAAGCATATTAAGTATTAGCAAAGAGAGTACATGGCTCTGAAAGATAAGAAAGCCTAGCTAGGAGAGAGAGATAATGAGGAACCATAGTGGGCTGCGTCTGATCTTCCCAAGTTCCAGGGCCAAGAAAGCAAGTCACTGTGTAAGTTTGCTGCAGGCAGGAGGAGAGCCCATCCTTACACATTGCTCAAAGTCAATTGGCTAGCCTCATTCAAATCCATTGGTTTACTGGATTTGAGTGTGGTTTGGCGCAGTGCATGCTGTTGTCAGAGTATGGAGCCCTCCTAGGGGAAAAAGCCTTCAGATACGTGTGGTTTTAATCCTTATTCACAGTCCAAGGTCCAACCACATTTCCTTTGAAATTCTTCTGACTCTGGGCTGGCTCCAAGAAAGGTCTGGCTAGGCTCTCTGGGTCTCATAGAACCCCAAAACACCCTATTATTATTAATAATTTCCTCACACACTTGAATCCTAATTTAGATCTTATCTCTATACCTAAGGCCTGATAATAATCCTATTCTATTCTAGTTACCCATGTGTTTTTCCAAGTAAGGAACTAGATATCCTGTGCTTATGCCATATACTTCTTTTTAGAGATTGTCTGCTACTATAATATGGTATGGAACTCTAAAATGAAGTAATTACCATTGATGGATTAAATGACAACTCCACTTCTTGTCTCTCATGTAAGCTTGCATGTTAGTCAGTATTGGGAGAATTGGGGAAGCTTCCTTAGTCTTTCTGGGCCATGTTGACTACTTCCAGTAGTGATCCAGTATTGAATTTTTATTAATTTTTTTTAAAGATTCAAACACAAGCCATTCCTCATGACGACTAAGGTTAGAGCTCAGGTGTTGATCTTTCTTCAAAGATAGAGGTCTGAAATTTTGAAAAATATGATAGTCAAGCTAATGCTGTTCTAAAAATATCTGTTAAAGCAGAGATCTTTTTTAGGATTCAGATCACATCCTTGGTCTTTTGATGGAGATATAACTTAATGAGTGAGGATGAATTCTTGGGCAGCTGTGGGCAAACTGACATTATCAGGAAAACTACCTGATGATCTGTGGTGAGCAAGGAGGTGTGATGCTGGAAAAAGGGAATGATCTAGGTTGTCTTTCATTTAGGAGCTATAACTTAGAGTATTTCTTTTATATCTTTCTACACTTGACCTGTGATTTTTTTGGTATGGCAAACTCAGAGTGAGGAATCTATTAAAGGGAGAGCGCATTTCTAGCTCCCTTCTCTGCCAGAGTCCAGAGGAAAGAGCGCCAGACCGAGCGCCAGTCTCTTCCTTCCTCCTCCCACTAGTCTGCGTCACTTCCTCCCCGCCAAAGAAAAGACTCCTGGTCTTGCCCTCAAAGACCTTCGCTTCATGGGCAGAACTCTTCTACAGTAAGTATCCAGCAGGTGGCATCATTCCAATCGTTACACTTTATTAATGCATATCTGAAATTGCTCTTCAATTTATGGTCTTGAGTCTAGCCTCTTAAACTGTGGATTGTGACCCCATATGGAGTCATGTAACTGAATGTGGGGGTCATGAAAAATTTGGCAAAAGTAAAAGGTTATGTATACCTATTTTATTTAATTGTCTTCTTTTCTATCACAGATATTCTCTGTATTTTGACCTATCTTAGGTTGCAAACTTAATGAGGGTAGGGACCAAATCTCATCTAAACTTTTGTATTTTCCTCAATGCCTAATACATTAGTAAGTAATTAATATATGCTTAATAAATTAATAACACTGAACATTAAAGAATGTTTTTAGACTCTTCCTCTTTCCTCTTTTCTCAGATTAAATATTCCTTCCTTCCTTCCTTCCTGTAATGATTGGAATGGCGCCACCTGGTGGAGACTTACTGTAGAAGAATTCCGCCCATGAAGCGAAGGTCTTTGAGGGCAAGACCAGGAGTCTTTTCTTTAGCGTCAGGAAGTGACGCCGGCTAGTGGGAGGAGGAAGGAAGAGACTGGTGCTCGGTCTCTCTTTCCTGGGGATGCTGGTGGAGAAGGCAGCTAGAAATGCGCTCTCCCTTTAATAGATAAGAATCTAGGCCTTTCTTCTCTCTTTATCAAATTCTTATTCTCCTTAATAAATGCTTAAAAGTCTAACTCTTGCTAAAGCTTATAATTTATTGGTGACCACTTACTAGGTATTTTAGACAGTTTAGCTAGAATTTTAGCCCTTAACACTTTCTCAAACTGAAATTTTCCTGACAGTAACTTCTACATCTTGTTCCTCAACATGCCCTCCAGGTCAAGGAGTATGTCTAATGCCTCTTCAAAATGGTAATTCTTCAAATACTTGAAGACAGCTATAAGGTCCCCCCTAAGTTTTCTATTCTTTATAATAACTCTTTGGTCCTTTAAATGATCCTCATATGCCATGATTTTCTGTACACTTAACATCCTGATTATCTTCTGGATGCTCTCTAATTTGTCAATATCTTCCCTAAAATGTGAATTGAAGGCACTTCTAGATGTGATCTGACCTGGGCAAAGTGCTATTGGGCTATCAGCTAACTTCTTCTGAACACTACACTACTCAATACAACTTGAGTTAACATTAGCTCTTTTGGTCACCTTATCAGTGTTGAGTAAAGATTGAGTATCATATTGAGTAAAGTCTACAAAAATAGCCCCAATTTTTCCCCACATGAACTATTATCCACCCACAATCCTCCTATAGCTGTATAGTTAGTATTTTAGAATCCATGCATAGAATTTTTTTTTTTTGCGGGGCAATGGGGGTTAAGTGACTTGCCCAGGGTCACACAGCTAGTAAGTGTCAAATGTCTGAGACCGGATTTGAACTCAGGTACTCCTGAATCCAGGGCCGATGCTTTATCCACTGCACCACCTAGCTGCCTCATGCATAGAATTTTACACATATCACTACCAAATTTTATTTTGTTAGATGGGGCCCAACATTCTGGCATCATTTTTGGCCTTTTGCCTACAGGTGATCCTTAAAGTTCTATCTTTGGTCCTCTTTTCTTTCAATAGTCTCTTCCTCAGTGGTCTCATATACTCTTATGGCTTCAACAATCACCTTTGTGTAGATAATTCCCAAAGCTATATCTTTTTTCCTAGAATGCTATTCTAAGTTTTAAACCCACTTTTCTAACTGCCTTGTCCATTTCCACTTAGGGATCTCTGGCATCTGAAATTAAACACATCCAAACTCAAACTCATCAATTTTCCATCACTAAAACTTGTTCCTTCTCCTACTTCTGGTTTTCCTATTTCTGTTGATGAAACTACCATACTCAGTCACTAAGCTTAAAATAATTGAAGCAATATTTGACTCCCTGCTTTCCTTTGTATCCTACATCCAGTCATTTGGCAGATTGGAACATTTCTATCTCTTATATTATTGCTATAATCTGCTAAGTGTTAACACATTGTCTCTAATTTCCTCCCTCTCTGATACATCATGCAGTGCTGCTGCCAAATTGACTTTTCTAAAGTACAGTTTTTATCATTCCACTTTCAAAAACCTTCATTGCATTATCGCTAGCTAATAGATAAAGAAAAAACATTTTGGCTTGTTATTCAGGGTCCTCTAAAATTTGGTTTTAGATAATTTTTCTAGTTTTACTTCATGGTCTATGCCTGATACTCCAGCTAAATTTGAGATACATCAGCATTAATAAACAAACCAAAAACACGTTCACCATTTCTTTAACAGAGTTCATATTTATTTCTAATCACAGCCTTTGCTCATGTATATTCTCTATTCTTGGGAAGCTCTTATTTTCATCCAAGTCCACCAAAGTCTTATTTATCCTTAAATATTCAGTTTAACTGACATTTTCTTCATGATGCTTCCTTAATCCTCTTTTAGACCTTGATCTATGAAGAGTGGGGTTGGGATGTATAGCTTGGAAGACTATGGTATCATTAGTGGGATGTTTATTGTGATATCAGAATATGGCACCATTTATATGTGAACTTTTGTAGGATGGCTATCTTTTTGATAGTACTCCCATTAAAAATACCGCCTTCATCACTGATCCAAAAGAAGCAGTATTTGTGCAGTGGAAAAGACAATGTAACACTGCTCCAGGAGGAAGACCCTCTTCACAACTTCCTAGATGGGTAAACCTGTTCAAATCACTTAACCCTTCTGTGCTTGAGTAGCCTTCTCTACAAAATGGATTTGTAAAATGAATGGAGCAATTACATAGAAATAGGAATTTGGACCATGATATCTCTTGATGTCGTGTTTGTTTATTTAGAAAATTCTCTAAGAAAATTTCTCAGCTAGAGATTCCTACAATGAAATCATAGGTCAATCCATACCTGTATTCCTATGATCTTCTCACACAATTATGTTAACTGGAGGGCAATGAAGTAGAATATTCCACTTGAATGTCCTTGTCTGTTATTATATCTAATCAACAAGGTATCAATGGAAGATAAAGCACAAAAGGAATATAGATTTGTTAGAAAAATGATAGCAAGGAAGTTTCTAAACAAGTATAATGCCAATTTTTTGAATTTTATCCACCTTTGGAAAATTCCTTACACAGCAGAGAAACTAGTCATTGTAACTTTGAATATATTTTTGTATTTCACTAGGAAACTCTATACTTACTGCTCCAATGAAAAAGAAACACGGAAGTTTTCTGGAAGTAACATTTTATGAGAGTATTATATTTTTTCAAGAATCCATTTTTCAGTATGTCCAAAGGAAGGAATTTTCCTACATTCATATCTACTTATAATTCTTTTTTCATAACATTCAGGATAAAAAGCAAACCTGAGTTTAGTTATCTATAAGAATATTTACATATGACAATATCAGATTATAGTTAATTGTCTCACAGATTAAATTACTTATTAAAATATATTATACTAGCAGTACTAGATCCCAAAAAGATGAAAGAAAGAGGGAAAAGACCCATTTGCACAAAAATATTTATAGCAAATCTTTTTGAGGTGAAAAAGAATTAGAAATTGAGGGGATGTCCATCAATTGGGGAGTGGTTGAATAAATTGTGGTATATGATTGTGATGGAATACTATTGCACTATAAGAAAGGATGAAGGAGATTTCTTCAGAAAAGTCTGAGAAGACTTAGATGAGCTGATGCAATATGAAGTGAGCAGAATCAGAACATTAAAAATATTAAATAGTAAATATTAAAAAGGTGATCAACTGTAAATGATGTAGCTACTTTGATCAATGCATTGATCCACAATAGTTCCAAAGGACTTGTGAAAAAAAGTCAACCTTCTGAGAGAGAGAGAGAGAGATCTGATGAATTCTGAGTGCAGATTGAAAGACATTTCTTTTACTTCCTTTATTTTTCTGGCTTCTGTTTGTTTTTACAACATGGATAACATGGAAATAGTGTTTTGTATAACTTCATATGCATTGCTTGCCTTCTCAATGGGTAGGGAAGGAGATGGGGGGGGATTTGGAAATAAAAGTTAAAAATGACTGATATACACTTTAAAAAAGATATTATGCTATCACAGAATGTTTTTGCCCACCTAATTATAGCCTTTTGTGGCTTAGATCTGTGATTTTCTTGGCATAATGATGCATCTGAATGCATTTTATAATACATGTTCTTGGATAGTTGTGTGGGACAATGAGAAGTTAAATAACTTGTCCAAGTTCACTCAGCCAGTATATGTCAGTGGTGGGTCTTGCACCTAGGACTTAATACTGAGCCTGGCTCTCAATCCACTGCGTACCACATAGTCTCTCAATTACAGCCTCGTCACCATAAAAATTTAGTTTAAATGGATTTAGGTAACCAGTTTTTAGAGTCAGAAGGGACCTTTGTAAGCACTTCATCAAATCTCTCATTTCACAGATGAGGACACTATAAGTTGTCCAGGTCAAATGCACAGTAAGTGGTTGAATAAGGATTCAAACCCAAATCTTATGAGTTCGTTGTAGTTTTCTGCCTCTTAGAACTCACTGCATAATTATATAAAACTGAAAAACAACCAGAATAATACATCTAGCAGCTGTGTAGGAATAGGTGCCATTGTATTGGTAAAAAGAGCTAGTTACTCCTTTTTTGGCCCCCTCCCTTTTTGTGGGTATAATCTCTTGACACTTCTCCCTTTGTCCTCTCTTTGGACATGGCTTTCTAGTCACTCCCTTGCCTTCATCCCTTGGTGGAATATTTTTTCCTTTAAAATCCTTTGCAAGAAGATAATGGCAAGGGGAAATGCTTGAGGTGCCACCTAAAATCAAGTCCATTTTATCTAAATCCATCAAACTATTAAATTCCTTTGCCTGGGAAAGCTAGATGGCATAGTGGATAGAGCACCGGCCCTGGAGTCAGGAGGACCTGAGTTCAAATCCAGCCTCAGACACTTAACACTTACTGGCTGTGTGACCCTGGCCAAGTCACTTAACCCCAATTGCCTCACCAAAAAAAATCCTTTGCCTAATCTGGACCCACATTCTTCTTATTGTGAAAGAATGCTATGAAAATAATACCATTTTATTTTATTTTGATTCCCCCATATTGACAATAGCTTCAGAAATTATAAAATCTACCCCTCCTCCCCATGTTCTTCACCATCCTATTACCTCTCTCTCAGCTGCATTTGAGTAATGAACCATATAGACTGGTGATGAAATGCTTAACTACTTTATCTTAGAAAAGCCAGTTTCTTTCAAGATAGTAGTGAACAAAAAGCAAAGTGAACTGTTAAGAAACAAAGACTTGGAAGATAGTTCTCACCGCCCCCCACCCCAGCAAAAGCATAAGGGTGAAGCAAAGGATGAGGAAATGAATGAGGAAATACCAGTTCTGTTCTCAGCCATATACATTTTTTTTTTGTCAACACTGAGTCTAGTCCATGTGGTTCTTCTATAGCTAGGTCACAGTCTTTGTTTTGGTCACAGCTTCATTCTCCTTTGAGTTTGCTTATGGTAGTTGTAGAGATGGCAGTGACTTCCCTTTTCTCCTCTACCATGTTCTGACACATTTTCCATTTGCTCAGTGCTTTCCTTTTTGAGCATCTTCATCTCCTTTCCTTCTCTTCTTAGGAATAAAAACATCTAGGGAATCAGTCATAGGATTTAAAAGAATGAAATATAAAAGCAATGGGAACTTTTTTTTTTACCCCACCCCACTGGGTAATGGGTATTGTCAACCCTGACCAATGACCAAAGAGACACAAAACCAGAGAGCTCACACAGGTTATCAAACCACAGTTAGCTCTAAAAATAAAATGAAATAAAACCAAATAAGACCAAAGAGCTAACAGTGGTTAGAAGCAAAAAGCCTTTATTCCATGGGAGGAGGGAAACCAGACAGGTGTGTTTCCCTCCTCCCCCCAGTATGAAACTTGCATTAGTGTGGACAAATCCTCATACTTATACTGGTGGCTACACAGCAAACTGGAGCCCTGACAATGGATGGGTAACAGCAACAATGAGACGTTTGATTCATAGCAGGACTTCATGACCAGAACATTAATACTACAGGAGTTTATCTGAGCTCAGAAACCACCTGAGACTGGTATGAAACAATTATTGGATTTTGCATGGCTGAGGTAATTCAGAGAATGAGTGCAAAGGATTGTTGTATGTCAAAATCAAGGCACCTGGAAAACAGGTGGTCTCCTAAGAACAAAAAGAGAGGAGTAAAAAGAGAGGGGTGGTCTTGGCATGGGGATCCTGACAATATATAAATACTGTTACATAAATACATTCTGAAACATCAGCTGGAGTTTGAAAATCTGTGCTGCTATTTTTATGTTGAACTAGCTTATATAATATTCTTTAAAAAAAAAATCCAGCCTTCCTTCAAGCTCTCTGATTAATCTGAATTATAAACATGTGTTAGAGTATTGGGTCACTTTACACAGGGAACTATGTTTATATATATATATATATAAAATTGTACAATCAGATTGATATCTTCTTCTTGAATTGCTAAATTATTGATCCAGGCTTTTTCTTCCTTTTAGGCTGATTAAATGACTGTTTGGATAGTATGTAAGCATAAACTTGAATAACAGGAGAAGGTAAAACAAAGCAGCAACAAAACAAATGAGTTATAATCAGAAATCCTAAGTAGATTTTGTAGTCCTGTTGTCAGACTAAAAACAGTAGCTAGAAAATGTCTGTCTGTCTGTCTCTGTCTATCTATCATCTCTCTATCTATTCATCCATCCATCTATCTATCTATCTATTTCTATCATATGTTTGGTTATGTCTGGGTGTCATATGCACACATATAACCACATATTTTATACATATAATTATCTTATTGAATCCAAGGAATTAAAATGAGTATCACAGCAGGTAGGTAGGTGTTATAGTGTATGTCTTTTATTTTTTTTGTAAGGCAATTGGGGTTAAGTGACTTGACCAGGGTCACACAGCTAGTAACTGTTAAGTGTCTGAGGCTGGATTTGAACTCAGGTACTCCTGACTCCAGGGCCAGTGCTCTATCCACTGTGCTACCTAGCTGCCCCTGCAGTGTATATCTTAATTCAAGACCTGAGTTCAAATCCAACTTCAGACACTTACAAGTTGTGTGAACCTGGGCAAGACCCTTAACCCTGTTTGTCTCAATTTCCTCAACTGTAAAGTGAGCTGGAGAAATAAATGTCAAATTACTCTAGTATCTTTGCCTAGAGAGTCCTAACTGGGGTCACAAAGTGTCTGAACACAAGACCCAGAACAATAACAACAAAATAACAGAGGGCAATTGAGAAAGACATGGTTGTGTTAGCAGGCCACAACATACTCACAGTTCTCCCTTTATACAAGTGGATTATTCTGTTGAATAATCCATAAGTTGTTTATATAAAGCAACTTTTACATAATGTGAATTTACCCTTACCCATTTAACTTAGCCTATATAATAAAGGCATACACAGATAGTACCTTTATGCATCATAAAATATACTAAAGTGTAGACATATTAAATAATGTACCATGATAAACAGAATTATGAAGTGAAAGATAAAGCTGATGATAAACTATGCACAGTATTTACAGTAAAGTTAACATAGATGCACAGTATGTTTCCCCCTTTCCACCCAATGAATGTAGTCTTTATCACTGCTCTGCAATGGAGAGATGTTTGTACAATGGTTCTCTTTTCCCCCTCATATATCTGACAATACAAGCAATGTTATCCTCAAATAGTCTTTGGACTTTTAAAACTCTTGAAGTATTTGGATCCATCTTTTCAATACAAGAAAAAACATCACTCAAATGATGAAATGCTTCTGCCAACTGTTTGTTGTGAACCTTTTAAATTTGACCTTAGGTTCTGAAGGTTCCCTTTCTTTTGCAATCTGTTCTAGAAGAGGTCCATGACTTTGGGGAGGTGATGTCATGACTTACAATTAATTGGATTTAAGTGAGGAAGGGCTGTGCAAAGTCACCAGCCTCATTCTCTCCTCTGGAACCATTTGTGTCCAGTGGCAAGATATACATCAAGACAATTGGAAATGACCCCTATGCAGTGGAAGACCTTGGCCTTTTAAACTAAGGTCTTTCACAGGCCTCAGTTTGTCTGAGGCAATGACCATTCAGTGATTAAGTTTAGGTAAGAAAAGGGGCAAAAAAGGCATCTTTTATCTAGTTAAAAAATAAATAAAGGTGTGGGATGGGGGAGGAATCTAGGGAATTCTGGCTAAAAGAGATACAATTGCTATTTAGAGGCCAAACAACGGCAAAATGAGGACCTATTGTTAGACAATCTATGAGGGTCAGAGCAATCAACTCCTCAACATCATTCTCATCTACTTCTAGCACCACTTTTTGGTGCTAATTTAAAAATCTTGTTGCTCATTTCTTCAAATGGTTCATCTTTGCAAATCCATGAAAATCAGGAATGAACTGCAGATATACTTTTTCCCAAACTCTCTTCATACATGTTTCTGTTATATCTTCCCATGCGTTAGCAATATTCTGGATTGCATGGGAAATATTAAAGGACTTCCAGAAATCTCTCACTGTTAAGTCTTTTTCTGCATCTAAAACTGCAACTGGGCAAATGTAATGTGTAAATAATACCCTTGAAATGCCTAATCACTCCCTGATCTATAGGTAGTAATAATGAGGTAGTGTTAGGGGGAAGGTAGACCACTTTTACATTTTCCTTAAAATCATTCAGATGGGGAGAGTGGCCAGGGGCATTATCCAAAATAAGTAAAATCTTGAAAGGAATACTATTATCTTTATAAAACTTTTCCACTTTGAGGAATGAAACAGTGCATAGTCTATTATTCAAAGATCATAAGGGTGATCCATGTGTTAGGGTTAGTGAAGTAATGCATAAATAATGTTGCTTTGCTGGTTCCTTTTAAAGGTCTGGGATTTTCTGAGTACTACACAAGGACAGGTTTTAATTGTAAATCCCAGATGCATTCCCTCAAAGCAGAAGAGAAACTATTTTTTGGAGCTTTATGCCATGGCATCGTTTCTTCCCAACAAGATAGAGATTAGAGATGGCATTTTTTTTTTATAAAATAGGTCAGTTTCATATACATTGAAGATTTGCTTTGGCAAATAGGAACCTTCATCTATTATTTTTTAGAGGAACTCTGGGAACTTCTTTACTGCTTCAGTATCTGCACTAGCAGTCTCTCCTGACACTTGCACATTATGAAATCTTAAACGATTTTTTAATTGTGCAAATCAACCACTGCTTGCTGTAAATACCTGTGTTGCTTCAGGGCACTCTGCCTTTAAATCTTCAAAAAGACTTTGAGTCTTGACTTGAATGATTGTCAAGCTTAAAGGAATATTCTTCTGATTTTGGTCTTCTATCCACATAGTTAACTCTTTCTTTATCTGTAGAACAGCACCTTCCCTTCTCTTTATTTCCACAGATATGAAGACTTCATGGAAACTGCCTTTTACCTGCTCCTTAATCCATTCTTCAGTATGGTATTCACAGGTGACACTACAAGACTAAGTTCATGTCCTATTCATGACAATTTTTGTCCTTCATATTTTCTAATTATTTTCATTTTCATTCCTATTTTAATTAGCTTACTCTTATTAGACAGTTCACTTTTCCCCTCAAGCTTATAGTTTGAACACAGGGAGAGGCACACTATCACTCATTTAGTGTATTGTAGACTTAGAGATGCTTCTTAGCTTCTTACAATTGTTTATGCTGTCTGTATCATACAGTATCTTATCATACAGTACCTTCTTTGTGTAAGGAATTTTTGCAATTATTTTTGGGAATGTGACTTTCAGAATTCTTTACATAAAGTTAAATTTGAATAATACAAATTTACATAAAGTGAGAATTGTCTATATGAATGTGACCAATAAGGAACTATGAAGAAATAGAATAAATGATATCATCAGGGAATTATTTGCATGGGAAAAAAAGATGAGCCAGTTTCATGGGAATAACAGGGGCATTCCAGTTATTTCCTTGTGATGTGAAAGCCAAGATGGGATGGGGATGACTCACCTGTGATGAACTTCAGGAAGGACCTGGACAAGAGTGGCACAGGATGAATGAGCATATCTAGTTGTCATTGACATTTTTGGAGGCAATGATAAAATTTATGTGACCATAGATTAATTTGAGTGATTGAATAAATAACATTTTAAAGGAATTGCATATAGTCATAAAGCATTTGTCAAAGGAAGATTTTATTATAAATGGCATAGTTCCCACTCTATTCATAGAAATTATTTTTCTCATTAATATTTAAATAACCCTCTAAACAAAGTTGATCTAGTTGTACAGGTAGAAAAAAATGATAGAGAATTTAAGTAGTTCTAGAGTTCTTAACCCTCTGGGGTCTATGAACTTAACAAAATATGATAACTATATCTCAATGTAATTGGTTTCCTTTCTAATCCTATATATTTTAAATTATATGCCTAAAAACATCATTCTGGGAAGGGGTCTATGACACAAAAAAGGTTAAGAACAATGGTTCTTAACCTGTAGACTATAAGGATAAACCACTTAACTTGTGTTTGTACCTTCAGCCTCTTTAACTTTTATACCTCAAGCTGTTGCAAATATAGAAGACATTTGAATTTGTAGAAAGCAGAAGTAACAGAATTTCTGAGAAAGTATAGTAATAAAGAGACTTTTACTTAAATAATCATTCAAGTGTCATTAAGTAAGACAATGGAGGGTTTGTCTAGGTACTTTAAGCTTGCTTTAAATAACAGGTATTTTGTAAATGAAGGCAAATTATTTGCATTTTAAAAGTACATGAAAAAAATGTTGATAATGACAATAATTTGATTGGTGATAATGATTTTACATAGCAGTTCTTCAATGACAGGGAAGTAGTTTCATGCGGATAGAAATACCCACTTTCCAATACTCCCCTACATTTTGCACTAATTTAAATATTAGTCTTTGATATACAAAAATGGAAATCTATGGAAAAAGTTAGATGTCATAAACAAGTTATAAAACTGCCTTGATTTTCACTTGTGACTTCAGTTTGTGATAATAGATACTTAATTTTCAATTTTTTCTTCTTTCTATTAAAATGCAATTTCAATTCTAAGCAGAAATAGCATGGCATGGCAGTACAATAAGCATGGCCCCAAACCTCATAAGATCTGTGTTCAAGTGCCACCTCTGACAGTTTTCAAAGAACTTTAGCTATAGCTAACTCAAAGTACAATAGAAAAGTGTATGGTAGATGTGAGTGGATGGGTTGAAGCATATAAGCAATAAAGAAATATACCAAAGAAATAGTATAAAAGATAAAATCAAGATAGATATCTGACAGACAAAGAAGTATGCAAGGTATGTGGCAAGACTAAGAGCTAACTGATAGGTAAAACTCAGATGCTTTTAGTTTCCCCTTTCTCTTCCAAGTTGTCAAAAATCTACACTGCACATTTGTTAATGGGACACTTTCCCTATAAATCAATTCCTAAAGCTTTTTGGACAAGTCTTCTGAATATCTGCCAATTATGGCTCTATTTTTAAGTACTCTGAAAGTTTGACATTCTCATAAAAGATGGAATCAACTTATTTAAAATATGTTATTACTGTGCTTTAAAACACAGCCTTAAGTATGTCCTGGATAAGAAAAATTACAGATCGATAAATAGAGAAATAGAGATAGATAGATAGTCATTTCTAGTTTGTCACTTAGAATTTTATGCTTTAGAAATCTCAGACAATGAAAGACAAGAAATAAACTTTATAGTAAAAACATTTCATTGGCATCAGGTATGAATTCTGAATTTCAGCATATTCTTTTCCCATAAATCTCACACAGAAATTTATGTACCTGGGTTATTGACAATTTTTGGAATTGATGCTTTGCCTGGCATAATTTCTCCTATAATGCAGAACAGTAAGGTTTTTTTAAGCACAAAAGGATTTATGGATCATATGAAATTATTATTTATGTAACAGAAAAATTACATTTTGCTACTGCCTTTACTTATTTCAAGTTTCTGCTCCCCATGAAGTGATACAATTGGAGATTTCCGGTTTATTTAGCTAAATTAGGTATGCTTTTTAATGGATTTATAAGAAATCTAATTCAAGAACACCAGTGGTTTTCATAAGGAAGCATAAATTCAATAACCTGGAAATAAATTGTAAGATTTTGTAATTTAGAGCTGAAGTATTCTGATAGAAATTGTTACAAGTTATCTACCACAATGAAAAGCAAATAATTTTCCAGTTGTTTTAAATTTTGAGTTCATTCTTGAAGAGATGAATAATTCTTCAAAATTTTTGCATTTATTTTTGATGAAGATATGGAAAGATAAATATCTAATCAACCCATATGAGAAGTGATTTCTAAGCCTAAATAACAACTGGGGCCATTTTGATTTGGAGTGGCAGGTTGCCAATCATTTCATTTAAAAAGAGGACCTCTAATTTCACTGATATAGAGTTTCTACTGTAGAAACTCCTTCTACCAGTGAGGAAACTTCCATTACTAATACATTTTAGTAACTGTTTTGAAACTTGTATTCTTAGAGTTACCTCATGCAATGATGGTAACAAGGTAACTTGCCTAGGGTAACAAGCCAGTCTCTTTCAGGTACCAGATTTTAACCCACATATTCCTGGAAAGCTTCCATTTTGCTTTCTCATTTTCTTTATCATTCCATTTTGCTTTCTCAGTAATTTTGTAAAGACATAAAAAGTATATATGGAGATCTCTTGTTATATAACCATTATTTTTTCAAATTATTACAGCTATCTCTCTCTCTTTTTTTTTTTTTTGGTGAGGCAATTGGGGTTAAGTGACTTGCCCAGGGTCACACAGCCAGTAAGTGTCAAGTGTCTGAGGCTGGATTTGAACTCAGGTCCTCCTGAATCCAGGGCCAGTGTTCTATCCACTGTGCCACCTAGCTGCCCCACAGCTATCTCTTTATGATTATTTCATTAATCCTTGAACATTTCTCCCTTTATTATCTACTGCAATTGCATAATAGTGAATTGTTTTGCATTAAAACATGAAGATAAACATTTTAATTTTTCCTCTAGTTTTTATCAACAATTTTTGACTTAATTTGTTTTTATATCTAGTATACTTCCCAATATTGGCTTACCTGGATATTTCAAGTCCCAGATAAAATCCCACATTCTACAAGAAACCCTTCCTGATCCCCCTTAATTCTAGTGCCTTCTTCTATTGATAATCTCCAGTTTATCACATATAGAGCTTGTTTGTATATAGTTGCTTGCATGTTGTCTTTCCCATTAAATAGTGAGCTCCTTGAGAGCAGGGACTATTTTTTAACTTTCTTTGTATCCCTCATGTTTGGCACATAGTAGGCACTTAATAAATGTTTATTGATTGACTGATATGCCCCTCTATAGACCTCCTAGATACCCATCCCTTATAATAGACAATAAAAAGAGGTTTTAAAAGTTAAATAAAGGTAACCACAATATTACAAAAGTCTTCCACACTATTTATTCTTTGCAGGTTTTTTTTTTCTGAAAAGAAACATGGAGAGGATAAAGACCAAAATTTTCAAAATTAATATTAGTCAATTTATACATTCCTGCTTATAGCTAGGGAATTCTTCAGGTTATTTCTATGTTATATAGATGATACTAAGTAAAAAGGTTATTATATAACTATGAGTAAAGGAGTATATAATAACAGCATATGCATAACATATTAATTGAATTTTTAGTAAATATTCAAGGAAATATCATTCATGTTTACAATCTTGGAGACATCCTCCACTCTTCCCTCTCCCTCATCCTATGCTATATTTCAAATCAATTACTGAGCATGTCTGAGTCTGCTTCTATAACTTACCTTGCATTTATCCCCTTGTATCCATTCACATATCTATCATCTTGGCTCAGGCTTTCATCATTCATGCCTAGACTATTATGATAGTTTCCTATTGGATTCCTGGTTTCTAGTATTTATACTCTCTAATTAATCCTCCATAGATCTCTCAGTACAAGTTTCATAAAGGACAAGTCTAAACACGCTAGTCCACTGCTCAAGAATATTTAGTAGCTCACTATTACTTTAGTTTGACATTTCAAATCTTACACAATCTGATTCTTGTCTACCTTTCCAGTTTTATGGTTCACTGTTACCCTTGCTCTGTCTAAAATAATCTGTTCCCTAAACTTGGCATTCACCACAAAGACTAACCCCAGATCTAGAATGCAATCTTTCCTATTTTTCACTATTTTGTACCCCTGACTTCCTTCAAGGATTAGCTCATATTCCATGTCTCATGGCAAACATTTCCTGATATCCCTTGTAAGTGCTTTTTACTTCCTCAAATAACTATGAGTATACTTATTTGTTAATATGGCCTATCCCATCAGTAGAATATGCTGCATGAGAGAAAGGGATGTTTTTTTTTTAATCTTCAGTGCCTACCATGGCATCTTGAACCTAGTAGGTACTTAAAAATGTTTATTGGATTGGGAATATATAATTTTCCTAGTTACATTTATTTTATAGAAAGATCTTATGGAGAGATTATTCTAGACTAACTTCCCATTTTACATATATAGAAAGTGAATCTCAGAAAGATTGATATTCCTAAGTAAAGTAGTAGAGCAGAATTTGCACACAAGTGCTCTGGCTCCTAAACTAATAGGTTTTCTACTATATCATGCACTCTCTGGTAAGAAAACATCTGGGACAATCACATTCAGTTGTGTACTCACATTTTTCTAAATATATTGGCAAACTGAATGACATCAAAAGAATAGAATCTAGGATAGTGAGAAGACTGGAGACCATATGATAGCCAGATGTTGGTAATTTAAAGAAGGATGTTTAGCTTGGAGAAGGCAAGACTTAATAGGGCATGATAGAGGTCTTCAAGTATTTGAAGGGATGTCCAGTGGAAGATGTGTAAGACTCATTCCTTCAAAGTAATGAGTTAGACTCATTGACTTCAAAATATATAACTTGGGCACAGTTAGAACTGTCCAAGAGTCATGTCAGCTGCCTCAAGAGATAGTGGGTCCTCCATTGTAGGTCTCCAATCAAAGCTTGTGTACCCAAGTACATAGATATTGAGGTCACTTCTATAAATTATTCTGAAAAATGCATGATATATAGTAATTAAAATGATGGATGAAAAATAGTGCCATAGGAAGTTTTCAAACTCACAGTTTAAGTTCCTTCCATTATTATTATTTTTTAAAAATTTGCCTCTAATGCATGTAGTTATGTCTTTGAGGGTTATTTGTAGAATAGCCTTAGGAAAATATCTTGGGAAAAATATCTTAGTGCAGGTGATTCACTTTTTGACCTTGAGCCTTTTCTTCTTATGCTGCATGTTTCCTTTTCAGAGCTTTTGGTAAGAAATTTAAAAAAAAAAAACCTTTTTGATTCAGAGCAGAATGGTCACTCACAGAATAATTGTTAAAGTAAAATTAACAAGTAATGGCAATCCACCAGCTTTGTTTTATTCAAAAGTAATATAGATTAATTTATAAATTTAGTGTTTTAGTCATAATTTCAATATCAATCAAATGCTGATTATTTTATAACATTAATCTTTTCAATTCTGGATCACTGCCTATTTTGCCTCAAAGGTACCTTATAGTTTTCTCCCAGCATAAACATTTCTCATTTGTGTTAAGATTTACTTTAAATTGGTTTTTTCCTTTATTGATGTTAGGTATGCTGCAACATTAATACAATAATGATCATCAAGCCTTCTCAGTATGGGTTAGTTGAGTGGGTTGTCTTTAAAGCCATTTTGTAAATGAAGATCATGGAGTTTCATAGTTATAGGGCATTAGCTAGACAGTCTCTAACAAGCTGTTATAAATATTTTGGGATTTAGATTTTACCTTTCATGATTTTGTCATTACTGTCAAAATTAGTTGCAAGCAATAATGGGCATAACTCTATTTTTATATGTCAATCAATCAGGAGGAATTCATTCAGTGCATGTACCAGGCAATGAATCTTGTATAAACAATCACTGCTTTGAACTGATTGACCAAAATTGCAGAATCACAAAATCTCATGGTTGGAAGGGAGATGCAGAGTACATATGGTCCAAACCATATCTAAATAAGAATTCTCTTAACAGTGTACTCGATGAGTGGTATTTGAAGGCCCCTAGTGAGGAGGAACTCATAACCTCCTATGGAAGCCAATTCAACTTTTGGACAACTCTTTCTTTCCTTCCTTCCTTTCTTTCTTTCTTTCTTTCTTTCTTTCTTTCTTTCTTTCTTTCTTTCTTTCTTTCTTTCTTTCTTCTTTCTTTCTTTCTTTCTTTCTTTCTTTCTTTCTTTCTTTCTTTCTCTCTCTCTCTCTCTCTCTCTCTCTCTCTCTCTCTCTCTCTCTCTCTCTCTCTCTTTCTCTCTCTTTCTTTTTTTCTTTCTTTTTGCAGGGCAATGAGGGTTAAGTGACTTGCCCAGGGTCAGACAGCTAGTAAGTGTCAAGTGTCTGAGGCTGAATTTGAACTTGGGTCCTCCTGAATCCAGGGCCAGTGCTTTATCTACTGTGCCACCTAGCTACCTCCAGGATAACTCTAACTTTAAGGAAGATTTTTCCTCCTTTTAGGGAGGAAAGCATCCTGGTAGAGCCAAGCAGTACAAATGTAACTACTCTTCCACAAAACAGCACTTCATTATTCCCTAAGTTTTCTTTTCTCCAAGTTAAATATCTCCAGTTCATGCAATAAATCCTCACATAAAATGCTATTCATACCCTGTACCATACTTTGGATCTTCTCAATCTTGTCAAGGACATTCTTAAAAGGTGGCAACAAAAACTGAATATAATCTTCTGGTTCTTTATAACTTGGCCTCTTCCTATTTTTCCAATTTTCTTTCATACTTTTCCCTTTCAATTACTCTTCAATCCAGTGACACTGGATTCCTTGCTGGTCCTTGAACACAATACTCCATCTCTCAATGCCATGAATTTTCATTGGTTGTTCTCCATTCCTGAAATTCTTTCCTTCCTCATTTCTATCTTCTGACTTGTCTGGCTTCCTTCAAGCTCCAGCTAATATCCTTCCTTCTACAAGAACTCTTTTCTGATCCCCTTAATGCTAGTACCTTCCCTTTGTGATTATCTCTGATTTATGCTGTATATACCCAATTTCTACATAGTTATTTTTATGTTGCTTTCTCTATTGAATTGTGAATTCCTTGAGAACAGGGACAATTTTGCCTTTCTTTACATCCCTATCATGTAGCATAGTGCCTGGAACATATTAACTGCTTAAAAAATCTTTATTGATTAACTGACCGACGCTACTACAAACACATTCTGATCAGAGAAGAGAAGAGTAAGACCAGTCATATTTCTGTGACAGAAAACTATAGCTCTCTTAATGCAGCTTAAGATCACACTGACTTTTTTTTTTGATTGCCATATCACTCTGTCAACTCATACTAAGTTGCAGTTCATTAAAATACTTAATTCATTTTTGGATGAATTGCTAACTAGTTATGTCTTTTTTTTCCTTCTTGGACATTGGATGCTGATGTTTGAACTCCAGATGCAAAACTTTATGTCTCTCCCTATTAATTTTCATTTTCTTAGCATTAGCCCAATATTTTAGCCTCTCAAAATATTTTTGTATTTTAACTGCCATTCAGTGTACTAAATGATCCCACCTAGCTTTGTGCAATTTGCCAACTCTATAAGTTTGCCATCTGTGACTTAATCCAAGTCTTTGATAAAAAATATTTAACAGGATAAGTAAGACCAAACACAAATTTCTGGAGTCCTCCCCTAGAGATCTTTATCCCGGTTGACATCAAATAATGATGATTATTTGAGTGTGGCTATTTTACCAGTTCTTAGTTAAAATTTAAGGAACCAATGTATATAGTGAGGTATGATATTTTGATATAAACCATAACTCTTAGATGTAGAACATTAAGAGGTCAACAAGTCTAGCTTCTTGCTTACAGAGGAGTAAGGGATTATTTTATTCATATTTGATTATGGGGATAAGTCCCAGAAAGAATAAACGACTTGCTCAAGGTTAGACAGTTCATTAGTGTCATATCTATTACTAGAACTTTGGTCTTCTAGATTTAAGATCAGAAATAGGACTTAGATCTCTTCACTAGCAAATCCACTGCTCTGTCAAATACACCACATGCAAAAGAGGGCATGATCACAAGTGAATGAATATTAATGTCAAGGGCTTAAGCCAATATCTAGGATTCTTTAATACTGACCCTTCCTTGATGTCTCTTAACTTAATCCTGAATCACAAAGGAACCAAGAAAAGATCCTAAGACAGAAAAACTGAGTAAAACTGAGAATAACTACAACATTGTGGGGGTCAAAAATTGTCCAATTTGAGAGAAATAACATTGAGGCAGAGCTCCAAGTCATTATCACTTCATTAAAGGGTCCATGGCCCCCTCTAATGAAGTGGACCTCAGATCTTCCTCATGATCTGAGATGCCCCTTATCCCCAGGACCTTGTTTTTAGTAGAATTTAATATCTAAAATACAAAATAGGCATGGTAAATACAGTATCTCATTGTTAGTTAGAGCTTGCTCTTTAGGGCCAAAAATGTCACATCAGAAGGGGAGTCACAGGGTGGATGAAGCACAGGAGATCCCTGTTGACTAAGTGGTCATAAGATGGACCAGGAAAAAGTCATCTCTGGTGACTAAGTGGTCATAAGATGGCTATAAGATGGTCACCTGCTCATATTGGGAAAGACAAGATAATCTGGAGTTACAAAAATAAGTTGGGGACTTTCCAGAGAATCAAGGCATCCCACCCACGATGGGTTTGGATATGGAATTTGAGCAAAATGGGTTCAAGATATCTTTGTCAGCATTCTTGAGGTTGGGCAAGGGAGCTTCATAAATGCTAATCAAGTAGTGAAAATTGCATTAAAGTCTGAAGCCAGCCTACTATAAGAACTCATCTAATTATCCCTATGTGATTTACATAAAATATAAAACTGATTAATACTGATGGGAATAGAATAGGGATCTAAATGAATCATTTCTCACAACACTAAGAAAAAAGCAGTGCAGAATAAAAGATAATTTTCCTTTGAGAATTGGGGAAATTTGTATTGTCTTCTAAATCTTAAAAGTACATTTTAGCTGTTAAATTTTATGACTGTAAGTGAACTGAGTGCATACTCATAACATTTGTGATACAAAAATAACACAGGGGCATGGCTAATTGTACAAGAGCTGTGCTATTGATGAACATTGATCAAGGCAAAGGAAAAACATGGGTTTCAAAGTTCAATTAAGTTTTAAGTTCAATCCAATTAAGCCCTATTGAGTACCTCCTATGTGTAGAGCATTCTGACAGGCAGAGGAAGAAACAAAGTTTAGTTAAGGCATGGTCCATGCCATTATGGAACTTATACTCTTTATCCCTGTGTTTTCCCAAACCACAATACTCTTTTGGTCACCACTCCCCAAGATGTGCTGTATTTCCTTATTAGAATATATTCTCCTTGGGGGAAGCTAGGTGGTGCAGTGGATAAAGCACTGGCCTTGGATTCAGGAGGACCTGAGTTCAAATCCGTCCTCAGACACTTGACACTTACTAGCTTTGTTCCCCTGGGCAAATCACTTAACCCTCATTGGCCACCCCCCCCCCAAAAAAAAAAGAAAGAAAGAAAGAAAGAAAGAAAGAAAGAAAGAAAGAAAGAAAGAAAGAAAGAAAGAAGGAAAGAAAGAAAATCAAATAGAATACATTCTCCTTGAGGGTAGGGATTATTTTACTTTTTAAAAAAATTGGTATTCTCAGAACTTAACATAGTACTTGGCACATAGTAAATAATTAATGCTTTGTCATTCATTCATTTATTCTTTGCAGTATATAACAGCAAACAAATGACCCATACAAAAAATACATGATTAATAGTATTTCTTTTTTTAGTTTTTTGTTTGTTTGTTTGTTTGTTTTTGGTGAGACAATTGGGGTTAAGTGACTTGCCCAGGGTCACACAGCTAGTAAGTATCAAAGGTCTGAGGTCAGATTTGAACTCAGGTCCCCCTGAATCCAGGGCTGGTGCTCTATCCACTGCACCACCTAGCTGCCCCGATTAGTAGTATTTCTAATACATAATTACTAATCAGATCACAGAATCTAAGAGTTAGCATGGACCTGAGAGGTCATCTAGCCAATAATGATAATTGCTAGAATAGATATGGTGCTTTAAGGTTTGCAAAGCACTTTATAAATGTTACTTTCATTTGATCCTCACAAAAACCTTGAGAGGTAGGTGCTGTCATTACCCCCATTTTATAGAGGGGGAAATAGAGGTAGGCAGATGTTAAGTGACTTGTCCATTGTCATACAGCTAACATCTGAGGAGGGATTTAAACCCAAGTCTTCATCACTTCAGGTCTAGCTTTCTATCCACTGCACCATCTAACTCCCTCATTTGTACCTGAATACTTCTTTTTCAACATATTTGACACATTAATATTTAGCTTTTACTTGAAAACCCTTGAGTTTGAGAAGCCCAACCCCTCCTGGAATACCTCCCTTCTACTACTGGATAGCCCTAATTCTTAGGAAACTTCTACTTGCATTAAGACTAAATTGGTCTCATTGTTGCTTCTACCCATTGTTTTTTTTTTTTAATGAGGCAATTGGGGTTAAGTGACTTGTCCAGGGTCACACAGCTAGTAAGTGTTAAGTGTTTGAGGCCGGATTTGAACTCAGGTACTCCTGACTCCAGGGCCGGTGCTCTATCCACTGTGCCACCTAGCTGCCCCTACCCATTGGTTTTTGTTTCACCTTCTGAAACCAAGCAAAATAAATTGAATTCCTCTTTCACATGAGAATACTTCAACTGTATCAAAACAGCTATCATGTTTTCCCCAAATCTTCTTTTATCCAATTTAAGCATCTCTAGTTGCTTCAATTGAAGAAATGCACAAGCAAAGTGCAAACTAAAATCTGAGTGAGGAAAGATCATTACCAACTGGAGGATATGGAAGGTCAATTCAATTAAGCAAATATTTATTACATGTCTGTGTGAAACCAGAGGTACTCCATTTTGAGAATCACTCCATTTTTTTTTTCACACATATGTGACTGTACTTTCCCATTAGTGCTTGCAATGCAAGTAAACCAAAATAGTATGTGCCATGGTATCCTATTGTACAACCTGTTCTGAGAAATGGCTGAGCCCCTAAGAGAAATGATTATTAATAACTAATAACCCAACCCCATAAGCACTCTCTAGTCTTAGGTGCATTCCATTCATTGAGGCTTGAGCTGAGGCAGCTTCTTTTCTTTAGATAGTCAAAGGCTGGGGGTAGTCTGAGTGAGTATAGAGATAGTTTCTCTGTATAAGGGTGACATGATTTCACATACAGTCCCTCATTTTAATATAGCTTACCTCTTATTGCATTAACCAATCAGTTGATTTCCATTCCTCTTCCAAAAGAACATATAAACTCTGAGTCGGCTGTCATGATTGACTTCAGTTTAAGAGAGATGGCCAAATGACCATCCTTTTATTAATAACATGCTAGCCTTATTAATAAAATTATTAAATTACACAGAAACTATGTCTCTTGAACCTTTTTAATCACCACAATAATGGCTAACCATAAAGAGATCAGAGCCTTTCACTTTTTGGACCCACATGAAGAGTTCTCCACAAGGAGATTTCTCTTTTAGGACTCTGGCTGTGATCTGACTCTCCCTTTTGCCAGTAGGTAAATTTTATCTGAGTAATGTTAAGGGCTAAAATTCTAGCTAGTCTGTCTAAAATATCTAATGAGTGGTTGCCAATAAATTATAAGCTTTAGCAAGAGTTAGACTTTTAAGCATTTATTAAGGAGAATAAGAATTTGGTAAAGAGAGAAAGAAAGGCCTAGATTCCTCTATCTATTAAAGGGAGAGCGCATTTCTAGCTCCACTCTCCACCAGAGTCCAAAGGAAAGACAGTGAGACCGAGCGCCAGTCTCTTCCTTCCTCCTCCCACTAGCCCGCGTCACTTCCTGACGCCAAAGAAAGACTCCTGGTCTTGCCCTCAAAGACCTTCGCTTCATGGGCGGAACTCTTCTACAGTAAGTCTCCAGCAGGTGGCGTCATTCCAATCGTTACAGTAAGTTTATGTATTCTGTGTCTATATATCTGTTTTAAATGCTGTGACTCTAATTTTTGCCCTCACAAGCAAGAGGAATCATAAGTAGAATTTGGTAAGGTCTTCTGATACCCACTAAAACCAGGATAATGGGGTATATTAGGTATATTGAGGTGCACACAAATTGTGGAAAGACTCTGCTGAAAATCTGGCAGGGAAGTGGCTGCCTATGGAGTCAAGAGGTCATCTGGGGGGCATGGTCTGGTTATGCCAGTTCTATTTCTTTAGGCATGACCTGAAAGCTTATTGCAGATAAAAGCTTCATTATAAGATGAAAGAGGCAAGCTATGAGACTACCAACTCTTATAAAAACTACAATATCTTGGGGAGCAAATTAAGTTAAAAATCTGCCAAAGAGGGAGAAGCCCTCAGAGTTTTCAGACAGAAGTATATCAAAGGAATTAGGCTAAATGTAGGAGGTAGGAGGCAAACAGGTAAGTAATAAAAGCAGGGGAGAAAGTTCTTCCAAGCAAGTAGTTTTTAATCTCAATTTTGAATTCTGTGTCACTAAGGCTCTCTTTGGTTTGTCTCTGTGTCTGTGTCTGTGTGAGATTTTCTAAGATTAGCTTGTTAAGTAAGGGAACTGAAAAAGCATGGTGAGAGTCTTCTAGGAATTAGTTTTGGAGATGGAATAAGAGAAGGGAAGTCTGTCTCTGAGGAAAAAGTCCAGAGTTTTTTTTCCTCTTTGGTGAGGCTTTAACTGTTGCTCCAAGCTGATAACATTTCAGCCTAAGCAGCCTGTAGCTTGGCTATAGCCTGCAAGGGCTAATTCTTAGTAGCACACCCATCATATCAGGTAAAGTTAATGAGCCACTTAAAGCCACCTGAATTATATTTAAATTAAATCTAGAGAACTGTTGATCCTCCCCTCCCCCAATATATCTGACATCAGGGCAATTGTTTAAAACTGCAAAAAATGACAAGTTTTTTTGTCTTTCAAGACACTTTGATCAGGGCTTTTATATCATAGCCTTAAATACAATCACTTTAGGATTTCAGTAATTTGTTTAAAAGGTACATTAACATTATAAATGCTGTTTTTATAATTAATATTGGTGAATATTGTGAAATACAGCTCTCTTTATTTGCAAGTTATTAAGTGTTAACTCTATCCACTTTCTAAAAGGTAAAGGACAGAAAGGAGGTTTAGTATGCCTTTTGTTTGGGATTTGGAAAAATTCATCTGTCAAGTAGGACATCAAGCTTTTTGTTGGTAATATTTTAGGAAGATACCCAGTGTTCTAAGACCCTCTTATTCCATTTGTCAGTTTCTGATAGAGAGGGTGGGGAGGAGGAATATAATAAGAGCATGTTCCTAAGTGTGATATAATTTATTATAGTTTAAATGAGTTATATACTACCACTATTAAAATATTTTGTAGTATATTAGCTGGAAATAGTGACTCCCAGCATGAAATGGCTGGAATAAATAACCCTTGTGTAAAACATAATACTAAATAATTGAAATTATAAATTGAAGTTCTATATGATAACATTTGGGTTTTTTTGTTTGTTTTTGTTTGTTTGTTTGTTTGTTTTTGCAGGGCAATGGGGGTTAAGTGACTTGCCCAGGGTCACACAGCTAGTGTCAAGTGTCTGAGACCAAATTTGAACTCAGGTCCTCCTGAATCCAGGGCCAGTGCTTTATCCACTGCGCCACCTAGCTGCCCCCTTGTATGATAACATTTGTAAAAAGATCCAGGTGTAATTGAATTTATTATAGTCTCATTTTAAGTGAAAAAATCATTATTATTATACTATAACTATGCCAGGAAACTTGTTAGTTGTATGATTTAAGCCAAATTACCCAAGTTATGTGATTTATAATATATATAAAGATAATGCCTAATGTTTTTTATAATACAAATTTTTATTTAAAATTTTGAGTTCCAAATTTTATCCCTCCTTTCCTCTCTCCCCTCCCCACTCCCTGAGGCTGTAAACAATAACATAGGTTATACATGTTCAATTTTTAAAAACTACCATATTAGTAATTTTGTATAAGTAAATTTGAATAAAAATGAAAGAAAGTGAAAAAGAGCATGCTTTACTCTGTATTCAATCAATATCAGTTCTTTCTTTGGAGGTGGATAGTACACTTCATCATTAGTCCTTTTGGGATTGTCTTGGATCATTGTGAGAATAGGCTTAACATGAATTTGATAATTTATTGTAATAGAAATATTGTTAGAAATGTGAATTGTTTTATTATTTTAAAAGACTGATGTGAAAATAATAAAAAATAATAATCAGTAGCAAATTAGTAACTGGATTAAGGTTTGAATATTTTAAGATTTTAGGATCTAGCCCCATGCTTAGGTGGTGAAAGTATAATGATTTGATTTTAATTAAGAACTAAAAATTGTAAAAAAAAAAAAAAAGGTTTTTAGTAATCAGTCTATAGGAGCAGCTAGGTGGTGCAGTGGATAGAGTACTGGCCCTGGAGTCAGGAGGACCTGAGTTCAAATCTGGCCTCAGACACTTGATATTTACTAGCTGTATGACCCTGGGCAAGTCACTTAATCCTCATTGCCCTGAAAAAAAAGAAAAAAGAAAAAGAAATCAGTCTGTAATCAGAGTAAGCTTAGATCATCTGGTTCATCATGTCCAGTTACCTTTCAGGATAAATCTGTAGGAAGGTCTTATTAAATCTAACACTAAATACATATTAGACATGGTAAAGATATTGGTTATTTTGATTTGTAACTATTATACAAAATCTTCAATGTTTCCTTGTACTGTTCAATTATGTAATTATCATTTAATCCAACTATTTAACTCCCTCTGTGAAAGCTCTTGGAAGTTTCTGCATGGGGAAACTGGCCATGTTCTGTCAGCATTAAATCAAATTCCAAAAGCGGCAGTTATATTTCAGCCCAGCACATTTTAATCTAGCTTTATGATAACAGGCATGATTTCAAACTGTTTGTAAAACCTTATATGTATTTCCTAATATATGCAGCTTGTAATTCCATGGAAGATGGGAATGGGAAGCTGGGATTCTTAAGGCAGCTCTTTATCTGATGTCTCAAAGGTAGAGGTTGTGGTAAAAAGTTTTAACAGTCGGTTAGTGATAATGGAGAGATGCCAGTTTTTTCTTTAAGGACCACTCTTTCGGGGAGGAGACCAACGGCATGAGCTACGCACGCCAGTTGGCCTGTTAGCACTCTACTTCCGGGGTGTGAGCTTAAAAGGCAAGGAGAGAATGGAAGTGAGAGCTTTTTTTCTGCTCTGCTGGTCTCCTGACTGCGCTGCACAGACAGCCGCTGACTGGAGTTCAACTCGGCCCAGCTTGTGGTTAGCAGCAGCACGTGCTTGACATGGTCTCTCTCTCTCTCCCCAAAGGTGGCCTTGGGTTTTGGTGAGTTTTATACGGAATATAGACTAAGCTTAGACTTAAGACTATTTGTTTTGTATTTCTACTTTCCTATCCCTCTAATCAACATCACCTTGTAACTACCATACAATAAAAGCTCTAACTAGAAAACCAGAAGCTTCTTCCATTTACTAGTCTGGGAGATAAATTAAGGGAAAGGTTAAAGAGGGGAGATTTATGATCTAATATCCAATTATAAATCTCACAAGGTACAGAATTCTAGCTCTCTAAGAAAGTAGAGGAAAAAAATATGTGGAGATGAATCAAGCTTGGGTGGAGATGGATTGTTTTGTTTAGATAGCTCAAGGCTGAGGATGGCCTGAGTGTAGAGATAGTTTCTCTGTCCAAGGATTTTACTCAGTCCCTCATTTTAATATAACTCACCCCCTATTGTGTTAACCAGAGTTGATTTCATTCCTCTTTGAAAAGAACACATAAACTCTGAATCTGCTGCCATGATTTGACTTTGTTCTGAGACATCCAAATGACCATTCTTTTATTAATAACATGCTGGCCATATTAATAAAATGATCAAATTACCCAGAAACATTTCAAACATTCAGAAACTCTCAAACATTTTTAATTGCCACACCCACTTGCATCCTGTTATACAGAAAATGTTAACCTGAAACTGGGTAAAAGTATTGTTGTATAAGATCAGCCTCAAGCCCCAGCAACATGAATCTTGACAGAGTTTTTGCCCTGTCACCTCCCTAAAACCTTGTGTACTTTTTATTTGGAGAGAATTTGCATTTTCAGTTGAGACTCCCCTGCTAGAGAGCTCCATAAACTCTAGTTGGTTCAAATTCCATTTCTTGGCCAGTCTGTTGCTTTTGGAACCAGCACATAATATTTGCAAGAACCTGAGCATTACAAAGACAAAAAACCCCTAACCTATTGGGAAGGAGTTTTTATTCTGTTGTGAAGTACAGGGTAGAACTCATTTTCACAAATAAATAAATATAAGATAATTTGAAGAAGTAGAGAACACCAACAATGACAAAGAGGGTATGAGCAGGGAAGACCCAACAGAGGAGATAAAGCCCAAGTTGTGCCTTGAAGAAATGCAATGATTGTGATTTTTGTTTTTTGTTTTTTAGCACAGAAGTTTTTTGGAGGAAGTCACAGTTAATTTTGGCTTTAAAGAATTGGTAGGATTTAATTTAACTAGTGTTGGGAATGAGACATTCCAGGCATTGGAATACAGTGTGAAAAAAAGCATGGAAGTAAGAAAGTTCAAGGAATGGTACAAAATAAATCTGGAAATAGATAAACAATCAATGAGAAAAAATATTAATTCCTTAAGAGTTGGGTTTTGAGAATATAATAAAGATGATGAAAGTTCTTAAATTATGTGCATATTTAATGTCACACCAACTGAAATACCCAGGAATTACCTTATAGAACTAGACAATAATAGAACTAGATATAATAATAACAGAACTTATCTTGAGTAATGAAAGGTCAAGAATCTCAAGAGAAATATTGAGGAAAGGTTAAACATTGATGGTCTAGCAGTACAAAATGTCAAACTAATATATAGCAGGTATCAAAATGTTTTGATAATAGTTTTAAAAAATCAAAAAGTATAGTAGCACAAATAGGAAAAGCTGAAAGCACTTTTTAATAGTTTTTATATGAAAAAAAAATCCCTAAAAACCCATTCACTAGCCTGTCACTACCAGAATGCTTGCCACAGTGCCTCCTACCCAGCAATACCCTATGTCCATACTAGCTTGGAATAGCTTGTGGTTCCTAGAGTTGGTTGTAGTTTTACTGTTCTGAGAGAGATTATATCACTCCTGGGGCACAATGAGGCCCATGAATCAAACCAACTTCCTGGAAACAAAATAAAGGAAATAACTGTAGAAAGAACTTTGTTTTTGATGTCAGAGGACCAGGGTTCAGAATCTACCTCTGCTATTTACTACTTGTATGACCTAGGGCAAGCCACTTATCCCCTCTGGGCATTATTTTTCTCATTTGAAAACTAGGGTGACATTTCTCAACTCTTTCACTATTTTACCTATCAGGTTTAATGTTGAGGAAGACCTTCATTGTTTCCAAGATGTTGGCTCTGGTGGTGCCTTTTCTCCTTATTCAAGTTCAATTCCCTCTTCAAAATTCTCTACTAGTAATCTTGTGATGTCCTCTCCTCCTGACACTCTTAATATTTTCTCCCTTGTTTTTGGCATTATTGGTAAGTTCCTAGCAGGAGCATTATTTAATGAGGAACATATACTACACTTGTTTGACTCCCAGTTTAACTAGCATTCTGGACATTTACAGTTCCTTGCCAACAGTCTTGTCCCCTTCAAGGTGCCTCTTTTTCCTCCATCACTTTCATGACCCCCTTTATATTTTGTTTCACCCTATTAGAACATAATTTAAAAAAAACAGGGACTATTTTATGTGCTTGTATTTATATTCTCTAGTGCTTAGTAAGTGCTTATTTGATGTGGTCCACCCCCAACCTCCTCAAAAAGCTCAAGGGTACCCACTACTGTAGTAATTACTACATTTATGACTAAATATTTTGGGAAAACTGAAAAGCAGTCTGGCAAAAATTAACCCAACATGTTATATATCAAAAGGGAATCCCAAAAGAGTACATGAGATAAATATAAAAGATAATATATTTTAAAATAGAGAAGAAAGGAGAGATCTTCCACAACTATAGACAGGGTAAAGACTTTATTTTTACCTAAACAAGAACTATAAGTGATCAAAATAGTTAAAGAAAATGTCCAAATTGATTTTTTTCCCACAAGATACATGTAGTTACAATTAGAAAGAAAACAACTAATTTAGAAAAAAATTTCTTACCAGCAAATTTCTCTTATATGGGTCTAATATGAAATATATAGAAGGAAATAATAGAAATATATAATATAAAAGCTACTAATTCCCAATAAATAATGGCCAAAGGATGAACTGGCAATTCACAAATGGAGAAATGAAAACTATTAACAACTATACGGGAAAAAATGCTTCAAATCACCAGTAATTAAAAGAATGCAAATTAATACAACTCTTGGGTTCCATCTCTCATCCATTGAATGGACAAAGATAACTTTGTGAAGGAATTGTGTGCATATATGCACATTAATAAACTTTTGGTTCATGATCAAGATGGAGAAATGTGGGCTATTTAATTGAACTTGATCCCTTGATTATTCCCTTTCTCTATTTTCAATTTTCCTTGCCCATTCAATCCTTCCAAGTCATCTACAAATATGGCCAGACTTCTCCCATCTTAAAAAAGTCTATCACTTGATTCTGTCATTCACTTATTTTTTTTAAGTAATAAACATTTTTATTTATAGTTTTAGTTTCCATTTTTGTCCCTCCTTCCCTCTCTCCCCTCTCCCCTCCCTTAGACAGTAAGCAATCAGATATAATTTATACATGTACAATTATGTAAAACATTGCTATAGTAGTCATTTTGTATAAGAAAACTTCAATAAAAGAAAAAAAATGAAAGTGCACAGAGACAGCAATATTGTTTGATGAAGAAGACTATTCTCAACAATACAGTGATCCAAGATAATCCCAAAAGACTATCAATGAAACATACTATCCACCTCCAAAGAAAGAACAGATATTGGTTGAACACTTTTTATAATTGTATATTTGTTCTCCTTTTCATAGACTCTTAGAAAAAATGTTCTATACACTGTGATTCCATTTTCTCACCTCCCATACATTTCTTAATCACTTATAATCTGGCTTTGTACTCAAGTAAACATGATTACTACATAGTTACCTATGAACTTTAACTACTCATTTTTAAGTACATTTATTTTACTTTACACTTTTTCAATTAGCAAACATATATTTTTGATCACTCTCACTTTCCCCCTACACTCAATGGTAAAAAGAAAAAAATATTAATAAATGTGTGTAGTCAAGTAAGACAAATTTCTGCCTTGGCTATGACCAAAAATATCTTCATTTGCAAATTGATTCTATCACCTCTCTGTTGGGAGATGGGTATCATTGATTCTCAGGAGTTGTGGTTAGTCATTAAATTTATTTGAGTTTATGTTTTCCCAAGTAATTTGTCTTTAAATGTTTTAATTTTATAAATTGTTCTGGTTCTGCTAACTTCACTCTGCATTAGTTCATATACATTTTTCTAGATTTCACTAAAATTGTTCCTTTTTGTAATTTTTTATGGCACAATATTATTCAATTACATTCATATACCATAATTTGTTCAGCCATTCCTCAGTTGATCAGCAACCTTTTCATTTATAGTTTTATGCCATTGTAAAAAGAGCTTCTATAAATATTTTTGTACATTTGAATTCTTTTCCTCTTTCATTGATTTCTAAGGGTTTTAGACCTAATAGTGGTTTTACTGGGTCAAAGGGTATGAAGTTTAGTGACTTTTGGAGCACAGTTCTAAATTGCTTCTGAGAATGGCTGCAATAATTCACAATTCCACCAACAATGAATTTGTGACACTGTTTTCTGCGCTCTATACAACATTTGTTGCTTTCATTTTTTGTCATCTTTGTCAATGATGCATTTGAGGTAGAATTTCAAAGTTGCTTTTATTTTTATTTCTCTCAATTATTAGTCATTTGAAAAATTTATTCATATGTCTGTAGTTACGATTTCTTCTGTGGAGAACTGCCTGTTCATATGTCTTACTTTTATAAATTTTAATCAGTTCCTTTATATATTTTTGAAATTGGACCCTGATCAGAGAAACTTACTCCAATAATTTTTTCCAGACATCTTTCTAATTTAAGTTGCATTGGTTTTTCTTGTATAAAAACTAATTTTATGTAATTGAACTTTTCTATTTTTATCTTCTGTGACATTATCCATCCTGTTAGGTAATGAAATATCCCTCTTTTCATAGTCCTGAGAATTTCTTTCTTCATCTTTTGGTTTATTATTTGACCTTGTAGCTCTAAGTTTTGCATCCATTTATAAGTTATCTGGGCATATGATTGAAGAAGTTAGTCTAAATACAATTTCTGCCAGACCGTTTACCAGTATTTTCAGCATTTTTGGTTGGAGTCCTTGTTCTAGTACCTGGGGTCTTTAAGTTTATGAAAAACCATGCCATTGTATTCTTTTGATTCTATATGTTATATTAGTAACCTGTTCTGTTTATTAATCTCTCTATTTTAAAAAAGTAACATTACATTGTTTTGATTATTATTCCTCTGTAGTAGAGTTTGAAATATATTACTGGGCCCCTTCTTTTCCATTTAAAATTTTTTTCTCTTGAGTTTCTTGACCTTTTGATCCTTTGGATGAATTTTAAATTATATTTTTGTAGCTGTATAAAGTAATCCTTTGATAATTTGATTGGTATGACACTAAATAAGTAAATCCATTTTCATAGTATGGTCATTTTTAGAGGGCCACCCTTCTTTCAAACAATCAATATTTCTGCAATTATTTAGATCATCTTTTATTTCTATAAAGAATATTCTTGGGGCAGCTAGGTGGCACAGTGGATAGAGCACTGGCCCTGGATTCAGGAGTACCTGAGTTCAAATCTGGCCTCAGACACTTAACACTTATTAGCTGTGTGACCCTGGGCAAGTCACTTAACCCCCATTGCCTCACTAAAAAAAAAAAAAAGAGAATATTCTTTAAGACATTATATAAAGAATATTTTATAATTGTACACATTTCATTCCCATGTTTCTTGGTAGATAGGTTCCCTATTATTTTATATATTTTGTAGCTATTTTTTTTAATGTATGAGGTATTTTATTTTTTCCGTTACATGTAAAGATAGTTCTCAACTTTTGTTTATACATGCTTTACAATTTCAGATTTTTCTCCCTCCCTCCCCTCCCTCCCCCCTCCCCTAGACAGCAGGTAATCTGATATAGGTTATATCTATATATCTCTATACATATACATATATATCTCTATACATATACATATATATATATATATATACATATATATACACACACACATATATATACACACATAATAACATTAATCCTATTTCTGCATTAATCCTGTTACAAGAGAAAGAATCAGAGCAGTGATGCAAAACCTCAAAATAGAAAAAAAAACAACAGCACCCAAAACAAAAGAAATAATATGGTTCAATCAGCATCTATACTCCACAGTTCTTTCTTTCTTTTTTTTTCTTGTTGTTGGAGATCCTCTTCTATCATGAGTTCCCTGGAACTCTTCTGTACCATTGCATTGGTGAGAAGAATATAGTCCATCACAGTAGGTCAACACTCAATGTTGATGATACTGTGTACAATGTTCTTCTGGTTCTGCTCATCTCACTCATCATCAGCTCACATAAGACCCTCCAGGTTTCTCTGAACTCTTCCTGCTCATCATTTTGTAGCTATTTTTAAAGGATTTTCTCTTTTATCTCTTCTTTGGGGGGGGGTTGCTTTTAATGTAAAAATGCATATTATTTATTTTTGGTCATGCCAGTTTGTTGAAATTATCAATAATTTAAGTTAATTTTTAGTTGTCTTTCAAGAGTTCTCTAAGGTAAACCATAATTTCCTCAAAAAAAATTTTGTTTTCTCTTAGTCTATGTCCTATTTCTGTTTCTTTTTGTCTTGTTGTATTACTGTAAGTAGCATTTATAGTACAGTATCAAATGATAATCATGATAATGGATACCTTTATTTCCCTCTACTCTTATTGGAAAGGCTGCTATTTTATCCATTTCACATATGATGATATCCCTTGGTTTTAGGTAGATACTAATTAACATATTAGGAAGAGACAATTTCTTCCTTTCAATTTTTAAAATAACAAATGGGTATTGTATTCTAGCATGTTTTCTGTATTTCTTGATATAGTCATGAGATTTTATTCTTCTTATTAATATGGTATTAATTGTTATTAATGTGTATTCATTTCCTTATATTGAATTAGCCCTGAGTTCCTGGTAAAATATCAATATGGTCATAGTTTATAATATTTTTGAAAGGTTGCTATAGGTTCTTTATTAATTTTAAAAGGGCTTTTGCATTGTTATTAATTAGGAAGAGTCTAAAATTTTTCTTTAATTTGTCTTTTCCTAGTTTAATAATAAAGACCACATTTGTATAATATATAATGTAAAATGTATAATAATAATAATATATGATATGATAATAATGTAAAATATATTAATACAACAGAATATAGTGTATGTATCATATATAATATATATGAACTTTAATTTTCTCTTTTTGCAAATAGCTTATGCAATATTGGAATTCATTTTCTTTGAATGTTTGATAGAAGTTGATCTTAAGTTCATCTGTTCCAAGACTTGTTTTATTTGGGAGGTGTTTTTTTTTGGCTTGTTCAATTTATTTTTTTGAGATTAGGTTCTCTATTTTTTGTTCTGCTAATCTTTATATTTTATATTCACTTTTCACCAGCTGCTCTCCTTAGTTTTAACTCCACTAACTTCTTTCTATTCTACTCAGGACAAATTCATCACCAGGAAACTCATCATCATGTAGATTGCTTCAGCTTCACTGCTCACAACTTATCAGTGTCCTGTTTGCTTCTGCCTCTGCAAAAGGTGGATTAGAGGTCAGAGCAAAAACTTCCTCTCACAGCTTTCTTTTATAGAGTCTTGTCATGATTGGAAATAAGGCAGACGAAGGCACAAAGCTCCAAACATAATCAATTTATTGGTAAAGTCAGCAGTTACCAATAAAAGTGGTCTCTTAGCTCCTCAGCAAGTCAAAAGACCTTGTGTGAGGCATGACAGATTATTTTTATAGACAAAAGAAGAATACAAAAATTAGAAGGCAGCAGCATAGATGGGGAAAACAATATGATTGGTTATAAAGTCAGAAACATCATAGGCATGGGGGGCAATATGATTGGATGGATATCATGAAAGCAGGGCTAGCAGTGAATCCTCCTCTATACCAGCAAACTGCTGATTGATTGAGGCCACTTGTGCCATACAAGAAAAAATGGCATAGTATATTACATTTTCTTTTAGTTTTTTGTTTTTTGTTTTTTTTTTTTTTAGTGAGGCAATTGGGGTTAAGTGACTTGCCCAGGGTCACACAGCTAGTAAGTGTTAAGTGTCTGAGGCCAGATTTGAACTCAGGTACTCCTGACTCCAGGGCCGGTGCTCTATCCACTGTGCCACCTAGCTGCCCCTCTTTTAGTTTTGAAAGGACTATTTGTGGTAGAAAAATTAGAGATTTCTCTTAATTAGTCAAAGATAGTTGGTGGTTTAGAGATAATGGGTTTCCTTTAATTAGCTGCTCTGCTTGGTTTCAACTTTGCCATTATTTTCATTGTGCCCCTGCACCAGATGCCCCCTGACACTCCTCACCTTTTGAATCTTCTTTTTGTGTATTGTCTTCCCCCATTTGATTGTAAACCCCTTGAGAGCAGGGACTATCTTTCTTTTATTTTTTTTGTATTCTATGCTTAGCACAATGTCTGGCCATAATAGGCACTTAATATATATTTACTATATCATATATATTTTTGCAAATGTTCATCCATTTAATTTATGTTGACTGTTTTATTGGTATAGAGTCAGGCAAAGTTTTATTGTATTTGTTTTTGTATTTACTGTATTTGTTCTTCATTTGTCCTGAATTCTTTTTAATATTTTGTACTCATTTAGTTTTTCCTCCTTCTTCTTTTCAATCAAACTAGAAATTTATTTACTTATTTAGTGGTTCTTTACAAAATACCAACTTCTAATTTTATTTATTAATTCACTGGAGATTTTTTCCTTTTAACTTTATTAATCTTATCTTTGATTTTTAGAATGTATATTTTATTTTGTAATAGATTTTGGTTTTGTTTTGGTTTTTGGAAGGGCAATGAGGGTTAAGTGACTTGCCCAGGGTCACACAGCTAGTATGTGTCAAGTGTCTGAAGCCAGATTTGACTCAGGTACTCCTGACTCCAGGGCCAGTGCTTTATCCACTGTGCCACCTAGCTGCCCCCATAATAGATATTTTAAAATCAATTTCTAGTTGATTTTTTGCATGCCTAATTTATTGACTGGATCTTTCTTTTTTAATGAAAATTTTTATAGCTGTAGCTTTTCAGTTAAGCACTATACTATAAATTTAGGTATGCGATCTCATTTTTGCCATTTTGCCATATATTATTTCTATGATTTGTTTTTGACCACAAACTTTTAGCTTTAGGCTATTTAATCTCTAATTTTAACTTTTTTCATTGCCTTTTTATAGAATATATTTTTATTGAATTGTGGTCATTAAAGGCACATTTAGTATTCTTGCTTTTTCCATTTGTTTATGAGATTTTATGCCCTAATACATGGTTATTTTTGTATATAAATATATATTCTCCTTTCTATTTCCACTTAGGAATTGCTAGAGATCTTTCACATCTATTTTCTTTTAAAAGTCTATCAGTTCATAAACTTCTTTCTTGTTGTGATTTGTTAGATTTGTCCAATACAGGGTTCATTTAAGACCCTGCTTATAAGCCTTTCTCTTAAGTATTTAAATCCTTTGTGATTTAATGCATGTTTGATGTATATTGATATTTATTTTGTCAGAGGATTCTAGGAAAAGGCAAAAAAAAAAATCCCAGGCTCTCCAGATTTCTTCAGCAAACAATTCAGAACATTGTTTCAGTGAACTAGAGCAGCAAAGTTAAACAAAAGATGGGGTAAAGTAATTTTCTTCCTGAGACAACTTGAGAATACCTCAGAAATGACTGGACCTACAGGGGTGGACGTTCTTCCCAAGTGAAGTGCAAACACTTCCAAGCAGATACCACTGATTCAACAAACAATAAACTGTGGGGGAAACTCAGTCTGCTAGCAGCATCAGTCTCAGGAATTTTCACCTCATGAACAGCTTGTGGGTCAGACAGCTGAGCAGGGAAAGATTGAAGAACTCTCCTCTATCATGGGAAGCCAAGCACAGCTGAGATTATCAGTTGGGCACCAAAAAACAAAAACAAAAACAAAAACAAAAAAAGAAATGACAAATAGGATAATTTCAGAAAGGCCTGGAAAGTGCTACATGAACTGATATATATTGAAGTGAACAGAACAAGGAGAATTTTGTACACAATAACAACAATATTTTTTTGATAAAGAACTGTGGATGACTTAGCTATTCTTAGCAATACAATGATTTAAAGGAATCCCAAAAGACTAATGATGAAGGATATTATCTGCTTCCAGAGAAAGAACTTATATGGAAGGAACAGACCAAAGCATGCTATTTTTCACTTTCATTTTTTCTTTTAATCAAGTTTTCTTGTACAAAATGGCAAATATGGTAATGTTTAAATAATCATACATGTATAGTCCATATCTGATTGCTTGCACCTCAGGGAGGGGGAGAGAGGAAAGGAGGGGACAAAAATTGGAACTCAAAATTATAAATAAAAATGTTTATTATATTAAAAAATATTAAAAATTGAAACTTCATTATGACAAAAGGTACTATAGAAAATAATATAATATCAGCACTAAACCTATATGCACCAAATACTATAGAATCCACATTTTTTTTTTGCAGGGCAATGAGGGTTAAGTGACTTGCCCAGAGTCATACAGCTAGTAAGTGTCAAGTGTCTGAGTCCAGATTTGAATTCAGGTCCTCCTGAATCCAGGACTGATACTTTATCTACCATGTTACTTAGCTGCCCCTAGCACCCACATTTTAAAAAGAAAAGTTAATTGAATTATAGGTGGAAATGGTAGGACTATAATAGTGGGGGACTTCAATGTTCCTCTCTCAGAATTAAATAAATCTAACCAAAAACAATAAGAAAATCAAGGAAGTTAATAGAATTTTAGATAAACTAGATATAATTTATATCTGGAGAGAGTTGAATGTGAATGAAAAGGAATATACCTTTTTCTCAGTGGTACATGGACAGCAAGTAATCTGATATAGGTTATATATGTACAATAACATTAAACATATTTCTGCATTAAAAATGTTATAAGAGAATAATCAGAACAAAAAGGAAAAACCTCAAAAAAGAAAAACAACAGCACCAAAAACAAAAGAAATAGTATGGTTCAATCTATATCCATATTCCACAGTTCTTTTTTTTTTTCTGGATTTGGAGAGCCTTTTCCATCATGAGTCCTTTGGAATTATCTTGTACCATTGTATTGCTGAGAAGAATCAAGTCTATCCCAGTTGATCAACACATAATGTTGATGATACTGTGTACAATGTTCTCCTGGTTCTGCTCATCTTACTCATCATCAGTTCATGCAAGTCCTTCCAGGTTTCTCTGAACTCTTCCTGCTCATCATTTCTTACAGCACAATAGTATTCCATTGTATTCATATACCACAACTTGTTCAGCCATTCCCCAATTGATGGGCAGCCCCATAATTTCCAATTCCTTGCCACCACAAAAAGAGCAGCTATAAATATTTTTGTACATGTGGGTCCTTTTCCCTTTTTTATGATCTCTTTGGGAAAAGACCAAATAGTAGTCTTGCTGGGTCAAAGGGTATGCACAGCTTTATAGACCTTTGAGCATAATTCCAAATTGCTCTCCAGAATAGTTGGATCCGTTCACAGCTCCACCAATAATGCATTAGTGTTCCAATTTTTCCACAGCTTCTCCAACATTTATTATTTTCCTTTTTTGTTATATTGGCAAATCTGATAGGTGTCAGGTGATACCTTAGAGTTGTTTTAATGTGCATTTCTCTAATCAATAGTGATTTAGAGCATTTTTTCATATGGTAATAGATAGCTTTGATTTCTTCATAAGAAAACTGCCTGTTCATATCCTTTGACCATTTCTCAATTGGGGAATGACTTGGATTCTTATAAATTTGATTTAGTTCTCAATATATTTTAGAAATGAGGCCTTTATCAGAAGTACTGGCTATAAAAATTATTTCCCAGATTTCTGCCTCCCTTCTAATTTTGGATACATTGCTTCTGTTTGTACAAAAACTTTTTAATTTAATGCAATCAAAATCATCCATTTTGCATTTCAGGATATTTTCTATCTCTTGTTCGGTCATAAACTGTTTTCCTTTCCAAATATCTGAAAGGTAAACTATTCCTTGCTGTCCTAATTTACCTATGGTATCACCTTTTATGAATAGACCTATTTTCAAAAGAGAAATTGAACAGACCATGAATAAGCTTCCTAAGAAAAATGCACCAGGATCAGACAGATGTACAAGTGAATTTTAGCAAACATTTAACTACCAACTAATTCCAATAATAAATAAATTATTTGGAATAATAGGTAAAGAAGAGATCATACCAAACTCATTTATGAAACGAATATGATATTGATACTTAAATCAAGAAGAGTACAGAGAAAGGAAATTATAAACCAATCTCATCAATCAATATGGATGAAAAAATCCTAAATAAGATAATTTCTAGGAGATTATAAGTATATGTTACAAAAATTGTACATTGTGACCAAATGGAATTTATATCAGGAATGCAAATATGGTTTAATATAAGGAAATCTATTAACATAACTCATTATATCAATAATAAAAGTAACAGAAATCATATGATTATATCAATGGATGCAATTGATGAAGAACAATACCTATTAAAAACACTTGAAAGTATATCTATGGGGGCAGCTAGGTAGTATAGTGAATAAAGTCCTGGATTCAGGAGTACCTGAGTTCAAATCTGGACTCAGACACTTGACACTTACTAGCTGTGTGACCTTGGGCAAGTCACTTAGCCCCCATTGCCCCACCAAAAAAAAGTATATCTATAAATTATTTTTTTCTTAAATTAATAAGAAACATTTACCTAAAACATCAGCAAGTATTATTTGTAATGGGGATAATTTAGAAGGCTTCCCAGTAGGATCAGGTGTGAAACAAAGATGCTCACTGTCACCAATATTATTAAATATTGTATTGGAAATCCTAGCAATAGAAATGAGAAGAAAGAGAAATAGAAGGAATCAGAATGGGCAATGAGGTAAGAAAACTGTGTCTTTTTGCAGAAGATATGATGATATACTTGGAAAATCCTAAAGATGCAAATAAAAAGTTTGTTGAAATCACTAATAATTTTAGCAAATTAGCAGAATATAAAGTAAACCTACACAAATCATCATCATTTGTATATATTACCAGCAAAACCCTTCAAGAAGAGATAGGTATCTAACTCTAAACAGTATAAAATACCTGGGGTACACCTGCCAAAACAAACACAGAAATTATATGAACAAAATTATATTAAAAAAACCTTTTTATACAAATAAAATCAGATTTAAATAATTAGAGCAACATTAATTATTGATGGGTATGCAGGGACAATAAAATAACACTTGTACCTAAATTAATCTATATATTCAATGCATTCTGATTAGATTATCAAAAATACCTATTTTACTGAGTTAGAAAATATTATAACAAAATTAATTTGGAAGAACAAAAGATAAAGGATATCAAAGAAACTAATGAAAAAATGTAAAGGAAGGAGATTTAGCAGCAGCAGATCTTAAATTATCTTATAAGGTAGTAGTTATTAAGCTATCTGGTACTAGCTAAGAAATAGAAAGATACATTAGTGGAACAGGGTACACATACAATCTATAGCAGCAAATGACTATAATAGCCTTGTATTCAACAAGTGTAAAGACAATTTTAGGGGGATTAAGAATTCATTATTTGGTAAAAAATTGTTGGAAAAATTGAAAAGCAGTCTGACAGAAATTGGGCATAGGCCAGCATCTTATACCATTTACCAAGATAAAGTAAATAGGGATAAATGATCTAGATATAAAGGAGATATTGCAAGAAATATTTTTACAATTAATTAATTAATTTAGAATTTCCCCCAAGTTACATGTAAAAAAAATCCAAAATTTTTCACACTGATTTTTTAATACTTTTGTTCCAAATTTTCTTCCTCCCTCCCTCCTCACCCCTCCGTAAGAAATCAAGCAGTTTAATATAAGTTATACATGTGTAGTCATGCAAAACACCTTCACATTAGTCAGGTTGTGAAAGAAAACAGATAAAATAACTTTAGAAAGAGGGAATAACAAATAAAATTATACTTCAATTTGTATTCAGCTACCATCAGTTTTTTTTCTGTTGATGGTTTGCATTTTTCATATATCCTTCTGATAGCATCTTGCTCATCATTTCCTTCATAATTACTATTGCTAACTGTATTACCCTCTATTCTATTCCCTCCCCTTGATATTTACTTTATTTTCTATCTTCTTTCACCTCCTCAAAAGTGTTTTGATTTTTACTGCCCCCTACCTCAATCTGTCTTCCCTTCCTTTGCCTCTCCCCCCTTAACCCCTTCCCCTCTGACTTTCCCTCAGGGCAAAATATATTATTATAGGGGTAGCTAGGTGGTGCAGTGGATAGAGCACCAGCCCTGGAGTCAGGAGTACCTGAGTTCAAATCTGGCCTCAGACACTTAACACTTACTAGCTGTGTGACCCTGGGCAAGTCACTTAACCCCAATTGCTTCACTTAAATAAAAATATATTATCATACCCACTTGAGTATTCATGTTGTTCCCTCTTTGAGCCAATTTTGATGACAATAAGGCTCACTCACTCCCCAACTCCTTCCCCATTTCCCCTTTACTCCATAAGCTTTTTCTTATTTCTTTTATGTGAGCTAGTTTACCACATTCCACCCCTCCCTTTACCTTTCTTCCAGTTCATTCCTCTTATCCATTAACTTTATTTTAAAGATGTGTGGTAAAAAACAGAAGTTTTAGCTGAATCATTTGAGAGTTGAGTGCATGCTACTGAAATGGTTTTTGAAGGACCACCCTTTTGGGAAGGAGACCAAGAATGGTGGGTGCGCCTCCTGCTGCCCGGGAGAGCGTGGCCAAGCATGCCATACTTCCGGGATGCCAACTTAAAATGGAGGGTAGAAAGGAAGTTGGCTCTCTGTCTTGCGCACTCTGGCTTCTCAGTTTAGTGGTGTGATGGGCTCTGGTTCTTGGCCTGGCAGGCAGTTTGGGATTCAGTGAGTTTTATAAAAGAATATAGACTAAGCTTAGATCTAAGACTATTCATTTGTATTTCTACTTTCCTATTTTCGTAATCAGTTTCACCTGTTGTCTAAACAATAAAGTCTAATCCCTTACTGATTAAAGCTCAGAGGCTTCTTTTTCTTAGTGGTCTGAGAGATATATAAGGGAAAAATTAAAAGAGGAGTTTAATGATCGTATATCCAATTTTAAATCTCACAATTTTCATGACCATGAAGGGACGTTAAGGACCCTCCCACCCTCCCTAGTTTGGCCACAAGCCAGCTAATTTGGTGGATTTACCAAACTACCCCCACACCCCCACTGACTTTCCCTCATTTGCCTAATCTCCCTTAAAGCATTTAAGCCTCCAAAAACCTTGCTTTAAAGAGAAAAAAAGCCAGTCTAGTTTAAAGGGCAACATGTTTGAATATTTTGTTTTCCCTTTGATTTTTCTCATTGGAATGTATTGGGGTAGCATAATGTCCCAACTTAAACATCTAACTTACTTAATATTCCTTCATTGTGTTATCGGTTTCCTCCTCATTCACACAGCAAAAAATTTTTGGTATAATGGCATGGGTGTGACCATCTCCACTGAGAATGTGTTTAATATTAGTAGAAATTTTATGCCTGCAGTTGAAATAAATTCTAATACCATACTCATGATAGTTCAAATAACTACAAATCTCATTCTTGCTATTATCATTGTTATAATATGGAAAGAGATTAAAGGTATACCACGTGGTGAGAGAGATACTAAGATAGCTCCCTCTTCTGGAGATAACCCAACTGCAGAAACAGATATTGACCAGTTTTTAGAATCAGATCAGCAGAAACTGCTCCCCCTGCAGGAAGCTATAGAACATAGTAAAAAAGGAGTGCCAATTCAAGTTAGAAAATATAGCCCCTTTAAACCAAGTGACTTGAGCGCATGGAAAACAATCTTCCCTAGTTTTGAGAAAAATCCAAACACTGTAATTTCACAGTTAAGGATTATATTTAATACATATCAACCCACTTGGGCTGATGTTATTTGCCTTATGGAAACTTTACTATCCCCAACTGAGATTACAGATATTATCTCAGCAGGAAATGCCCTTGTTGCGAAGGATCAGGCCGTTATGGCGTGGCCTCTAAAGGATCCGGAGTGGGATTATAATAATGACAGGCAATTCCAAGAATTAAAAGACACTAGGGAAACACTTCTGAAGGGAATGGAATCTTGCTCTAGAAAACCGGAAAACTGGCTAAAATTTATAAGCATACTTCAGGGGGCTAACGAAAGACCAAACAGATTTTACGATAGGCTTTGTGAGGCCTCTAGACAATATACCACATTGGATCCAATAGATTTAAGGGATTCCTATATTGTTTTCAACATGTTTATTTGTAATTCACTGCCAGAAATATGCAAATATTTTCTGATGCAATGCCCAGACTGGATGACCCTCACAACTGATAGGATTAAGGACCTTGTGAATTATGTCTTTGACTCACATGAGGAAAGTACAGATGTCCCTAAACAGAGCATTCTGGCGCCTGCAATTCCTAGTCAGCCATATAAATACCAAAACAAGGGCACTAAGATGTGTTATTACTGTGAAAAGGAGAGGCATTCATTGAGGGGAATATAGGACTTGGAGAAGAAAATTTAATTACAAGCGAAATCAAAATAGAAATAGATCTTTTCAGAGCAATACAGAGAGACAGTATCAGAATAACTATAGACCCTATCAGAGGAATACAGAAAGACAGTACCAGAATCATGGTAACCAAGGTCTCCCTCAGAGGGGGGCACAGGAATGACAGGACAAAGGGGAGGAATGGAACATAGATAATGAAAGCCACATATTCCCAGACCCAGATTTTTTTAATGCTCTTTTGCCAGTCTATTCACCTCCCCAGAGTAATGAACTGCTTGTGACCCTCAAAGTGGGAGATACTTATTACGACTGTCTTCTAGACACAGGAGCTTCTAAATCAGTATTAGTAAGCAAACCAGACCCTGGGTGTAGAGCTGTAGGATCTTTGAAATACACAGCTGATTCTGCAGCCAAGCTTGCTGCATTAGAAGCTCCTGAACATGTATTTAACCTTTCACCTTCTGAGGATATTCCTTCCAACCTAACCTATGATGATTCTGAAGTAGAAAAGTGGAAAAAGAGATTTAAGGCGAAACAGATCAATGGTGTCTGGGTGTCTCCAGAAGGTAAGCCACTTCTTCCCCAGAAATTCTACCACCAGGTATACCTCTCTGTTCACAGAAAAGGCCATTGTGATACACAAGGCATTGTAGACTCTATTAAGAGAACCTGGATAGCACCAGGTATGACTAACACAGCATCTCAAATCTGCTTGGGCTGCTCCACATGTCAGTCTTATAATCAGCATGCTTTTAAGGCCAAAGCTTATGGAGGACGTCCTTTAGCTTATACACCCTTTGAGCACTTGCAAATTGACTATATTACAATGCCAAAAGCAAGACATAATAAATTTTGCCTTGTTATAGTTGATCAACTCACTCGGTGGGTGGAGGCATTTCCTGGCCCCTGAGCCACAGCTGCCTTTGTTGCCAAAATTCTTCTTAAAGAGATAGTACCTCATTTTGGCCCACCAGCCCGCATCGATTCTGACAAAGGCACACATTTCACTGATTCGATTTTATCCCAAATCTACTCTTTCTTGGGAGTGACTTCAGAATTCCACACTCCCTAAACATCCACAAAGTTCAGGCCAAGTTGAACGTATGAATAAAGAGCTTAAGAGTATGATTGGCAAATTATGTACTGAAACCCATTTGAAATGGCCTGATGTTCTACCATTGGCATTATTCTATTTACACAGTAGACCAAGAGGAGAACTTCATATATCTCCTTATGAAATGCTTTTTGGTCACCCTCCTATCCAAGCTAAAACTTTTTCCCCAGTTTATACATCACTGGTGGGAGGTGATACTTCTGTTGCCTCCTATATACAGGAATTACAAACTAGGCTACGTGAACTCCATGAAGCAGGAGCTGTGGTCCAGGCAGGACCCTTAGACTTTTCATTGCATAACTTAAATCCAGGAGATAAAATATATGTAAAGAATTTTCAGAGAACCAGTGGAACCCAGCCCACTTGGGAGGGACCTTTTCAGGTATTATTGACAACTCCTACTGCCATTAAGATTGGTGAAAAAGACTCTTGGATTCATTGCTCTCATGTAAAGCCTGCACCATTCATAGGTAAAGAGATTTCAGATAAAACTCAAGTAGACACTAAAGAGTAAAAAACCCTAACAGTAGCAACTGTTAAAGAGCAAAGAGAGCCCAGGGGCAATAGGTAGTTCCCATTTGATAGTCCCACTGATCAGTTACATGCTTTGGGACTAAGTCTTTGTAAAGTATTGGGAGATGGAAATTGCCTCTTTAGGGCCTTAGCAGATCAGCTAGAGGGTCACTGTAGGAATCATCTCAGACACAGACAAGAATCTGCTTCTTATATGATTAACCATAGAACTGAGTTTGAGTCTTTTAGAATAAATGACTCCCCTTTTGAAGAATATGTTGACGAATTAAAGAAACTTGGAAAGTGGGGAGGAAATGATATGATTGTAGCTTTTGCTAAACAGCATCAGCTGAATGTTATAGTTCATTAGTTGAATCAGCCCCTATTGAAAATCAGTGGGGGGCAGCTAGGTGGCGCAGTGCATAGAGCACCTGCCCTGGAGTCAGGAGGACCTGAGTTCAGATCTGACCTCAGACACTTGACACTTACTAGCTGTGTGACCTTGGGAAAGTCACTTAACCCCAATTGTCTCACCAAAAAAAAAAAAAGAAAAAAGAAAATCAGTGGCACAGACAAAGCTGATGCTAGAGAACTCCACATTTTCTACCATAGAAAACATTATGACAGCATTAGAAAAATCAATGACAATTCAGAAACCCCTGTCACTTTGGCATGCAGAGAATTGGGGAACCAGTTAAAACAGTGTGGCATACCCCAAATTCTAGCAGCTTAAATACCTTAAAATTTAACAAGCATTTCCTTCTACAGGCAAACCACTGAAGCACATGGCCTGGTTTTCTGGCCTACCTCAATCTCCCCCACCCTTTCCCCTACCTGTACCAATCCTTTAATCCTTTTTCATTTTTTTGTTTTGGCTTTAAGAGCACAAAAGAGTGCCTAGCAAATCTTTTGCTTTTTGTTTTTGGTCATGGTTTTCAAGTAGCCTAATGATTTTCAAATAACCTCTTCTGCACCTATTTTCCAGGTCAGCTGTTTTTCCAAGGAGATATTTCATATTGCCCTCAATTTATTTATTCATTTGGATTTGCTTTATCGTATCTTGATTTTTCATAAAGTCATTAGCTTCTATTTGCCCAAGCCTAATTCTTAAGCAATGATTTTCTTTAGAGAGCTGTGCCTCCTTTTCCATTTGGCCATTTTGGCTTTTCAAGCTGTTGACTTTTTTTCATGACCCTCCTGCACCACTCTCATTTCTCTTTCCATTTTTTCCCCTTTACCTCTCTAACTTTTCCCTCTACCTCTCTTTATCTTCAAAGTCCTTTTTGAGCACCTCTATGGCCTGAGAACAATTCATATTTTTTCTTGGAAGCTTTGGATGTAGGAGCTTTGACTTTGTTATTTTTTTCTAAGGGTGTATTTTGATCTACCTTGTCATCAAAGAAACTTTTGATGGTCTACTGCTTTCTCTGCTTGCTCATCTTGTCAGACTACTTTTTGGCTTTTAACTCCTTCTTACAGTGGAGCCCTGATTCCAGGATGCACTGTCCCAAGCCACAGGGGGTCCCAGGTGGTTCAATGTAATGAGAGGCTTGTTCTCAGCCTGCCTAGCCTGTCAGTAACCATGGACCTTCTTTCTTTTTAACCTGGAATCATTAATCTGATTGAAATTTGATTCTCTATGGTCAGAAGCTTGGTGTGTCTGTGGGCCTCCCCCACTGGGCCTCTGCCACTTGAGTCTGCTTACTGGTTCAGAATACGGGCACTTTGCCTTAGCTCCAGCAGAGACAACATCTATTTCCCCCCAGCTAACTGCTAGCCCCCCTCACCAGTGTGTGAGCTGAGTTTCAGAAGTATCTGCTGATGCCCATGGTTCAGAAGCTCTGGAGGTGTGGCCTGCCTGGGGCTGGATCTGTACTGTGTGCTGCTCTCTTCTCTCAGTCTGGTTCCACAGACCTTCCTTCTTTCCCTTTTAAGAAATCTTTGGCTGGAAAATGGTTTCCCTCTGTTCCTTTGTGGGTCCTGCTGCTCCAAGAATTGTCTTATAGCATTATTTTGAAGGTATGTGGACGGTTTGTGTCAGTAGCACCAAGGGTCACAACCTTTCCTCTACCATCTTGGCTCCATCCCCATTGCAAGAAAATTTGTATAACATGGAGCATATTACAAGAGACAGAGAGAATTGTGAGATATAAAATTTATAATTTTGACTGCGTTAACTGAAAAGATTTTTGTACAAATAAAACCAATGTAGTCAAGATCAGAAGGAAAGCAGAAAATCTGGGAAACTTTTTTTGTAGATAGTTTCTCAGATAAAGGTCTCCTATCTCAAATATATAAAGAACTTTGTAAAATCTATAAGAATGACAGTCATTCCTCAATTGTTAAATGGTCAAATTTTATGAACAGGTACTTTTCCGTTGAAGAAATAAAAGTTATTTATGAATTCAATTATGAAAAATAAAATAAATGAAAAGTGCTCTACATCATTATTAATTAGAGAAATGCAAATTAAAACAACCTTGAGATATCATTTTGCACCTATCAGATTGGCTAAAATGATAGAAGAGAAAAGTAACTATTGTTAGAGAGGATGTAGAAAAATTGGGACACTAATTCACTGTTGGAACTCTGAACTGGTCCAACCATTTTGGTAAATAATTTGAAATTATGCCCACAGAGTTATAAAACTATCTATACCCTTCAACTCAGTAATACTATTATCTGGTCTGTTTCACAAGATGATTAGGGAAAAAGGAAAAAGAACCTATATGTTCTAATTTTTTTTTTTTTGGTGAGGCAACTGGAGTTAAGTGACTTGCCCAAGGTTACACAGCTAGTTAAGTGTCAAGTGTCTGAGGCCAGATTTGAACTCAGGTACTCCTGAATCCAGGGCCTGTGCTCTATCCACTTGTTCTAAAATATTTTAGCAGCTCTCTTTGTGGTGGCAAAGAATTGGAAATGGTGGGGCTATCCATCAATTGGGGAATGGCTAAACAAATTATGGCATATGTTTGTGATGGAATACTACTATTCTATAAGAAATGTTGAGCTAATGATTTTGGAAAAAATCATGGAAAGGCTTGCACAAATAATAAAGAATGAAACAAGCAGAACCTAGAGTGTTGTATACAGTAATAGCAATTTTGTTATAAGAACAACTTTCAGCAACCAAGTTAGCTTGACTATTATAAATACACAAAGTAACTACAAAGGACCTATAAAGGAAGATGCTATTTGCATCCAAAAAAGAACTGATAAATAGTAGTATGTATGGTATGGATACACACATACATACACACACATCTGTCTTTAATGTCAGCTACCTCTAGGGTGGGGAGGAAGGAAGGAAAAAAAGAAAGTTATATGATAACTTTATTATACATTTAAAAGGAAAAGTAAGCTATACATAATAGATTTGTGATTTCATGTGTAAAAAAAGAGGAAAAACAGATTACTTCATTGTTTTTAGAAATGTTAGCATAATGTAGTTTTCCTATTCAATATATTTAAGTTTATTTTTACTATTTTTTTGATTGAGATAATTGTTCACCCTACTTTCTCAAGTTCAGCTTAAATATAAGATATGAGATATATATTTGCATAAATATCTATGTGTGTGTATCTGTATACTATATAAAGATGACATGGTTCTATCCTAATTTTAATTCTATATGTACTTTCATTTATTTTTTATTTTTTCATAAAGCAACATTGCTGTATTCTACTTTCTAATCTATTTTGTTATTGTCTACTATGTTGAGTCTATACCATCAATATTCACAGATAAGCATGTACTTTTATCCTATTTATTATATTACTTCCTTTCTTTGCCCTGTCACCCTTTTTACCAAGAAAAGTATGGTTAGAAAGATGTACAACTAGACTTTTCACCCAGACCACAATCATCAATATTTTATTTTTTCGATTATATTGGGAATCTTATTCTATTTGTGTTTTGTGGGGGTTATAATTTTCCAGTCTGTAAGAAAAATCACTGAGGTAGAGCTCTGAGCCAATAGCACTTTATTAAAGAGTCCGTGGTCCCCTCTAATGAAGTGGACCTCAGATCTTCCTCATGATCTGAGATGCCCCCTTCTTCCAGGGACTTATTTTTAGAAGGCTTAATACCAGATTTGATAATTGAACATTCTAGAAGGGCTACACAAAATGCAAAATCCCATTGGTTAATAGACTTTGCTTTGAGGGCCAAAAAATAATACATCAGCTAGAATTGGTATGTCAGTGGTGGGGGCGGGGTGGGGGTGGGGTTCAGGTTGGGAAAAGCATGCTGTATTTCCATTGATTAAGTGATCATAAGATGGTGATAAGATGGTTACCTGCTCATGGTGGGCAAGAGAGAGTGGCCCAGAGGCACAAAAATTAGTTGGGGAATTTTCCATGTAATTGAGTCACTTCCACCACACTAGGATTGGTCTCCATAACAAGTTAAAATAAGGATGGAGGGCCTCTAGTTAACTTCCTATGATTAAGCAAGTGAATTTACAATCTACAGTTCCCAGCTCTAGGGTCTAATATATAGAAGTTATAATTACTACCCCTATGTACTCATATCAAATAATAGTGATTGGAATAGGGTGGAGATCATAATGAATCATATCTCATACTTTGCTTATAATAATTGTTTAATATGTGCTTTTTCATTAATTTGTTCTTCAGCCTCTCTACTACAGATGACTATTATTGGTCCCATTCTTGTTGTTTCTCTTTAGCTTCCTTTAGCTACAGTTGCTAAAATCATTATAATTCTGGTTCCTCAATGCAGGTCCTAGGGTCGGTTAGTCTCAGTAGCTACACTGAACTGTCTGTCCTTGACCAGCCAGCAAGCATGGCTGACAATTGCTCTTTACCCATGTTCCCTTTAGAAGTGGTGTTCTAGGATATTGAAGTAGTCCTGGGTGGGTTGACTGGGGTTTCATTCCTTGTGTAAAGGATTGAATTCTTCAATCCCCTCAATAAATTAATCAATTAGACAAAATTAGCCTTTTTTTTTTTAATGAGGCAATTGGGGTTAAGTGACTTGCCCAGGGTCACACAGCTAGTAAGTGTTATGTGTCTGAGGCCAGATTTGAACTCAGGTCCTCCTGACTCCAGGGCCGGTGCTCTATTCACTGCGCCACCTAGCTGCCCCATAATTAGCTTTTAAAACTATACATACAAGATTGTTTATACTTAGTGTATATAAGTATATAAGAAAAGAACTTAGTGATTAGGTAAATGAACTAGCTAACCACACCCATATGGCTTTAAACTGGAAAAAAATGTCTGCAACTGGTTCTTCAACTAACAGAACAGCACAGCAGTGGTCTACTCTAACTTCAGGAACTGAAGATTCCAGTTCCAGAGTATAATCCGAGGCCCTGAGGGGAAATTGTTCTTGTAGAAGATAAGAGAGAAAAACCCTACCCACTTTGATCATGCTATCAGAAAATTTGAACCTGTAGGAGATAATGAATTTAACAGGTAGAAAAGAAAGACTCAGCAAGGACAAAAGAGATGGACAAATATGGATACAGAAAGATGGTATCCAAAGGGAAGGGAATCTTTACAGAGCATGACATCTATCAGAGAAATATTCTGGCTATACTACAAAGTCACTGACCTGTAAGGGCAAAAGTAGTCATTTGCCCTTCTGGGTACACCAAACCACAAGTGCAGGTATGAATTGAAGGAGAAGCCCTGGAAAGGATGCTGCAATAGTCTCTATCACCCCTGCATCCTCCAAAATGAGATCATAGTGGTCTCCAGGCTCAGAATCCTGCCATTGTTCTGGACTGAGATGCTAAGCCCAAGCCAACCACTTTCCTATCTAGCAGTCTTAGATGAGGCTGCACAATCCCCTTCCTCTTTCCTCCAAAAGTCCTAAAAGAGGAATATAAAGGAAGGGATTTACATCCTTTCCCCTTCCTGCAGTAATTGATAGTGTGAAGGAACCCAGCATTGAGATTTTCTAGACAGTGTTGCTAAGGGAGCGCCATTATTTTTTGGAGTCTGTTCCCTCTCACTGTTCTGGATAAGGTTGTGGAAAAGAGAATCGGACCATTAGCACTGGATCAGACCTTGATCTTTTAGTGTGGTCCTTTGTTGTTGTATCTTTTAATTGGTGGGGTGTGGTAGATATTAGCATCAGAGATGACCTGACTGATATTTCTTTGAGCTCATTTTTCATATTTCTCATTTCTCTTCTTCATTTGGCAACATTATTTTTCACTGTTCCTAAGGTAAAGAGAAACCTAGCCTTGTTTAGAACATTTTTTGCTCACTATGTTTGCTAGATATCCCACTTTAGAAATCTTCCCATAATTCTCTAAACCCCCTGAGGCTATCTCCACTGGTATTTCCTAAACCCAAGCATCTTTGTCTACCTGACTAATATACAAAGAGAAAAATAAGAAGCAGCAGGGATCTTGTGAGCTGTGACAGTCATTTAACTTATTTAACTATTGCTAAGGGCAGGGGGTTAAACCAAGCAGAAACATTTTATGCGTTTTCACATAGCAACGTGGTAATTAGAACAGAAGACTGGTCTTCCTGTGGATTTTAGACTTAAAATTTGGGAAAGCAATAAATGTGAAAAAAAGAGAGTGGTAAAATTAGTATTTGGTTGCTTCTTGGATGTGATATCACTCAACCAGTGTCCATTATCTCCTAATGCTGCAGGATGCTATTAATATAATTACTTTTCCTTTAAATAAAAAAGTACTGCCTTGTTGAAAAATTCAATAATTGATTTTTTCCCCCTTTATATCCAGATAACTGGCAGTGTAGTTTTGTTTAAACAGAAAATGGCAGGTTATGATCATAAACTTAAAAAACAAATTTGGCTGAATTATTGAACATTTCTCTGTCTCCACTTATTATTTTGCTGAAAAAAGGTTGATTTCATTAACTAATGCTTAGGAGTGGCAGAGATGATTCCATCTTCCAATAAAGTATATCTCATAAATATATATTTTACTGTCTTATTAAAATTATACTCCCTTTTTTGAAAGTGTGCCTGTCCTGGAAAATTTGAATTGTGTGTGTGTGTCTATGATGGCTCTTTGTAGAGAATATAAAGTGTTATATAAAAAAATGAATCATCTACTTTGGCCTAGTAAGCTTTCAAGATATGGAAATTGAAAATATGAATTAGCTACTATAAAATTGCTATAGGTTAAAAGTCATTACAAATGATATCATTAATAGAAGATAATGTATAATAAGGTTACTTTTGTGTATTGATATATGGCTGAAAGAAATATTGCTTGTTGGTATGGCTACTTAATCACCAAGTGCTGCTTTCAACAATTTACCTGATCCTATTTTGCAAAAAGCATCTGAGCTTGAAGAACTCTGTGCTCATACTGACAATTTGAGGAACTTTGCCTCAATGCTAGAAGTGCTAGGGAAGTGCCAGACTCTCTATGGTTCTCTGACAACAGAACACTTTTTATTTCCTATCTTTGCCTCTCTCTGGATATCTATGAGAAGTGCTATGTAGGGTATATGGATTGATGTGAATTTAATGAATGAAAAATCAGCTCTGAACACCCATAAAATTTCAAAACCACACATCTTGACCTTTCTATATTTCTCTGAGCCCTGTCAATGTGGTCTTGGCATAAAGACGTTATCTCTGCAAAATACCAGTCAAAATACAGTTGCACAGGGGCCGCTAGATGGCGCAGTGAATGGAGCTCCAGCCCTGGATTCAGGAGTACCTGAGTTCGGGTCCGGCCTCAGACACTTACTGGCTGTGTGACCCTGGGCAGGTCGCTTAACCCTGATTGCCTCACAAACAAAACAAAACAAAATAAAATACAGTTGCACTTAGCTCTTTTCACTGGGCATAGAATGAACAGTGGCAATAAAACAATATACAGTGAAATATCTCTCAAGGAACTTCATGTTTCTCCAATGCCTAGGTAGCCTCAAACTCATACATAGTTTGTCATGAATGCAGGAGTTACTCAAAATGCAAAGTTCCATGTCCTTAGCCTCCAAGGCCACTACTCATGAGAGTGAGCAAAGCAGAGCAGAGTCTACAACATAGTTCACAACTGTGCTTAATTCACATTTTTAGTAGGATTAGTGATTATGTGAACACATAGGAACTCTGGACTCAACTTCTTATGGTAAAAGGTCTTGGACTTTGAATCTGGTGCACACTGGAACACCTGATCAGTACATTTCCATTTGGTGGGTGTCTTGTCACTGAAAGGGATCCTTGATTGCTTCTCAACATAGCTATCTCATCTTTGTGGAAGAGCAAGGGTATAGGGAACATCATACCAGATACAGAAAATTTAAAAAAAACACCCTCTTTTTATTCTGCTTGCTGTCTTACCTACTTTGTCCTTCTCCTGTCTCTGACTTTGCTAACTTTACTCTACAACAAGAAATGAGTTCCTTAAGTGCAGGGGTAGTGTTTTTGCCTTTCTCTATATATCTAACACTTAGCATAATTCCTAATGCATAGTAAATGTTCGGTAAATATTAGTTGATTCACTCACTTTAATTCCTATTTTTGGAAGTGCATCTTATCTTTTCTGCCCTTCAAAGTTGTCAGCTTGACTATGGCACCTCCTATTTTCTCCTGCTTCTCATCACTTATATGTGCCTATTTCATCCCTTGATCCTTATCTGCAACCAAAGTGATACCACTCTTTGCAGCAGAGAAGGCACAGGTAGGACAAGAAGAGTGCTGCATGATGACAAATAACACACCATGGTTCACACAATTCAGTTGAATAATATTAAGCCCTTATTATCTGCCCATCACTTTGTTAGGAACTAAGAGTTCACAAAGCCATCAGTGAAAAGAGTCCTTTCATTTAAGAGGCTTATATTCTACTGGGAGGAAACAACTTCCATTCAGATAAATAAATGCAAATATACTCAAAATACTACAAAATAATTGGTGGGTGTTTGGCAGCAATAATAATTGGGAAGATTAGTGAAGGCTTTAGGTAATATGTAGCTTTTGAGTTGTGCTTTGAATGTAATTTGGGATTTCAAGAGGCACAGTTGAAGAAGGAGAACATGTCAGCTATCCTGTGCAAAGGCCCAGATGCAGGAGGTGGTTAGAGGTAATTGGGACTCACTGAAGGTTCTTGAACAGGGGAGTGATATAATAATACCTGTCCTTTAGGAATATTTATTTGATTGGAGGATGGATTGGGTGGGAGAAAAACTCATAATAGTCATGTAATACCCTGGGACTTCATGCTTTTATCATGGTAATGTGAGATTTAAAATTGGATATTAGATCATAAATCTCCCCTACTTAACCTTTCCCTTAATTTATCTCCCAGACTAGTAAATGGAAGAAGCTTTTGGTTTTCTAGATAGACTTTTTATTGTTATGGTAGTCACAAGGTGATGTTGATTAGAAGGATAGGAAAGTAGAAACACAATACAAATCGTCTTAAGTCTAAGCTTAGTCTATATTCCTTATAAAAACTCACCAAAAGAGAAGGCCACCTTTGGAGAGAGAGAGACCGTCTGTGCCTCGCAGTCAGGAGACCAGCAGAGCAGGAAAAAGCCTCCACTTCCGTTCTCTCCTTGCCTTTTCAGCTTGCACCCCGGAAGTCGAGTGCATAGCAGGCAGTCTGACATGCGCAGCAGGCGCACTGGCGTGCGTAGCTCATGCCATTGGTCTCCTCCCCGAAAGGGTGGTCCTTCAAAAAACTGGCGTCTTTCAGTTAACCTGACTGTTAAAAAACTTTCATTTTTTTTTTTACCACAGTAATTAGTGGTAGAGATGAGATATAAATTATAAAGCATCTTTTAAATACTTTTTTTGTCCTGCCATTGAATAGTAATTACCTTTTAATCCTCTTCACCATCTTCATTTCAATATTCTAATCCTTTCCAAGAAAAATGTACAATTCCCAAATCACCCATAAAATTCTTCCATAAAATGGAAATGTCCAAGAGCTAGAGCATGAAAGGGATGGAGATGATGTGTGCACAATGTACTTCTTTCACCATTCAAGTAAGAGGGTTATAAATTTATAACTGAAAAGGATTTTTAACAAGCATCCAGTTTAATCCCTTAATTGGAAAGATGAGGAAACAAAGGCCCAGAGACAGGAGGTGATTTGCCCAAGATCAAAGCAGAGCTTTTCACTTGTTATGTCTCTGGCATGAATCTGGCTATCTTTAAGTTTACAAGACCTTCATCTTAATAATGATTTTTTTCTGAAATAAAATTTAACTACAGCAAAAATAATTATAATGAGATTTTACATCTCTCAAAAATATGAAAGTCATTTTAATGTCTTTTCATATTTTTCTAATTCTTTAATTTCAAGTGTTTCTATTATTCCTGTTCCCCATCTCCTTTTATGTTCATTGCACCTTTTAAAAAAGGACCCCTCAGAATTATGTTACCTTGCACTAAGGAAAAAGGGAAAAAATATCCTTTGGAAATTTCTTAGGTAGATGCTCCTATTTAGCCAATAACTCCAGGGAGAACAAGAATTTAAAGAATGCAAATTAATTATAGCTCATTTATGTCAAGAAAGGCAGGCACAGGGGCCAAGAACTACAAAAGCACTGAAATGTAAGAAACAGCAAGCAAAGGGGAGGCAGAGTAATTAGCTACCTGTGACCATAGGAGAGATGGATAATTATAATGAAATCTATTAAATCTCAGAAAGATGCAGAAGGGTCCAAACTCCAGATGTGCAGCTATACTTTTAGCCTTAGAACAGTCATTTTAACAACCACTTATTTCTGTATTATTATTTCATATTCTTTTTACTAAATCAAATCACATTCTTCTGACAGTAGACAAGTGGCACCATCCCTGCTGAGGAAGAACATAATATTTCTCATTAATGATGCTAATCATGATTCTACATAGTTTTGCTCCCATCTTGTTTTTAGACACGTCAATATCTGAAATTTGTTTAGTAGCATATGACTTTGATTATGTGCTAATAAGACCTCACACATTCAAACCCACTGGAAAAGGAAACAGTAATTACTATGAACCAACATGTTTTCTCAAGGTACAAAACTAGTTGTTATTCAACAATGATGAGCATAGTTCTCTGTAATCAATTCTCAGTGTAGTTTGAGTCTTCATTTTATATTTGATTTGCAGGAAGATGTAACAAAGCTCAGACAAGTTCATTATAGTAATAACTCTATTTTCTTCTGGAATTTGTTTAGGCCTCTATGGTATAATAAAAGTACTAGATTTGGAGTCAGATGACCTGGGCTTACATTTTGGTGCTGTTGCTCATTAGTTATATGATCTTAGGCAAGTCACATTATTTAATATGGCCACAGGAGAAAGGAGCATAGAGAATTTAAGGGAGGAAGAGAAAGAAATTTGTGAATCTTGTACTTCCTTTCCATTTTATTATTCCATTAATCAAATCTCATGCAATTTCTTTCCCTTCTTGGCAAACTCTGTCAGCTGTTTCTCAGCTTTTTCAAGGGTTAAAAACAAAATTGTATTTTTTTTTGCTTTCCAAACTTCAAGCCAGATTTGTTAGGCATTTGGAGTGCTGCCCCTTTTAAAGAGATAGGCTAGTTTAAAACAGCACAGTGGAAAGCAGTGTAACACAATGGAAAAAGCAGTGAGCTTGGAGTTGGAAGGCCTAGGTTTAAATTCTATTTCTGCCACTTACCACTGGTGTGACTTTAAACATTTCAGCTATCTATGATTCAATTTCCTCATCTTTACAATGATGATGTGTGGAAACTTTGAGGTTTTAACTCTTTCAACTTCAATTCTGTTAACAACAGAAAATTAGCTCTAAAGTTTAATCACATGACCCATTATTTCCTCTTTAAAACAGTTTTAAATTGACTAACAAAAAAACCAGTAAAATGGATATATTATTATGTTTCCCTCTTCCTCCATTCCTAAGAGCTGAAAGGTGATGAAACTTAATGAATAATTGTGATATTGCTACAGATGACTAAAAAGGCATGATCTTAATAGCAGAATGTTGTGATGGGAAGTCTACTGGAATGGGATCCATTTAGTCACGGCATTGAAAGGGACTTTGGAAGTCATGTGTTTAAAAATATACATTGCTCGGTATCCCTTCAATAATATCCCAACCATGTGGTCCTCTGGATTTCACATGAAAATGTCCATTTAAGAGGAACTCATTGTCTCCAGGTGTAGTTCCTTCTTATATTAGGTAGTACTAATTGTTAGGAACTTTTTCTCTTACATCAAGACTTTAAATATACCTATCTTTAACTTACAGCCTTTGCTCCTAATTCTGCTGTTGGGGGCCAAGTTGAACATACCTAATTGCCCTACCATGACACTGTCCTTCATATATTATAAGCACTGATCTGTTTTCCCTTGAGTCCTTGAAAAAATGCAAAATAATTTTAGTTATATCTTTTGTTTTTACATTGCCTCAATTTCTCCTTAATTCTACCTTCCCAGATAGCCACTTCCCTCCAAGACTTGTTCCTCATCTTTTTCTTTTTGTTATAGTATAAATCTTTTTTTTTTACTGCATTACCCTAAACCACCAAACTAGAGATCCTATTGAAAAAAAATGAGGTTAATCCAGCATAATCTGTTCTTGATGAATAAGGAGATATGATCTCTTCACAAGTCTGCCACTGTCTGCGTGACCTTTTCCAAGGAATTTAATCTCCTTGGTCTTCAATTTTCTCATCTTTTAGATAACAGATTTGGACTAGATGTACTCTACTAAGCTTCCTCCTAGTATCAATTCACATCTGTAAAATATCTATTTAGTCAAAGCATCAATTGATTATATGGATGTTTGATGTCATGTATACAAAATCTGAGATGGGAGAAAGGCTTTTAAAGACATTGCTAAATAACATAAAGGGTATTTTTGTGTGTTATAGTATATAATTACCAATGATTAGCAATTGATTGAAAAAGGAACTATATCAGTCATAAAACTAGGGAGAAAGATAACTGATAGGTAGAGGGTATGCTGTACTCATACCCATAGTATGGTGAAAAGAACACTGATTCTGGAATCAGAAGACCACAATCCAAATCCCAGCTCTTACACTACCTGTTCCATCTTCAACAATTCACTCAACCTCCTTGAGCTTCAGTTTGCACATATGTAAAATTAAACTGTCTAAATGGTCTCTGAAGTTACTTAACACTCTAAATTTATGATTCTGTGACCAGTACAATATAATAGTGTGATGTTTAAAATCTAAATGTGTGGTTGCCTTAAATTAGAAGCTTTAGCACCAGTCTTTGGGCATTAAGCATTTGTTTATTTTATTTTTTTTGCAGGACAATGAGGGTTAAGTGACTTCCCCAGGGTCACACAGCTAGTTAAATGTCAAGTGTCTGAGGCTGGATTTGAACTCAGGTCCTCCTGAATCCAAGGCCAGTGCTTTATCCACTGTGCTACCTAGCTGCCCCGCATTAAGCATTTATTAAAGCATACTACATATTAGTAAAAAGGAAAACACATGGAGTTCAGAAAGTTAAGAAAAGGCCATCTAACCTGGAACTCCAGCCTGGTCTGGTCCTCAAGTCTACCACAAGCCTGCTTTAGCCACAAACTGCCTCAGCAAACTGAGTGTGAAAGCTTTTTATAGGAGCATAGGTAGTCCTTACACACTGCTTCAAGCTGATTGGTTAGCGTCATCCAAATCCATTGGTTCAATGGACTTGTAGGTGGTCTGGAGTTGAGTTCAAAGTCCTTAGCTTCTGAGAACAATACCTTCTTAAGGGCTATCCAGGTGTGCTTACAATCTAGTTAACTTGAAGTAGGCTAATCAGCAAAGTCACTCTCACTTAATTCAATCAATTTAGATTAATCTCCAGGTGGGGCCTTTGAGTATCTGACAAATCCCATCAATTTCTCACAATAGGAACTAGACCTGCAAGCCATTGGATAGATCCTCTCTGGAGGATTTGTGGAATGCTATAAGCACTAAACAGAATGAGGAGGAATAGAAGATTTGACTTCTGAATCTAAGAAGGAAACATGGTTACTTTCTCTTCCTTTGTTCCACATTTTTCTGTTTAAGTTGAACTGCTTAAAGCAAGGTGGTTTTATCTTTCTCCTACCTGTGCCATGCATAAAGCTCAGGACTTCTAGCCCAGACCAAAAGGATATCTTGAATCTTGGCCTCTATCCTGCATGGCCTTTGCTTCCAAATTACCTCCTCCTCTAATTATGAAACTTGATTGAAAATGGCCAAATAACTGGACCCTTACTCACTAGCAGAACTGAGCTGATAGACACATATAACAGTCAAAGGGGACTAGACATATTTTTGTTTTTTGCTACTTGCTTCAATCATTTCTTAGACTTATGATAAATCATTGTTCATCCTTAGCCTTTATCTTCAAGGTTGGATCTGGCTGACTACATGTTTTATACTAATGGCAAATGAGAATATACATAACATAATGATATCAGCATATCCCCATATGTTCCTTTACACCAGCTGTTCTCTGTCCCCAGTAGTCAGGCAGTCTTGGAGGCAATTTTTTAGAAGAAGTAATTAACCTGGTCTTTGATATTTTACACAACTGGTCTTGAAACAGTAGGTTGAAATCACAAAGAGCTACATTTCAGCATACTATAAGGAAGTATCAAAAGAAGAATGCACCAGTAGAATTTAGCACCCTGTGAACCCATGGGCTCCTCTCCCCTGGAGGTATATAAGCAGATGCTACAAGAGAATATTTCAGGAATTCTGTGGATTGGATTCTTCTTTTTTTTTTTTTTTTTGGTGAGGCAATTGGGGTTAAGTGACTTGCACAGGGTCACATAGCTAGTAAGTGTTAAGTGTCTGAAGCTGGATTTGAACTCAGGTCCTCCTGAATCCAGGGCTGGTGCTCTATCCACTGCACCACCTAGCTGCCCCGATTGGATTCTTAATTAGCTAGAAAGATGGACTAGTTTAGCTTTAAAATCCCTAGAGGTGAAACAGCTATTTATTCCAATCACCTCAGCAAAATGTAGTGATCTGGTTACTAATTGGGTCTCTTAAGCGAGGCAATGTTACCTAGACTAGTTATCTCCAAAGTGGGAAACTCTGGCCCCAGGGAGAGAACATGCTTGGATTCCAAGTGTATGGGATCAAGTTATCCAAGGGTAGGAAAAAAAGTCACCTAATATTCTCCTTGCCATAAACAATCATGGGACTTGTCTCTGACCCAACCGTATCTTCCTTCTTCTCCTAATACTCACCTATTTTTTCTCTTCTCACTGCTTTGCAAGTTATTAACCTTTTAACTTCTGAGTCACACCTTAGCTTTCTGAGACAGTTACAACATAACACTACCCTGGAACACAGCAGCAACATACCCATCCGGGCAATTCAAGTATTTGAAATTCTATCACATATAAGAGAGATGAAACTTGTTCTGTTTGGCCCCAGAAGGCAGAGGTAGGAGTGGAGTAGATGCTGCAAAAATGCAACTTTAGGCTTGCTGTAAGAACAAACTTCCTAACAATTGGAGATATCCCAAAGGAAAAAAAAAAATTCTGACCTTGAAGGTTCTTCCCTGGTGTTTTAAAAAAAAAATTAGAGAAGAAATTTTATTGTATGGTATAGTGAACAGTTTTTTGGCTATGGGTTCAACTAAATGGTTACAGAAGTCCCTTTCAACTCTAAAAACTTGAAATTCTCTGTTTAAAGTACACTTAAGACTCTTTACCCCCTTTATACAGCATGTAGCAAAACAAATGACATCAGGAGCCTAACAGATTTGATCCTAAAGTAATATGACATAGTTTTGTCTTCTATACATGTTATGAAGAGGATTGGACTCAAACATGCTTATTGTACCATTTATCTAAACTTTTCATTTTTCATTCTTTGTACTCAGATATTCTAACCACAAAATGCTGTATTTATATAACATGTCTTTTAAAATATCCTAGCCAGAAATTTCCTAACCAAGTGTCATAAATGAATTGGGGAGAGAGTGAAAGTCTAGACACAGTTTATGTATAGGACAGAATACAGATGAGCAAACCTTAAGATACACATTCTAATCAATAGAATAATTTTGAAAAGCAGAGGTGAATCAATTAAGTACCAGAAAAAATAATGGTATCCCTACAACTGAAGTCTACCTCATTACTCAACTTTAAACATCTAACAGGGTTCCTCCTCATAAATCTGCAAGGAGAGAAACTATACCTAAAGCTACTTTGTGCATTAACTGGAGAAAAACATGCCCTTGATCAGGGTAGCAGAGAGTCATGTTTTTGAACTTCAAAGGGACTCATTCCTAATCAAGTGGTAAAAGCACAGAAGAATCAGTCAGAAGTATGTCTGAAAGATGCCTTCCAGGGAATCCAACCCTGTAGGCACAGAGTATTGGATGCTCTGTGTAATGCACAACTAATACAGAAGTGGAAAGGGAAAGACATATAAAGGGTGATAGAAGGGAAAAAGAAGACAGACTGAAAATGGTTACTAACCAAGCTCTAAGTGTTCCCTTGCATGTGCCTCACCTCCTGGAGTAGCCTCCCTGTTGGGTGTTAAGTTGGTTCTAGAAAAATCTCCAGCTAGGAAATTTCCAAACAATTGTATATTGAAGAACAGGGATTGCATGACTATTGACCAGGACTAATAAGAAAAGTAGGTCTCATCTATAAATATTTTGTTTTTCAGTTTGCAAATGGGCCTTCTTCCAACAATCCAGGAGGTTATAATGCAAATATTATCGTTCCTTCATTTCCAAATCAAGAAACAGGCTTTATGAACTGAAGTGGTTACCACAGGCCCTCAGTTAGGAAGAGCTATGAGAGCTTAAACTCAGCTCTTGTGATTCCAAAATGTACAGCTCTTTCCCCTTCACTACATAGTTTCAGACAACAGCAGCAGCAGCAGCAACAATTGCAACAGCAACAATAACACACACACAAACATTTCTTCATTCTTTATTCTTCTACTGGAAGCCTTCCTCAAGTCCTTGCAATTCTAATGCCTTTCGTCTGTTAGTTATTTCCTATTTATCCTGTATGTAGCTTGTGTGTGTGTGTGTATATATACACATATATATTTATATTTATGTGTATATTTGCTTTGTTTATCCTGTATGTAGCTTGTATATGTGTGTGTGTATGTGTGCATATATATATATGTATATATATATATATATATATATATATATGTATATATACATATTTTTGCTTGCATGTTCTCTCCCCTATTAGATTGTAAGCTCTTTCAGGGCAGGGACTATCTTTTAATTTCTTCTGTCTCCAGCACTTAGCACAGTGCCTGGTACATAATGGGTACTTAATAAATGTTTATTGATTGATAAAAACCCTTAATGAGGAAATAATTATTTTTATATGCTTTAATTTATTGTTCTCTAAATCAGAATTGCTTCAGAGTTAAGTCAGTGTTTGAGGATGTGGACAGGAACATATTGTCAAGTGGCACTGCAATTGTTAATATTAGGTATGGCTGGCCCAAGGCAAAAGTGTAATGTAAGAGAATAAATACCTCACTTTCCTTTTCCTGAACTGTATCATGTGTTCAATTTCCTTGTTTTATGTCAGGACCATATGTTCAGAGTTAAAAACAATCTGAAAAAAAAGAATTTAATTTGACATTTTAACAATCTATTTTTGGATAAATCATTATTATTATATTTGTTTATAAACTTCTGCTGTTTCATTTCATTAATTAAAAAAAATGTTCAAAAATAGGGGCAGCTTTGTGGTGCAGTGGATAAAGCATTGGCCCTGGATTCAGGAGGACCTGAGTTCAAGTCCAGCTTCAGACACTTGACCCTTACTAGCTGTGTGACCCTGGGCAAGTGACTTAATACTCATTGCCCCACAAAAAGTTCAAAAATAAATGTGGCTCCTTTAAAAAGAAGCTTCTTTCAGCATGAAGATGAAATTTAAAGGACAATTGATCAAGAAACATTTATCAAGCATTGATTATGTGCAGGCATTGTATAAAGCCTGATAATAAAAATAAAAAGCAAAAGTATTTCCTAACCTCAAGAATAATACATTCTATTGGAGAAGACAACATATAAAAACAGAACCTATAAATATATAAACACACATACTTAATAAATGCATATTATACACATGCATATACATAGATATATACATACACAGACATATAGGAACAGTTACCACTTCACTTGAGCAAGGATTGCTGGACACTAATGACTGGAATGACCACAAAAGACCTTCTAGGTGAGGTAGTGCTTGATCTGAGTCTTAACTGAAGCCATTTACCATAAAAGTCAGAAGATGAGATTAAAAGCACTCCAGGCATAGGGGACAACCAGTAGAAAGACACAGAACCATGAGATGGAGTGTTATGTAGAAGAAGAAGTAAAGATGCTAATTTTGTTGGATCATAAAATATGTATGGGGGAAAATGAGAAGTTTGGAAAGGCAGGGACCAGTTAGATTGTGAAGAATTTTACATGTCAAAGTACTTCATATTTGATCTGGAAGGTAATAGGCAGCCATTGGTCTTTACTGATTAGGGGAGTGACATAGCAAAACCTATAGTTTAGAAAAATAACTTTGGCAGCTATGGAACTTGGATTTGAGGGTGGCTCTCCCCATGTGAAGCAGGGAAGCTTATTAAAAGTCTGTTTAATGGTCCAGGTAAAAATTATTATGGCCTGAACTGTTCTCGCTGTGTGGAAAGGGGTTATATGAAAGATGCTATAGGGATAGAAATTTTAATATTTAGCTACTGATTGGGTATATGAAGTGAGAAAAAAAAGAGAGAGGACCAAGGATATTACTATGGTTAGAAACCTGCTACTAGGAGGATGATGGTACCTTTAGTATTAATTGGGAAGTTCAGAAGAGGGTAGGGTTTTGGGGAAAATGAGTTTGTTTGGAAATAAATGTTGAGTTTGAAATGCTTAGAAGATATTCAGTTCTAAATGTTTAACAGAAGTTGCTAATAGAGGACTGAAGTAAAAGAGAATCGGGATAGATATGCAGATTTGAGAATCATCTGTAGAGTGTTTATAAGTGAATTCACAAGAGGTGAAAAGATAACAAAGTAAGAGATTATAGAGAAAAGAGAGAATAGGTCCTGGGATAGAGTATTTGAGGACACCCACAGTTAGTGGTCATGACCTTAGAATCAGAACCCAGAGAGAGGAGACTATTCTGGGAGGAAAAAGTGATCTAGAGTGACTAATGCTACTTAGAAGTCAATAAGGATAAGATTAGAGAAGAGGCCATTAGATTTACAATGAAGTAATTGATCATTGGTAACTTTTAAGAAAGCAGTTTCAGTTGAATTATAAAGACAAAGACCAAACTTTATGGGGGTATAGAGGAGAATGAAAGAAGTGGAAATGAAGGCACTAATTATTGAAGGGTTTTATAGGAATTTTAGCTGAAAAAGGGAAGAAAGGTAAAAGATGATAACCAGAGATGATGGTAGGATTAGTGAGAGTTTTTGAGGATGCAGAGACTTGGACCTGGTTTTAGGCATCAGAGAAGAATCATAGGGAGTGATTGAAGAATAAAGAGAGAGTAGGGATAATTGTGGGGGCAATCTACTGGAGAAAATGAAAAGAGATAGGATTAAAGTTGAGCTGACCTTAGAAAGCAAAATGGCTATTTCATTATAAGCATGAAGGAGGTAAAGGAGGAAGATGTCATAGGGATGTTAAATGAGGACAAAGAAGAAAAAAACACATGGAAAATGTCTTCAATTTTTTCAGTGTTGTATGAAGTAAAGTCTTTAGCAGGGAGGGTGGAAGGAAAGCATGATGTGAGAAGCTTTAGAGGAGAAGAAAACATTTGGAATTGCTGCTGTCACGTGTAGGAAAAGGAATCACTTTTGGAGTAGTAGAATTACTTTTATCTAATGAGTTGAGATTAGCTATCATGAATTTGTAGAGGACCTAGTCAGCACAGTTCTGCGATTTCCTCTGCGTCCATTCAGCAGCATTTAAGTTGAAATAAAGGAAGAGGCAGCCAGGTGGTGCAGTGGATAAAGCACCGACCCTGGATTCAGGAGTACCTGAGTTCAAATCTGGCCTCAGACACTTGACACTTACTGTGTGACCCTGGGCAAGTCACTTAATCCCCATTGCCCCAACAAAAAGCAAACAAACAAGCGAAAAAGAATAGTGGATTTTTGGGGAGCAGCTAGGTGGTACAGTAGATAGAGCACTGGCCCTGGAGTCAGGAGTACTTGAGTTCAAATTTGGCCTCAGATACTTAACACTTACTAGCTGTGTGACCCTGGGCAAGTCACTTAACCCCAATTGCCTCACTAAAAAAAAAAAGAAATAAAGGAAGAACATAAAGAGAGTAATATAGTTTTGGAGTTTTGCAAGGAATGATGAAGTATAAGGAACTAGAGTTTCAGGAGGAAATGGTAGTGTAGAATTGAAACTAGTTCATTAAGTGGTCAAGATAGGGGTGGTTACTGAGTATAACCAATTCTGAGGTGGAGAAGAAACCTGTGAGCCTGGCATTGAATTCACTGAAGATGTATCAAGAATGTCCTAGGGTTCAGTAAATCTAACAGTTACCAGAATCTGGATTAGATGATATATTATGAGTAAATGGACCTCAAATAAGGAAAAGTAACAGAATGATGAAAGTAGAGAGAGAATTTGAAGGTTGCAATGGGAAGCAAGGGGTATTTTGAGTCCCCTCCACCCACATGACCAGTGATTTGATGTTATCAGTGAAATTACATTGAGTATTGGAAAGGGTAGATGAGGATGAAATATGGACCAGTTATCAGTGAGTGCTAGAAAATGGAAGGAGTAAGAAAAGAAGAGGTTTAAGATAAAAGGGTTTTTTTAAAATAAAGGAGCAGGGGTTCTATAGGGCACAGAGAAATGAGTTGGAAAATCTGGAGTTGTTCAAAGGTGATGATGGGTGGTTAAAGCTGAGGGAGAAGGGAATAAGGGAGTAGATTTCTCAGGTTGGGTAGGTAGATTTCTTCTTTGGCAAAGAAACACTATTGGTTTTTTTGAGAGATATTAAAATATATATTATTTATTTTTAATATTCATCCCTTTTAATTTTTGAGTCCCAGAATCTCTTCCTCTCTCCTACCACTTCCTCCCTCCACTGAGAAGGCAAACAATATGATATCAATTATACATGTGAAATCTTGCAAAACATTTCCATATTAGCTATATTACTTTAAAAAGGCAAAAAGAAATAAAGTGAGAAAATTATACTTCAATGTGCACTCAGAGTTCATTAATTCTCTCTCTGGAGGTTGATAGCATTTTTTATTTTTTATTTTCATGATGAGTCCTTTGAGATTGTCTTGGATCACTGTATCCATCAGAGTAGCCAAGGCTTTCACAGTTGGTCATCATTGTAAAATTACTGTTACTGTATACAGTGATCTCCCAGTTCTTCTCACTTCCTTTGCATCAGTTCATATAGGTCTTGTTATGACTCTCCCCCCCAAACCCATCACTTCATCATTTCTTCTTGTTCTTTCTTTCTCTTTTTTTTTTTTTGCAGGGCAATGAAGGTTAAGTGACTTTCCCAGGGTCACACAGCTAATAAGTGTCAAATGTCTGATACCGGATTTGAATTCAGGTCCTCCTGAATCCCAGGTCGGTGCTTTATCCACTGTACCACCTAGCTGCCCCTACTTCATCATTTCTTATAACACAATAGTACTCCCTCACAATCATATGCCACAACATATTCAGCTATTCTCCAACTGATGAGCATTCCCTCAATGACTAATTCTTTGCCACAACAAGAGCTACTATAAATATTTTTGTACATATAGATCCTTTTTACTTTTTCTTTGATCTCTTTTGGGTACAGACCCAGTAGTGGTATTGATGGATCAAAGGGTATTCAAAGTTTTCTAATTGTCAATTCTGATAGGTGTGAGTTGGTACCTTAGAGTGGTTTTAACTTGACTTTCTCTAATTAATAGAGATTTAGAACATTTTCCCACATGACTATATGAAGGTTTGATTTCTTCTGAAAACTGCCTGTTCATTCCATTTGACCATTTATCAATTGGGGAATGGCAATTATTTTTATAAATTTGACTCAGTTCCCTATATATTTGACAAATGAGGTCTTTATTAGATAAACTTGCTGTAAAAATTTTAAATATTATTTCATTGTCTATGGTACCTTTTAGAAAAAAGTAGTTCCTCTGATTATTTTTTTAATTAGGTATATTTTTCTTTGTCTGAAATTATAATTTCCCCCTCTGTCCTTTTCACTTTAGTTGAAACACCTTTTTACCACAATCCCAAAAGTTTCCCCCAAATTTGAACAAATTTATAGTTACAGCTACAATTTACTCTTATTTCCAATATTTATCACCTTTTTCAATTAGATGGTTGGAAGATGAACAAGTTAGATTTGGTTTAATTTGATTTTCTCCTCTACATTTTTTAATATAGCATTTGAGAGTTTGCATTTCTTTTCAAGGATATTCACATTTTTGACTACTTATCTATTCAAGAATGATTCAGTTTTTCTTCATATATTTATGTCAGTTCCTTATATATCTTGGATATGCAGGTTTAGAGGTTTTTGATTACATTTTCTGCCAAACTGCTATTTAGTTTCCCTGCAGTTCTTGTCACATAGAAAGACCTCTAGTAGTTTGTGCTCTTAGGCTCATCAAACACTAACCTCCTGACTATATTTGTTTCTAGGTCTTTTTTCTTTCATTTTACTTATGCTTTACAAAATAAAAATAGTACCAAATAACCTCTGGCATTTGCTAGAGGTGTGACCCCTTGTAAGCAATTCAACCTCTGTGAGCATCAGGTCACTTTAGGACTTTTGTCTTAATTCATACATGGGCTGTAATTAAATGAGTGATTGTCAGTACCCTATGTGAATGAAATCATAAATCTATCCTTCACATAAAGCAAATAGCTGAGGCCTTTAGGGGAAAAAAACTAGAAGACCACTTAGATATATTTAAAGATAATTCTTTTTAAATTATGGGTTGGACTAGATGGTCACTGAGGTCCCTTCCAGCTCTGAAATTCTGTTATGATTATTGCTTTATAACATTGTTTGAGTTCTTTAAATGCTGTCTTCATTTCTACTTTTTTCATTATTTCCCTTGAAATTCTTGAACTTTTGTTCATTCATAGGTACATTGTTATTTTCAATCTAGTTTTATAAAGTAACCCCTTGGTAGTCTGATTTCTATGCCAGTAAATTTGTGAAAATAATTTCAGTAGTATTGTCATTTTTATTATGTTGGCATGAGCATCTTGACATTTCAGCACTGAATTTGTAAAGTAACTTAGATAGTATTTGGATTTTTATTGTATTGACATGATTGCCTAGATCTTTGCCTTACACATTCCAAAGCAGATATTCAGGGTGAATTAGAAACAGGATCAAGAGTGGAAAACAAGATAGGTGATGGAATAGGAGAAGCAGGAAAGAGGATTTACCCTCATTTCTGGTAATAAACATGTCTATTCCTTTGTGGTCAAAATGTAATCTTTATTACGTGAAAAGGGGCTAGACATTTAGCAACTTTCTTGTTTTGGCACTTCAATTCACTTTAGTCTTGTACTAAGTTGATAAGTATGAGTAGCTAGATGGTGAAGTGGATAGTGATGGGCCTGATGTTAGGAAGACATATCTCCCTGAGATCAAATCCAGTTCTTTTTCCCCCAACACTAAACATTTTTATTTAAAGTTTTAAGTTCCAAATTCTACCCCTCCTTCCTTCCCTTATTTCTCCCCTCTTTGATGCAGTAAGCAACCAGATATAGACTATACATGTGCAATTTTGTAAAACATTATCATATTAGTCATTTTGTATAAGAAAACTTTAATAAAAGAAAAAATAAAAGTGAAAATAGCATGCTTCAGTCTGCGTTCAATCAATATTAGTTTTTTCTTTGGAGGTGGATAGTATACTTTATCATTAGTCCTTTGGGATTGTCTTGGATCATTGTATTGCAGAAAATAGTTAAGTCATTCATAGTTCTTCATCAAATAATATTGCTGTCACTGTGCATAACATTCTCCTGGGTTCTGCTCACTTCAGTGTACATCAGTTCATACAAGTCTTTCCAGGCCTTTATGAAACTATCTTTCTTGTTATTTTTATAGTACAATTATATTCCATCACAATCATATACCACAGTTTGTTTAACCATTCCCCAATGGATGGAAATTCCTTTGATTTCTAATTATTAGCCAATAGAAAAAGAGCTGCTAACATTTTTTTCGTACAAATAGGTCTTTTTCTCTATTTTCAGATGTCTTTGGGATGTAAACCTAGCAATGGTATTACTAGATCAAAGGGTATGCTCAGTTTTACTTTTTTTTTTTTTTTGCAGGGCAATGGGGGTACTCCTGAATCCAGGGCCAGCGTTTTAACCACTGCGCCATCTAGCTGCCCCCAGGTATGCTCAGTTTTATAGCCCTTTGGACCTATTTCCAAATTGTTCTCCAGAATGGTTGGACCAGTTCATAACTCTACCAACAGTGGAACAGTGGATTAGTGTCCCAGTCCCATATCCCCTCCAAGATACAATATTTTCCTTTTTTTTTTTTGTTATGTTTGCCACTCTGATAGGTGTAAGGTGATATCTCAGAGTTGTTTTAATTTGCATTTCTCTGATCAATAGTGATTTAAGAGTATTTTTTTATATGACCATAGATAGCTTTGATTTTTTTGTCTGAAAATTGCCTGTTCATATCCTTTGACCATTTTTCAATTGGGGAATGACTTGTATTTTTATGAACTTGACTCAGTTCTCCATATACTTGAGAAATAAGGCCCTTATCAGAGATACTTGTTTCAAAAATTCTTTCCCACTTTTCCTCTTTCCTTATAATCCTGGTTGCATTGGTTTTGTTTTTGCAAAAGCTTTTAAATTTTATATAATCAAAATTATGTATTTTATATTTTGTAATGCTCCTTCTATCTTCTTTGGTCATAAATTGTTCCCCTTTCCATAAATCTGACAGATAAACTACTCCATGCTCTCTTAATTTGCTTATGGTATCACCCTTTATCTGTAAATCATGTGCCCATTTAGACCTTATTTTGGCATATAGTGTGAGATGTTGGTCTCTACTTAGTTTCTGCCATACTGTTTTCCAATTTTCCCAGCAGTTTTTGTCAAATAATGAGTTTTTGTTCCAAAATCTTGGATCTTTGAGTTTGTCATATATACCAGATTGCTATAGTCATTTACTATAGTGTAATTTGTATCTATTCTATTCCACTGATCCAGTTCTCTATTTCTTAGCCACTACCAGATTATTTCAATAATTACCACTTTATAATACAGTTTGAGATCTTGTACTGCCAGACCACCTTCTTTCATATTATTTTTTATTTATTCCCTTGATATCCTTGAGTTTTTGTTCTTCCATATGAATTTTGTTATAATTTTTCAAGATCTATAAAATATTTTTGTTAGTTTGATTGATATGTCACTAGTGGGATTGTCATTTTGTTATATTGGTTCAGCTTAACCATGAGCAATTAATATTTTCCCTATTATTTCAAGCTGACTTTGTGTGAAAAGTGTTTTATAGTTCTGTTCATATAGTTCCTGGATTTGTCTTGGCAGGTAGACTCTCAAGTATTTTATATTCTCTACAGCTATTTAAAATGGATTTTCTTTTTCTATCTGTTGTTGCTGGACTTTGTTGGTGGTACATAGAAATGCTGATGATTTCTATGGGTTTATTTTGTTACCTTGCACCTTTGTTAAAGTTGAAACCCACTCTTATATGTACTTACTAGTTCTGTAATCCTGGGCAAGTAACTTAATCTTCATTGCTTCACTTTCTCATCCATAAAATGAATGAGAGAAGTAAATGGCAAAATACTACAGTATCTTTGTCAAGAAAACCCCAAATGGGGTCATAAAAAGTCAGACAAAAGACTGAAATGACTGAACAACAATAAAAGTTGTTAGCACAGGAGAAAATATCATGGTATGCTAGAATTTGGACTCTGTGTGGAAAAGTATAAGAAGAAATGATTTTGGAATTAGAGAAACTAGTTTTGAATCCTAACTGGTACATATTACAAGGGTAGTATTGGGCAAGAAATTTACTATTTTTTCCCTTGGGTTATTAGACTGTATCTAAGATTTCTTACAGCTTCCTATGAGGGAAGCCAGAATAGCTGAGTTGTGAGGTTGGAACAAAATTGTGCTCAAATTACTGTGGGTAATAATCTAAATGAGTACATATGCCTTTCCCTCATACTTGTGCTGCAGAAAACTAACATAAAATATGAGAGAAGCAGAGATTTTGTGTGGCGTTTGAAAAAGCCCATTGTATTTTTTTTCTAGAGCTAATTATCTTGGAAAGAGTGAGAGTTTGTGAGTCTATGGAGACTTTTCAGTGTGTTTGTGATGATGCAGCTTTGGGAATCTGTTGTTCAGGTGGCTTTCCCTCTGTTCTAAATATTTCTTGGGAAATGCATTCTAGTCCATGATGTAAGTTGCCTGACATATTAGTGAAAGAAACTATGAAGGCACGGGTGGTCAAGAGTTTGTGTCATTACAGTGTTACCTATGCTACCTTCTAATTTCTTGATTTGCCTATGTCAGACAGAGGTCATGGTACCATGATATAGGTGAGGAACAAGCATGGAAAGGTATGATCTATTCTATAAATACGGATCTCTAAAGGTCACATTTAGAGGTGACTTAAACATAGAAATGTCATCATTTTCCAAGCTATCACATTTAATACAATTATTTCATACTTTCTCTTGAGCTGGGATAGTCAAAGCAGCAAGATAATTTTCAAAAATATATATTTTTAGGGGCAGCTAGGTGGCACAATGGATAGAGCACTGGCCCTGGATTCAGGAGGACCTGAGTTCAAATGTGGCCTCAGACACTTAGTACTTACTAGCTGTGTGACCCTGGGCAAGTCACAACCCTCATTGTCCCACTATATATAAATATATAATTTATTGAGAATCCATCAGATCCAAGTTCATTTGGAAACATTGGGTAGTTTTATTCTTTAGCAATATGATTCCTTTTGAGTTTTTTCATGAAAGCTTTCTTCTCCACAATTTTGAACTGGCCATAGTCAAATTTGGGAGTAGTATTGATAAACTGCAAGGACAATCTTTTCCAGGCTGTGACATTTAGTCTGTACCAGCACAGACTTTAATAGGGTGAGAAAACACTTCTTTTTTTTTTTTCCTTTTTTTCTTTTGGTGAGGCAATTGGGGTTAAGTGACTTGCCCAGGGTCACACAGCTAGTAAGTGTTAACTGTCTGAGGCTGGATTTCAACTCAGGTCCTCCTGAATCCAGGGTCGGTGCTCCATCCACTACGCCCACCTAGCTGCCCCAAGGAAACATTTCTTGATCCCAACAACATGGGCTTTCAGCATGATAAAGTCATTGGTCATTTAACCATAGTGGACAAATCATCCCAGAGGATTAATGCTCTTGTCAGACAGTTATAATCAGTGGGTTATTGTTTTTGATCAGTTTCCCATCCCTGATCTGGCCAATCTTATAAATCTTCTTGCTGATCTTTGTGCAATGGTAGTAGCCCTTGTAAATAATGTGGGCCACAGAGAATTCCATGTGGACAGGATTCCAAGCTCTGAAACAGGTCACTTAGCATAGGCCTCAGTGGATTTTTCAGCACAGTTTCATTTTTCATCAGAGGCTAGTGACACCTTTGTAACCCTTGCCCTTGGTCATTCCAATGAAGTCAATCTTCTCATCCTGCCCAAACATAGTGGACACAGAACTCATTGTTCTAGGTTCTTGTGGGTCCAGTTCAGTTTCTCAGCCATGTTACTACCATTCACCCGGATCTTGATCAAATGAGATTTCTGCCTGAGAGGGAGCAGGCACTTCTAGGTATGGACAATGACTTGGATCACCTAGAAGTATTTTTCATGCTGTTGAAATCTTTCTCCAAGTGCTTCTCACCATCATCATTCTGCCATTTCTCACAGTACTCAGTGGAGGACTTCTTGGATTTATGCCAGTTCTTGAAGAATTGCCTATTACACTCATCACTGATGTGCCCAGAAAAGATGATTTTGATGGTCCAGAAACCTTGGGTGTTTGCACATAAGCAAGTATGCCAACTATGACTACAGAGGGGCATTTCCACAATGGTGATGCCCTCAACAGCTTCCTTCTTTTTCATCTTTGAACCAGGCCTTTCCAATTCCCAAACAATATGGGTCATATTTGCTGTAGTAAAAAGTTTTTAACAGTCGGTTAGTGAATACAGAAAGTCGCCAGTTTTTAAAGGACCACCCTTTTGGGGAGGAGACTGATGGCCATGCATGGGCTACGCATGCCAGTCCAGCTGCTAAGCACTCCACTTCTGGGGTGTGAGCTTAAAAGGCAAGGAGAGAATGGAAGTAGGGTCTCTTTTCAGCTCTCCTGGTTCACTGACTGAGCGACACAGACAGACGCTGACTGGAGTTCGACTCGGCACGCTCTCCGTAGCAGCATGTGCTTGATGCGGCTCTCTCCCCCAAAGGTGACCTTGGGTTTTTGGTGAGTTTTATACAGAATATAGACTAAGCTTAGACTTAAGACTATTTGTTTTGTATTTCTACTTTCCTATCCCTCTAATCAACATCACCTTGTAATTTCCAAACAATAAAAGCTCTAACTAGAGACCAGAGGCTTCTTCCATTTACTAGTCTCTGAGATAAAGAAGGGAAAAGTAACAAAGGGAGGTTAATGCTCTAGTATCCAATTTTAAATCTCACATTGCCTTATAGTCCAGAAAGTCTCTGAGGTGAATGGGCTTGGTGGGGTTACTTTGGGGAAAATTCTTTACCTTTCCCTGCTATCCACTACTTTGTTTTCAAGACAGTGAACCCAGAGACCCATGCCTGGGAGTGAAGAACTTCTGGTAGAACATATTGCTCTTTTTACTATGACTGCTATTGAGCTGGGTGAGCATAGCAAGAGAAGTTGAGCCATCCAGTAAAAGCTTAGAGTAGGAAGATGTTTAGGGAAGAGTAGGTCAATCATACTAGATCAAGATAAATGACAACAGTAATGATGATTTCAGAGTCCCCCTGCCCCATAAATTATCATAAGCAATTCTGTGAGGTAAGTGCAAATGATAACCTTATCCCTTTTTACCCATAAGGAGACTGAAGCTCGAAAGATTAAAGAATTTTCTCAGGATTCCATGGCTGGTAATATAGGTTTAAGTATCATTTGATAAAATGATTAATAGACAATTTTAGGTGAATTTGCTTTAGGCAAATCAACCTGTTTTCATTCAGGAAACCTCCTATATCATATCAGATAAGAAATATCTGAAAGTTAGGATATGAATTCAGGCCTTCTAGATTCTAAGCCCAACATTTAGGTCTCTGTCATTCCATCTTCACTACTAACATTAGAATACATATGGGGGCATCTCTAATTGCCTTTATTTCCAATATCAATTTAAAGTTTTTTCTTCACTTCACACTAATATAGTACACATTGTTTAATATCCACAATTAGGATTATAGGATTATAGATCTAAAGCTGGAAGGAACTAATAGGTCCATTATTATGACCTGAAGAATGCAATATTTCAGGGTTATATACATTTAAAAATTAAATTTGAAAGGAGATTGTCACCCCAAAGTAGTTAAGCTCTTAGCTGATAAATAGTCAGCACCATGGCCAGAGATGAAGTAGCCCTTAAAAGCTATAATTTAGTTCAATTGAGGGGACTGATTGGGAGAAGCCCAGAAACCTTGCAGAAGGTCTGTCATGTGCTAGTAATCAATCAATCAGGATGTGAAGATTGAATTAAAAAAAGGAGAAGGAACCTGAAGCTCTTTAGATGAATTTTCTTTGGTGCCTTTACATGATTTTGATTGTTTTGGATTCCACCAAACCAATTTACTTGATGAAAAATTTAAATCAAATTTCACTCAAACCCTACTGTAGCTAGTCAAATATTAAAAGTGGATTCTTAACATAATAAAAACATTATATTCATAAGTGGTTAAAATAGGAAAAGATACCCAAAATATGTAAAAAGATTTGGACAGAGCTAAAACAGCATTTCCATGTATGAGTATATAGTATATTTAATAAATAATTATTATTCAGAATATAGTTTTAAGTGTCATTTGGTAAAATGATTAATGGGAAATTTTCAGATGAATTTGCTTGAGACAAATCAACCTGTTTCCATTCAGGAAACCTCTTAAATTTTATCAGGTGAGAAATATCTGAAATCATATCAAGTGGGAATAGGCTTCCTACATGAATGGTCAGTTTGTAGATGACTAGTTAATGATTTTGCTGTTAGTGTTGTTTGGGAAATAATGATAATTTACAAGTTTGACACTTCTATTTTTCCTGTTTTGAAAGCTGATCTCCTAAGCATCTGAAAGGTCTAAGTATTTATTGAACTGAGGTGATTTTTCAGAGGTTTTTAGGACATTATCTTTATTTCATTTTTAGTTCATACCTTCTGTAGTGGTATAAATAGTATAGTATGGGAGGAATAACTCTGGACTAGAAATGAAGAAACTTACTTTCAAATCCCACTTAGTCACTCTGAGAGTGGTTGAGAGTCACACCTTTCTTTGGCCTTATTTTCCTCCCCTGAAAAATAAGATTGTTCTGGATAATCTACAAGGTGCCTTTTATTTCTAATCAGCTATACATTTCTATAAATAGTAGTAGAAATTTGATTGTTAGGTAGGAAATTTAGTCCTTTTGTTCCTTTGAATTCTTGGTTTTCAGTGGGGCACATTAAATATTTCAATCTTAATATCACTTTTAAGTGAAGATTCCTGTTTTCTCTTCATCATGATGATTGTGCTGCCACTGAATGCTAAGTCTCAACTGTGTGGTGGGCTTTAATTTCCTATTTTAAAGTGTTCACTAATAAATTTATTTATTTTTTATTCTGGAAAGGGGATCAATAGTTTCAAATACATGCTTCCCATCTCATCAGAACTTAATTAAAGTAAGTGTTTCTGACTTCAAGCCATTTTTATCTTAGCTTCTACAAATAATTCAGGGCCCAAAGAAAATAAACCCAAAGGGAATGCAGTGATCAAGATCCAGAATAATAAATAAATGACTGTTTAGATTAGTTGAGAGAGAACTCTGGTGGAAAGGGACAAAGAGTGGTTTGAGCTCAGGTTTCTTGGCTCTGAGTAGGTGAAATCCCCATTCATGGTTATGACAGTGAAATTTCTGTGGGTACAATGAAGCAGGGACCTTCTGTTACTCCTAAATAATTGTCGTTTTCTTCAAGCCCTTGAGTTTCAAAGGGCATAACAGAAATTGTTTCAATGTTTCAACCAAATTAAGTAACCTTTTAGTCAAGAGTTTTTTGGAAAAAGTAGGTATGCTGTTTATGGGATCTAAACTTAATATAAGGCAAAAACACAAAATTTTATTGAGAGGCACGTCACCTCTAATTATTATTTCCCTAATTCTTTTTTGAATATATAACTTTGAAGGTAGAAAGGACTTCAGAAATTATCCAGTTCAGATGTCTCATTTTACAGATGAAGAAACAGAAGTCCAGAGTGGTTAACTGACTACTGCTCACACAGGTAATGTCAGTAGTGGAATTTCATTCCACAATACCACACAGTCAAGAGAATACAGGTAACCCTAGTCTTTCCCTTCATTTTCCTATCAATAAAACACACATACATTTAAAAAATACCCCTTCTTCAAATCTTTGGAGAGGAAGTCCTATTGTATTTGTTTCATCAGACTTCACATTTACACTTTAACAAAGAAATCAGGCTTATAGAGTTGGAAAGAAAGAAGGAAACAAGAATCATATGTAGCGCCTACCATATAAATATAAGCCAGGAATTGTATTAAGTGATTTGCACATATTATCTCATTTGATACTCACAGAAACACTGGGAGGTATATGCTTTTATTATTCCCATTTTACTGCTGAGGAAACTGAGGCAGCATGTTAAGTGACTTGCCCAAGATCATACATCGAGTAAGTGAGGCTAGATTTGAATTTACATCTTTCTGATTTCAGGATCAGCCCTCTAGCCATTGTGTGACCTAACTGCAATAATATCATTACAGTTTTATAGCTGAAAGAATCCTTAAAGATCATCTAGTTCTCCTTCCTTATTTTACAGGTAAGGAAATAGAGACCCAGAGAAGTGAAGTGACTTGTTCAAGGTCACACAGTAGTAATGGCAAAGCCAGCATTCCAACTGAGATTCTTCTGAATCTAAATCAACCAATCAATAAACATTAATTGCCTTCTTTGTGTCAGGCATCATGCTAAGCCCAGTAGTCTTTTCACTGCACCATGCTGTCTCAGCAAGAAAAAGGGATCTCATAATTTTGCCCATTTTTTTTTACTGTTTCCAAGATTTACTTGATTAAATTTTCCAAGATAAATTCAACTATATGCTGGACCAATGAATAAAGCATGATTTATTTAAGATTTATTTAAATAAAGCTTCATTTCCTTTTATTGCTAACAGGTGCCAATCTTTTTTGCAATTCCCTAATCAGATGTATAAACACAGGCTGTTTTAATCATTTAGAAAATGCTAGGTAGAAATGTCACTGTGGCTTCATGGTTTATGTATCTTTAATATCTGTAATTTAGTACAATCATGAATATACAAAGGATTGTTGCTTGGTCCTAGAAGTGTTCGTTTGGCAAAAATATCCATTGGAAGCACAGTTGCATGAAATTATAGACTCAGGCTCAGACAGATAGAAACACATTCATTTAAAGTTTAGAACACAAATTGTTTTGATTGCTTTTTAAAGATTTACAAAATCTAAAATATGAGATGAATCCAGTAGAAAAAAACAATGTTCTAAAGATAAGGACAGGACAAATTAAGGTTTTTTTTTTACTGTTTTCATCAAACTCTGTTATCTCATATTGTAGCATCACATAAACTGGAACCTCAAGTTAGAAGAAAGTTAAGGGGGGGTCATATAAGTATTGGAGGAAAGGAAATCATGGAGGTGCCAAAAAATAATGAGCTACAAAATGTTTATTGGAAGCTTTTATGGCCATGAGGAAATACTTTAGGAAAAGAACATGTTGTCATACTTGCTGACAGAGACCCATTATTCATCTAGAAATCATAAATTTCCATCTTAAAAGGGTTATTTCATTTAAATAGAATGGCCAATGAATGGATGATAAATTAATGATTATGTGAGTAACCTATGTATGATCAATGTCTTTAATTTATAAACTTTGTCATTTGTTTTTAGTTTTGGTATGCCATTCATGAGGGGGTAAATGTGGTGTGTGGTGTAGAGGCTTTGGAAAAGTCTATATTGAATTATGATAATAAAGAGGAAGAAAAGATGGAGAAAAGAAAGGCAGCAACTGCTTGTTGGTCCTTGACCCTTCATCTTTCTCTTTTCACCCTGTCTGTTTTAATTGAAAGATCCCAAAAGGAAGAGAGACTGCTGAGTGATGGCAGTAGAGGAAGATTTTGAAAGTGGCAGTGGGAAGCAAAGATTATTCCACCTGCTTCTCACCAGGATTGGTGAATTCATAGTATATGAGAGAAAGCACAGCCAGTGCTACAAAAGTTAGCTAGAGATACATTTTCATCAGGAGGGAGCCAGATCTCAGTGAGGGCCAGAAAATGAAAGCACTGATAGAAGAAGAGGTGTATAAAAGGAAGCTTAATCATGGAGCAAGAGTTCTAGAGGGCACAATGCTAGTGAAGGGAGTTGGACATTGGGAATGGGGTTGATGTAGATGAGAATGAGATTAGAATTTAGGGTTAGAAAGTGGGAAAGGTTGTTCTTTGGTAGTTGGGAGTTAGTTGTTAGAGAGTTGTAATTACAGAGATCACCTGAGGAAAGCAAGTGATTAAAATGTTCAAGGTAATCCATATGGTAGGTGGTAAACTGTAATGCCTCAGAGGCATCAATACAGGCACAAGAAGAAGGTATTATTTCCCAAGGCAGGGCTTAGTACCCACCTGGCTACAAGCTTTCTGTAGTGAGCAGCTTAATATTTTTATTATCAGGTTTTACTACAGAGTTGTGGGTAATATTTTCCTAGGCCTCAAGTCCTTCTTATTGTTGTTTTCTGAATTCTGTCTGGGGTTTCAACCTCAGGGACTCCTCTTTTCCTCTAAATATTTGCCACATTGCCCCCAAAATATTTTTGCTTCTGCAGTACCACACTCACCAAGTTTTTGCTCCCTCCCCTTCCCCCATAGCTACAGCCATAAATATGGCCACAAACGCAGCTGGGATCATATCTGGTCAATACTGTTAGGCCTAACTTTCCAAAACAGCCATCTGTTGTTCTTTAGATGAAAGTTTGTGAGGTAAGACTTCGTGAGGTGAAAGTTTCTGAGGTGAGCTTTCTTGAGGCTGTGAATGATGTGAAAGTTGTGGTGAAATTTCTTGAGGCCTAGTCTGCTTCTCTCAGATAGTTGCTTCAGTAAAGTTGGCTCAGAGGTGTTTATACCTCACTTAGGCCAAACCTTAGCCCCTAGAATCTTCTATGAGGTCTTCTCAAGATATTTTAGGAAGACAACTCCTTTACCCATTTATTTTTGCTGCTCTGCATTCATTTTGTGGTCATTTTCTATCTGTTTGTGCAGGAAACATGGAGAACCTGGAAATTTCTGACCTACTCTGTCATTTCTCCAGAATGTTCTTACCATTTTACCATTTTTACCTATTTCAAAGTCCTGGGGCAAAAGGCAAGTGATAAAGCAGCAGGTTAAGTTACACTGGGAATTTTAGTCACAATCCTGCATAAGCATCCCGGGGCCATAGGGTTGTCTTTTCAGTGGAAGCAACAGTGGGATATGGCAGGCCCCTGTGTGTCTGAGCAACCCTTTAAGGACAGCACTGCTCATCTCCTGGTGTGAGGAAGGGACTAGAAAAGGTGTCATAAAAATGAGCAGATTTACCCACCCCTGACCTGCTTCCCATGCCAGGTAGGGATGCCACCCTGCAGTCAAAACACAAAAAAATGTGCAAAAACTTCTTCAAAGATACTCACCATTGGCTCATGGAACATACAGACACTTATGGACAATATGAAATCCAGGAGCTCTGAAAGATGAATAGTTCTTGTTGCACGAGAGCTCAGCAGGTATCACAGCCAAATAGCACCCTTGAATGAAACAAGGCTGGCAAATGAAGGCCAGCTTACTGAAGTCAGAGCTGAATATGTGTTTATCTGGAGTGGCAACAGTGAAGGAGAATGCCATGAAGCTGGTGTAGGTTTTGCAATCAGAAATAATCTAGTCAACAAGCTTGTATTCCCACAAAAGGAGTGAATGATAGGCTCCTGACAATGTGATTGCCACTTGCAGGAAAACACCATGCCACCATCATCAGTGCCTATGCTCCCATCATGACAAACCCTAATGAGGTCAAAGAAAAATTATGAAGACCTGGAGACTCTTATCATCGCTGTGCTGAAAGAGGACAAGCTAATAATTCTGGGTGAGTTTAATGCTAGAATGGGCACAGAATACTTACTACACATGGATGGGAAACCTTGGGAAGAATTGAGTTAGAAATACCAATAGCAATGGTCACTTACTACTGAAGACTTGTGCACCTCATGCCCTTCTTATCACCAACACTATCTTCCATTTGCCTAAATGCAATAAAACTTCATGGATGCGCCCTCACAGCAGAAAAGGTCATTTAATAGACTATGCCATCATAAAGAGAAAATACAGACAGAGGTGAGAGTGATGAAGGCAATGTGTGATGCAGAGTGCTGAACTGATCATAGATTTATCCTCTCTACACTAAATATTCAAATTCAACAAAAGCAGCAGCCCCAAGGCAAGAGGACTACCAGAAGATTTAATGTCAACAGATTAGAGCACTTCTCCCAGTTGGGGTCCGGGGAGGGGAGTGGGAGGGTGGGTCTAGGGATGGGGCTGAGTCAACAATCAGTCCACAACAATGGAGCAGAAAAGGAGTAGGCAGCTTTTAGAGATTTGGTGTACAGCACCACATTTACTCATCTGGGTCAGACCACTCACAAACATCAAGACTGGTTTGACAAAAATGACAGGGAAATTCAGAAGCTATTAAATGAAAAACAAGAATTCCACATGGTTTATCAGCAGGATAATTCATTTGTCTCTAAGAAGGTAGCATTTAACTCCATCAAAAGTAAAGTACAAAAAAAGTAAAGTACAAAGCTTATAGAGATGCAGGATGTTTTTGTTCAATAAGAAGGCAGATGAAATTCAGTTTTATACTGATAGAAACAATCCAACACACTTTTAAGATGCCCTAAAGACTATTTATTAGCCAAAGACCCATGATATATCTCAACAGAAGTGCTGATGGAGCCACATTGATTAGTGATAAGCATATGACACTGGAGAGATGGGCTGAACACTTCCATAATGTTCTCAACAGACTGTCATTAATGAATGCTGAAGCCATTGACCACTTACCTTAGGTAGAAGTCAATCTCTCTCTAGACAAATTTCCAACTGAAGAAGAGATTTTAAATGCCATCAGGCTCCTTTCCAGTGGCAAAGAACCTGGTGCTGATCGTAGTCTGGTTAAGATTTTCACTGCTCATAAAAAAGCTAACTGAAATTTTCTGGGTTATATAGCAAGATAAGGTTATTCACTAGGAGGTCAAGGATACCTCAGTTGTCCATCTCTTTAAAAGTAAAGGAAACAGAGGATCAACTAGGTGGCACAGTGAATAAAGCACCAGCCCTGGATTCAGGAGGACTTGAGTTCAAAGCTGGCCTCAGGCACTTGACACTTGGTAGCTATGTGACCCTGGGCAAGTCACTTAACCCTCATTGCCCCACAAAAAAAAAGAAGTACAGGAAATAAATTGTCCTGTGACAATTACAGGGTGAGGTTGTCACTTTTAGTCATTGCTGACAAGATTCTCATCAGAATCCTCCTTAATAAGCTGTTCCTTCACCTGGAAGATGGTCATCTACCAGGGAAGAAGTTGGACTTGAGAAAGGGCTGAAGAATGGTCAGTATGGTATTAGCTGCCCCACAACTTTGAGGAGAAATTCCAGAAGCAGAACAGAGGTCTGTACACAACATTTGTCAATATGATCAAGGACTTTTGATACTGTCAGTCCTGAGGGCTTATGGAAAATTATGTAAAAAAATGGGCTGATTGAAATTCATTAGTATTATACATTCATTTTATGCCAACATGTTTGCCTGGCTTCTGAACTTGTACTTTCCCAGTCACTAATGGAGTGAAAGAAGACTGTGTGCTTCCTCCCATGCTTTTTAGCATGATGTTTTCAGCAACTTTGTGCAATGTCTTCAATGAGGACAAACAGCATCAATATCAGCTACAACACTGGTGGCAAATTATTTAACTTGAAAAGGTTACAAGTCAAGACTAAAGTAGAGGGGGAGTTGGTGCATGATTTTTTATTTGCAGATGATTTTGCACTCAATGCAGTCTCTGAAGCTGAGGTGCAACATAGTATGGAATGATTCTCTCTGCTGTTTGTGCTAATTTTGGACTGACAATTAACACCAAGAAAACAGGTTCTACACCAGCCAGAACCACACCCTCCATACATGGAATCATTGGTTATAGAAAATGGAGAAGTTTTGAATATTGTGGATAAGTTCACTTGCCTTGGTAATATACTTTCCAGGAATGTACATGTGAGGTTGATGCACACATTGCCAGAGGTAGCTCAGTGTTCAGGAAGCTCTGAAAGAAAATGTACGAGGGTTACATAGCACTACCTACAAAAATGAAGGTCTATAGAGCCATTGTGCTTACATCATTGTTGTGTGCCTGTGAAACCTAGATGGTATACAAGTGCCATGTTAGAAAACTGAATTGCTTCCAGTTGAACTCTCTTAGGAACATTCTGAGGATCACATGTCAGTATAAGATACCAGACACTGAAGTCCTTTCTCTTTTTTTTTTTGTTTTTTTTTTTTTGGGAGGGCAATGAGGGTTAAGTGACTTGTCCTGGGTCACACAGCTAGTAAGTGTCAAGTGTCTGAGGCCGGATTTGAACTCAGGTCCTCCTGAATCCAAGACCAGTGTTCTATCCACTGTGCCACCTAGCTGCCCCTGAAGTCCTTTCTCAAGCTCAACTGTCAGGCATTCAAGCTCTACTGCAGAGAGCACAACTCTGATGAGCTGGCCACATTATTGGAATATCAAAAGAAGATGCTTACATGGTAGTCAGAACAAGTGATACAAGGACATGCTCAAGGCCCCTCTGAATAGTTTTGGAATTGATTGCATGACATGGGAGACACTGGCACAGGACTTCCCAGCATGGCGTGCCCACATCAAAGAAAATGTTGTTCAGTATGATCAGTCACAGTTGGGCACACTGTAACTTGACCCCAATATAATGATGTCATATTGGTCTTCTTCAAGAATGAAGGACAATTCATGCTATGTATTCTTTTCTCCAAACTAAACATCCCTCGTTACTTGTACCAATTCTTAAATGTTATAGTTTTTATTCCATATATGTTACTATCCTTGTTGTCATCCTTGTTGCAGTAGATGTCTTTGAGCCTGTCAATGTCCATTTTAATGTGTGATACCCAGAACTGGACATATTTCTCTAGGTATAGTTTGATTAGGTCAGAGTTCTTCGGGGTTATCACCTCCTTCAATCTGAATATTACACTTAGATTACTGCTAAGGTGAAATTAACTGTTTTGGCTGCCATATCATGCTATTGTCTTGTATTAAGCTTGAAGGCTACTAGAACTTCTTTCTTTTTGATATGAACTGCTTTCTAGACAAATCCTTCCTAATCTAGACAGTTATCCCTTCCACATTGTGACCTGGTTTAAGTCTATTGTGGGCCAGCATAAGAAAATAAATGAGATGTGGTGGCAAGGAATTGGAAATTGAGGGGTTGCCCATCAATTGAGGAATGGCTAAACAAGTTGTGGTATATGAATGTGGTGGAATACTATTGTACTATAAGAAATGATGGACAGGTGGATTTCAGAGAAACCTGGAGGGACTTACATGAACTGATGATGAGTGAGATGAGCAGAACCAGGAGAACATTGTACACCATATCAACAACATTATGTGTTGATCAACTGTGATAGACTTGATTCTTCTCAGCAATACAATGGTCCAAGATAGTTCTAAAGGACTCCTGATGGAAAATACTTTCCAAATCCAGAAAAAAAAGAAACTGTGCAATCTTAGATGCAGATTGAACCATACTATTTCTATTGTTTTTATTGTTGTTTTTCTTTTTTGAGGTTTTCCCTTTTTGCTCTGATTTTTCTTTCACAGCATGACTAATGCAGAAATATGTTTAATGTGATTGTACATATATAACCTATATCAGATTACTTGCCGTTTTGGGAAGGGGGAAGGGAGGGGATGGAGGGAGAAAAATTCTAAAATAGAAATCTTATAAAAACAAATGTTTTTATGTAACTACATATAACTGAAAAATAATAAAATACTTTTATGGGAAAAATTAATTGAATGAGAATTTTTTATTTTTGTGGAAACCACAGATGACATGAAAAGGCCAGTAGATGACATGGAAAAAGTCTAGAAATTCATAAATACATAAACCATATATATATTACTGTATAATATCAACATTTTATCTTTTAATACCATAATAATTTGGACTTCTTCTCTGGTACAAAGGGAGGGCCAACATTTTTTATACAGATTTTCCAGATTGCAGGGACACCATGCCCTTAATTCCCACAATGTGAAAGGGATAACTGCATTATATATTTGAATTTTTGAACTCTAAGCAAAGAACTTTACATTTATCTGCATTAAATTTTATCTTGCTAGCTTCAGTTAATCATTTCAGTCTATTAAGACCCTTTTAGACTTCATACCTGTCTTCCACTATGTTAGTTCACTATCTTAGTGAAGCCACACCTGGCCCATCCTGTTAAACCTAGTTTAACTTGGCCAACCCTGAGAAGGAGTATCTTCAGAGGCTGTGAACTGTGTCATCAACAGAGGACCAGTCTCAGCCACACAACTTGAAGGACCTCCTCTTTTGGGGGAGGGAGAAAAAGGTAGAAAAAAGGGACTCCAACAGGAAGTAGCTTTCTCTCTGGCCTTGGAGGAGCTTTTGGAGCAGACTGGCGACTGGCTGCCATAGAAATTATGGACCCCTGTTGGTGAGTTAATAAAATCCAACTCTTTGAATTAGCTGAGCTGAAAGTGAGTTTGGGTTTTGAGACAGCCTTTGCTAGAGCCAGGGAGATTATCCATTTTCCTCTTTCCCTATTCCCTTGTTCTTGTCCTTATTAATTTCACCTTTGCTGTGTATTTTATTTGCATTAATAAAACCTGATTTATTTGAGGTAGTAGCTTACAAGTATTTTCGGTGATAAGTGATAAAATGTTCAATCACTAAAGGAAAGTTCAACTTTATTCATCCTGAGTCATGATAAATTTAACATACAGTTGCTTGTATTGGGGAAAGGAGCTCATGTCAAATAGATCTAGTTAATTGTAACAATTTTAGAAATACAAGAAATTGTTGGCCTAAAATATGTATGTAGAAGAAAAAGAAAGGGAGAATTCATATTAATTTTGCTTTCTATCCAAATATAGAACTCCTAAGATACTGTCAGCTGAGTAATATTTGCTTTATTCATTGGATTAAAAAACAAACAACCATAATTGGACCAAATGCAGTGGATTCTTTTGATCATTTATTTGTTAATGATTGACTTTTAACTAGAAGTTTATATAGGGGAAATGAAAAAGTTCTTGCTACTATTTCATGTGTGTTTTTTAAAAAATAAAGTCAGACATCTTTATGTTCTTATTATTTTACTTTTTCCTTTACCCCTCTACCTGAACTGCAGTGCATCTATCTAGCTACTACTAGATGTTTTCCTTCCTTCCTTCCTTCCTTCCTTCCTTCCTTCCTTCCTTCCTTCCTTCCTTCCTTCCTTCCTTCCTTCCTTCCTTCCTTCCTTCCTTCCTTCCTTCCTTCCTTCCTTCCTTCCTTCCTTCCTTCCTTCCTTCCCTCCCTCCCTCCCTCCCTCCCTCCTTCCTTCCTTTCTTCCTTCCTTCCTTCCTTCCTTCCTTCCTTCCTTCCTTCCTTCCTTCCTTCCTTCCTTCCTGGAAGGGACATTTCAAGCTTTTGGCATGCTTTAATAAATGCTTAATGCCCAAAGACTGGTGCAAAGCTTCTAATTTAAGGCAACCACACATGAACGACACATGAAAATTTTTTGATCATACCTTCTGTTCCTTCAGTGTGTCACAGGGTATTGAGTATTGCACTTAAAATCAGAAAGACTAAGTTTCAATTTCTGTCTCATATACTTATTATGTTAGTGGCCATGGAAAAGTCTTAACCTCCTTAAACCTCAATTTTTATACCTGTAAAATGGGAATAATATCTATGGGACTAGCCTCATAGGCTTATGAGGATCAAATGAGATAATTTACATGGTTATCCCTTCCACATCATGGTGGTTACGGTCATGGCACCCCCACAATCTGGAAAATCTGTATATAATTTTTTGGCCCTCCCTTTGTATCAGAGAAGAAGTCTGAATTAAAAAGACTGGTATTATAAGATAAAATCTGTTAATGTTATACAATATATTTTATGCATTTCTAGGTTTCTAAACTTATTCTGTGTCATCTTCTGACCTTTGTGTGGCATCTGTGGCAAAATCCCCATTCAGTTTCTTTTCTTTTTTTTTTTAGTGAGGCAATTGGGGTTAAGTGACTTGCCCAGGGTCACACAGCTAGGAAGTGTTAAGAGTCTGAGGCTGGATTTGAACTCAGGTATTCCTGACTCCAGGGCCCATGCTCTATCCACTGCGCCACCTAGCTGCCCCTCCCCATTCAGTTTCTTATGCTGATTCATGATATGTCAAAACCACTAAGGGGGAAGTTACTATTTGGAAGGGATAACTATAAAGTGCTTTGCAAGTTTTAACATATGTCTAGTTATCCCCTCAGGGTGAAGTTCTGCTTTATCTTGACTGGGACTAAGCTTCTAAAACATTTCCTATCCATCTTCATACCATGTCACCTCCCATCTATGCATCCCTTAATGTCTCCTTTTCCAGCTCCCTTTTATCTGTTATGTTCACTCATTACAATTTTAGTTCCTCCAGGACAGGGTCTGTCTTCCTTGCTTAAATTTGTATCACCAATACTTAGCTCAGTGATTAGCTTACAGCAAGCATTTAATGTTTTCTCTCTCTTTTTTCCTTCCTGTCTAAATGGCAGTTACCATTATTAATATTCATCAAGGTCTTAGATTAAAATGCTGCATATAAAAAGACTGAGGACATGCTCCATTAGAGATTTCCCAGCCATATTGATATTGATCTATTTAATAACAGCCAGTCAAAGATCAGTCCACAGCAATTGGCAGACCAATAAATTTTTTATTCATCCATTCATTCACATATCTTTTCACTTTGTCTAGAAGTACATGGAAAAAAGACTTTTGTCAAATTTTTAATGAATTTAATCCTTTGATATATGAATTGTATAACATTGTGAAAAAGAAAATTATAATAGTTTGACAAGATTTATTCCTTTTTTTTTTTAGTAAGGCAATTGGGGTTAAGTGACTTGCCTAGGGTCACACAGCTAATAAGTGTCAAATGTCTGAGGCCAGAATTGAACTCAGGGCCTCCTGAATCCAGGGCTGGTGCTCTATCGACTGCACCATTCAGCTGCCCCCACTGATGTAATATTTTTAATCAGTGAAGGAATAAATAGCATACATATTAAATTTTCAGAAAAATTAATACAGTGTAAAAAATATCAACTTTACAAGTACAAAATGAAAGAAGCATCATTAGACAATAATTTCAAAAATATTTTTTTGGGGGGTATTAATAGAGTCTAAGATCAATGTAGGGAATCTTTGTGATATTCCAACTTCAAAAGCTTACATGATGTGAGACTCTGTCTAGAGACATACTGTTCAAGACTAGGGAAGTGATAACTCTGTGATATTCTACCCTGGGAAGACCCCATCTAGATTACTGTAGTGCTAGATAGCACATTTTAGGTTGGACATTGATAAGTGGTAAAGCATCCAGATTAGATTGATGAGGATGGTGAAGGTATTAAGATTATAATATAAAAGGATTGGCTGATGGAAATCAGGATGCTTACCTTAGTAATTACAAAACTTGAATGGTTGAAGTAGTTTGGTTTTTTTTTTTTTTAAGTGTAAAAGGACATTGTATAAAAGAGGGTTTTGACTTGTTTTTCACTGTGAAAGGCAGGAAAAGGATCAATGGGTGGACATTGCAAAGAGGCAAGTTTAGGTGTGATCTAAGGAAAAAATTCTAATAATTGATTCTATATAAAAATGAAATGAACTACCTTAGGTGATGCAGGTTTCTCTCACCATGAAATTTCAGTTAGAAACCTGGGAAACACTTGTCAGTTATACTGTAGATGGGATTCTTTTTAAGGCACAGACTGGACAGACTATCCAGCCATTTCTGAGATTCCGTCAATTCATCATGTCTTTTTTTTTTTTTAATTATGAGACAGGTACTTTCTGATCAGCTAGAATAATAAGACTACGTTATATAGGACTGGAAGGGATTTTTAGAGATAATGAAAATGAGATGAAGACAGATTTTTAATTTGCTAAAGGTCACAAAAATAGTACAACATAGAACTAAGATTGGAACAGAGGTCTCCTGAATCTAAATCCCTTACTTTGTCCAACACAAATTGATGTCTTTGTTTCCCTGTTTACTCTCTTTAAGTCTGAAGATAATTCCCCTTTGGTAGATAAAATGGAAACAAAATTAGGAGTTAATTCTGCCTTATTTCCATTGTTTATAATCCTATTCCCTTTCACTTGAAGTAGTGTTGCTACCCTTTCCTTGACCTTGCTTTTTACCCATTACATCACTAAGACAAGCATAACCTTTAAAAAAGTTGTCTTTAGATTTTATTACAGGCTGAAAGCACATACTGAAATTTAACTTTCCTGACACTTATTCTTATAGGTTCTTGCTACCCTTTTGTATGTGTTCTCAGTTATCTGTAGCTGTGGAATAGCAAATAGAGAGCTAGCCCTGGAGCCAGGAGCACCCGAGTTCAAGTGTCATCTCTTAGCCCTGCTATGTGTGTGACTCAGCGAAAGTCATTTAACCTTTCAGTGCTCTCGGCAGGTCTCTAACACTTCAAGTTTCAGACTTTCATATCCAAATGAAATCAAAGGTTAAGTTCTACCTCCCCTTCCTTCTTGAGGAGGAAAATGTAAGATAATGATAAGACAATTTTTCCATGAGGGCTGGGGTATAAAAAGCAAAATCTGAGAGAATGAAAAATAAACTCTTCCTACATCAGAATTTTGTCTAGGGATATTTCAAGACCAATAAATCCTCCTTGGCCTGAATTTCCCAATTCTGTCAGTCAATATTGGAATGCTTCAAAAAAGAAAACAAAAGAATAGAAAAGTTTCTAATGCATAATCTTCTCTCAGGGATATTCTCAGGTATATGTAATAATCTAAGATTTGGAAGGGGGTGGCTATGGGGAAGAGGAATATCCATGATTCTCTAAGTAGGTGAACAAAAGCTTTTAAAAAGAAAAAAACTTAACACTCTGCACCCATTTATCTGTTATTTAGAGACTCATTAAAAAATAGCAGAATAACAGAATTGAAAGGGATCTCAGAGGCCATCTAGTCTAACCTCAATTTAAAAAAAGAATTCTAGCTATAAAATCTCTGACAAGAGATTCAGACTTCTGCATAAATACGTCCAGGGATGAGGAACTAACTCACTAGCTTTAGAGGCCATCCATAACCACTTTGAACTTCTCCAGGGGTGGGAAAATTTTTCTTTATGTGGATTTTAAATCCATTCTCTGTCAAATGGCACCAAGCAGAACAATAAATCTCTTTCCTATGCATTACCTTCAAGTACTTGGAGAGTGTTTATGTTCATCAGATGATATTAGGATTGGAAGTAGGGCCAAATGAGTGAATTGTAAGTCATTGTTAGAAGGAATGGACTCAAGCAAAGTAAAACAAAACAAAAAAGAGTTCAGTTACGGTCAAAATTCCTTATAGGGCTATCAGTTTTTCTTGATGGCCTGTAGTTTATAATTTATTTTTGTACTTTTAAAAGAATGAACAGAATTTCTTACCACTGCTAAGACCTTTTTATTGACTTAACATCATGATTTGGCTTCCTTGGGGAATAAAAATCAAATTATATTTACTCAAATAATACCATTTAACCAGGGTCTAAAAGCAATTATTAGATAGGTAGACTACCTCAAGTCCTACCTCATCCATGAAAATTTTATTGACTACTAAAGTCTATGAGGATTTTTCTCATCTCTGTGGATGCTGACTGTTTGACAAGGATAAGACGCTTCAAAGACCAATAAGTTCAAAAAGATTGTCTTTGAGGTCACCCATTTCTATCATTAGTAATTAGTGACCCCCTAAACCTAGAAGATCTGATCAAAAGTTAGATTTTGATGACAAACATCAGAAATGAAACATTGGGGGCAGCTAGGTGGTGCAGTGGATAAAGCCCTGGATTCAGGAGGACCTGAGTTCAAATGCAGACACAGACACTTGACCCTTTCTAGCTGTGTGACCCTGGGCAAGTCACTTAACCCTCATTGCTCCGCAAAAAAGAAAAAAAAAAGAAATGAAACATTTTATCTACATGAGAAAATACAACATATCTTGATGCCAAAGATACTTCTTGTGACCATCACATCAATATGTGGATGGCCAATGTGGGATCAAAACTTTTATAATCTGGGGTGGCTAGGTGGCGCAGTGGATAGAGCACCGGCCCTGGAGTCAGGAAATTAAGTTTCTTGATGGGTTGCAGGCACAATTAAAAAAAAAACAACAACCCAGTAACAATGCTTGAGAAAATTTGATTAGAAGAGGTTAAATAGAGCATATAAATTTTCTAGTGAGATTTCCACATATAGGATCATAAGGAAAAGAGTGATACAAGAGGGATATTATATATTTATTTTAGTTTTTGGAGGTGATCAAGGTTAAGTGACTTTCCCAGGGGTACACAAATAGTATGTGTCAAATGTCTGAGGCCAAATTTCAACTCAATTCCTCCTGAAAGTACAAAATGCCAATACCAAAAAAATAATATTCTGGTTATAAATTATGTGATGGATTTTATACTAAAGAAAGCAATTTAAGATAAGAAGCTCTTTTTCACATTCATAACAATTCTTAGCATTTTTATAATGTTTTCAAGTTTAAAAATCACTTCACAAATATTGTCTCATCCTAATAACTCTGAGAGGTAGGTGCAATTGGTATTCCCACTTTATAAAAATGGGAAAAAACTGAATCAGACAGAGGTTAAATGACTTGCCTAGGGACCCATAACTAATAAATATCTGAGACTGGGCTTTTAAAAAATAATATTTTACTTTTTTTACCAGTTACATGTAAAAATAATTTTTAACATTAATTTTTTTATTAATTTGAGTTCCAAATTTTTTCCCTCTCTCTTTTTGTCCTTTCTACCCTCCCTGAGATGGTAAGCAATTTTGACATAAGTTATGCATATGCAATCATGCAAAACATATTTCCATATTAGTCATTTTGTGAAAGAAAACACAGACCAAAAACAATCCATACACAAAAAAAGGAAAAATGGTATGCTTTGATCTGCATTCAGATTCCATCAGTTCTTTCTCTGAAGGTGGATAACATTTTTCATCATGAGTCCTTTGGAATTATCTTAGATCTTTGTATCACTGAGAATAGCTGTCATTCCAGTTTACCATCATAAAATATTGCTGTTACTGTGCATAATGGTCTCCTGGTTCTGTTCACTTCACTTTACATCACTACATGTCTTAAAAATCTGGAAAGCCAGATTTTTTCTGAAATCATCATGCTTGACATTTCTTATAGCACAATTGTATTCTATTACAAACATATATCGCAACTTATTCAGCCATTTGGGATATTTGAACTTTGGTGTTCCTGATTCCAAGTATAGGGCTCTATCATCTGGTACCTAGCTGTTAATTTGTATATTTAGTTTCAAGAATTTTAATTGAAAAAATGATAAAAACAATAAAGGTCCTTGTAGTTTATAGAACAAATTGCTTATGCTACTGTATTTTCATACATCTCTGGGATTTGCATTAAAAAATTCTAGCTTGAAAAACAGTAATATAATTCCTTAATATAAAGAGAAAGTTGAGCTATTTATATTTTGGAAGTGTGAGAATGAGTTACTATTAAGAACTATGTGTAATTTAAGAATAAAATGCAATGTAATTTATTGCCTAAGGCTGTTGTGTTAGGCAAAGAATGATACTTAATAGGTTGGCAGTATTGCATTTTAAAGGGAAATGTTCTCAATTTAAGGGAGAAAAGCAAAACAGATTGGGTGATTAAAGTAATTCTCTCAGTTTTCTGTAGTTACTTTATTTTTCAAAGTGAAAAGCAGAAACATTCTACAATCTGTACTAAATTTACTGTTCCTTAAGTATCTTGAACTGTTCAGAGTATTAGTTGACATGTCTAAACTTTCTGTGAAAGAAATCATAGATGTCTGATCAGTTTTCTTTTAGTGTAGACCTGTGACTTCATCCGCTATGGCACTCTGCATATAGAAAACTCCTTCTACCAAGTCATATTTGGCAACTTGTCTATACCTTTTTTTTTTTGGTGTGTCTTTAACTTTTAATCTGAAAAAAAAAATTGCTAGGTCACATAGCAAGGATATATCTGATGTAAGATTTGAACCGATTTCTTTCTGGTTCAATCTAATACCCACTATTATGCTTTACTCAGTGATTTTTATTTGCTATCAATTAGCCAGATTGACTTAATTAGCTTTAATGAGTATTCACTAAGGTGGTAAGAACAAATGGTTTAAAAAAATCCCCCTCTAAACAGGGGGCACGTTCTCATAGAAATGCATACAAAGTTCAAGGGGAAGTGGGCTCAAACTTAGAGAGTTAATGTGGCAAAGGGGAACTTACAGTGCCTGGCTGGCTGGAGGTCTATTTCTAACTTTGCGAGGTTCTTATGGAATTCCCACAAGGAGTGTTTAGCTTTCTTTTGCACTGTCTGTAGAATACTAAAACTACTTTTCCTTTGTTCAATTTCTTTTCAGCTCTTAATTCAGATACCATTGTAAGTTACTATGCTACAAATATTACAAGGGTATGCACAGAAAGTCCAAAATCTTACAGCCTTTCAAAATTAATAAGGTTATCGTGTGTGTGTGCGCGCGCGCGCGTGCGTGTGTGTGTGTGTGTGTGTGTGTGTGTGTGTGTGCGCGCTCAGCATATTTTCTGGGTGGCCATTTTTTTCAATGGCTTGTACCACTGTACTCCTTCTAAATTTGATTAATTATTGTTTTTTGCACCTAGTTTAACGTCATTGATTGATTGATTGAATAGAGGCATTCTCACTTGATAAAAAGGTATCAGTGTATAAAGAATATTGTTAGTTAACTGTAAATGGGATGAGATGCTTGTTTGATTCAATTGGCCCCCTCCACATTATAACTTTTTTTTAATTACAGAAAGTATTATAGATTTGAGTAGGACCTTGGTTTTTGAAAATTATTGCTTTTTTCCTTTTCCATACAATGAAAGGAAATTTTAAGTGCTATTTCTCTAGAAATCCCTTGTATTCTACTTATATGTACTACAATATATATTCTTGTTATTCAGTTGCATCTGACTCTTTGTGACCCCATTTGGGGTTTTCTTGGCAAAGATACTGAAGTGTTTTGCCATTTCCTTCTCTAGCTTATTTTACAGATGAGGAAACCGAGGGTTAAGTGACTAGTCCAGGGTCACGCAACTAGTAAGAGTCTGAGACCAGATATGATCTCATGAACATGAGTGTTCCTGATTACAAACCCAGTGCTCTATCCACTGTACTACCTAGCTGCACTACTACAATATATACCTACCTGGTATTTTCGAAGAGGGCCTTTTAAACTTTCCCAACTTTATATATTAGTTTTAAATATGTCACCAATACAATATATCAATGTTCTACCATAATTAGTTTAGATGAGATTTCATTGTTTTGCTATGGTTTTGATTATTTTTTCCCTTAGAAAATTATTATCTGTACTTTAAAAAAAATCACATTTCTGGAAGTGACATTTCTATGCCATTATTTTTAAGGTCATATATATTAAAATAATTAGTGGCTTTTTGTCTTTCTGCAAGAATTGTAGCCTGAATGAGTCATAGACATATATAAGCTCTAACCTGTTTGGGACCTTGAGGGGTCATTATGAGCCATCATTCTGTTTTTAGCATGGGTCTCCTTAAACACATTGGAAGAAAATATGTCTGAATTTTAGACTTTTATCTGACATATTTATTGTTCTTTTCTTCTCCTTTTATACTTACAAATATTCTGAGTGGCTATAAATAACCAACACACCAACACTACTATACAATTCTTAGAAATATGTGAAATTTAGTTTTGTCTTTAAAATTAGTATATAAATAACCAACACAACAACACTACTATACAGTTCTTGGAAATATGTGAAATTTAGTTTGTCTTTAAAATTAGTAGATCACTATGGCATTTTTTCTTTAAATGCTAAGTTTAGGCTATGGGTTCTTCCTTCTGTTTTTTTTTCTTCTGGATAGAGGAGCAGTGTGACTTAGTGCAAAGAAAGCTGGTCCTAAGGTCAGGATGATCTGGATTCATATTTTATTTGTGATGCATACTAGCTGCAGACCACAAATGAATGGCTTAATCTTTCCAAACCTTAGTTTCAACATCTATAAAATGGGCATTATAATACCTGTACTAAGTACCTAACTGATTGGGTTATTAGACTTAAAGGAGCCAATGTATGCAAAGTTCTCTCAAACCTTAAAACATTATACAGATATCTCCTACTATTATTTCTTTTGGGATCTGGCATTCCATTAGGGTGGGTACAATTTAGTAGATAGCTTTTGAGATGAATTTTTCCTCTTAGTTGCAGGGAGAAAAAAAGGAAAATTAATTTCAGTAGAAATGTTTCTTTTAAGATAAAGAATAAATATCCATTAAAAATAATGTACATTTTGCTGAAAGTTAGAAATAATACTTTAATGTCGGGGGGGAAGGGAAGGGGACTGAGAAGAGGGGAGATAGCTGCTTTCAAATATTTTAAAAGTTAATACATGGGGGGTGGCTAGGTGGCGCAGTAGATAAAGCACCGGCCCTGGATTCAGGAGTACCTGAGTTCAAATCCAGCCTCAGACACTTGACACTTCCTAGCTGTGTGACCCTGGGCAAGTCACTTAACCCCCATTGTCCTGCAAAAAAAAAAAAGTTAATACATGGAGGGCAGCTAGGTGGCACAGTAGATAAAGCACCAGTCCTGGATTCAGGAGGTCCTGAGTTCAAATACAGCCTCAGACACTTGACACTTACTAGCTGTGTGACCCTGGGCATGACACAACCTTCATTGCACCCCACCCCCCAAAAAAGTTAATACATGGAAGACAGATTAGATTGCTACTGCATAATTCTAGAAGGCACAGTTATGACTGGTGGGTCAAAGTTATATGTAGTCAGATCTTTGTTCAATACAAGGAAGAACTTGCTAGTTAAGTAGAAAAGGAGTAGGTTGAGTTGACTCATAGTATAGTGATCTCCTTTCACTGTCAATATTCAAGCAGAGATTGGATAGATAACTGCCTGTCAAGATTGCTATCAAAAGGATTCCTTTATTGGATAAGCAGTTGGACTGTATAGCCTCTAAGGTTCCTTCCCATTCTAGAATCTTTTCATTCAGGCTCTTAAAAACAAAACAAGATATGATTCACCCTAAACAAATCTCTATATCATATGAATAGTTGCTATACCCATAAAATCCATTTGGAAGGGCAAAAGGCCAAGAATATCAAAGGAAGTAATGGGGAAAAATTTAAGGGAAGGAGGTTTAACTGTACCAGACCTTAAACTATATTTATTATAAGGTAATAATTATCATGCTACCTGATACTAGCTAAGAAGTAGAAGGGTGGATAAATAGAACAAAGTAAACATACAATACATATTAGTAAATTATTATGGTAACCTTGTGTTTTAGAAATCAAAAGATTTAAACTTTGGTATAAGAATACACTACTTCATAAAAATTGTTGGGAGAACTTGAAAGCGGTCTAGAAGAAACTGAATATAGACCAATATCTTACAACACTTACCAAGATAAGGTCAAAATGGATACATTACTTGTATGTAAAAGGAAATATCATAAGAAAATTAGAACATGAAACATATTGATTACTAGCCTTATGGATAGAAGAATTTATGAATAAACAAGTGATAGAGAACATTGTGAGATGTAAAATGGATACTTTAAATTACATTAAATTAAACTGGTTTTGTATGAATAAAACCAATGTAGCCAAGATCAGAAGGAAAGCAGAAAATTAGAAGAAATCTTTATAGACAGTTTCTTGGATAAAGGTCTCATATCTCAAATATATAAAGAAATGTTCAATTTATGAGAATATTGGTTATTCTCCAATCGATAAATGGTCAAAAGATGTGAACTGGAAGTTTTTTGGTGAGGAAATCAAAATTATATAGTCATATAAAAATGCTTTAAATAACTGATTAGAGAAATGCAAATTAAAACAACTTTGAGATGTCATCTCATATCTATCAGATCAGCTAAAATGATAGAAGGGGAAAATGACAATTGTTGCAAAGGATTCAGAAAAATTGGGACATTAATACATTGTTAGTGGAACTATGAACTGATCCAACCATTTTGGAAAACAATCTGGAATTATGCTTAAATGGTTATAAAATTGTATATACCCTTTGATGCAGCAATACCACTATGGGATCTGTTTCCCAAGATGATCAGGGAAAAATGAAAAGAACTTATTCTATGTTCTAAAATATTTATAGCAACTTTCTTTGTGGTGACAAAGAATTGGAAATTGAGGGGATAGCCATCAATTGAGGAATGGCTAAACAAGTTATGGGGTATGATTGTGATGGAATTATACTGTGTTGTAAGAAATGATGAGCTGGTTGATTTTAGAAAAACATGGAAAGACATGAAATAATGAAAAGTGAAATGAGTAGAACCAAGAGAGCACTGTATGCAGTAATAGCAATATTGTTTGAAGAATAATTATGAAAAACCAAGTTATTCTGAGTACCCTAAATACTTAAACCAACTACAAAGTGCTTTGTGAAGGAAGATGCTATCTACCTCCAGAGAAAGAATGGATAAATAGAAGTATGAACAGCATGGCTTTATGTATATTTATAAATTTGTGTCAAATGGTTGCCTTCTCTAATGTGGGGTGGGGAAGGAGAGAGTTTGAAACTTAAAATGTAGCAATTAAAAAAATAAACAAAAAAGGTATTGATAACAACAAAAAGAATTTCTAATATTATAAAATGAAACAGAAAAGTCCATAAGCAGAATAATATAAATGTTATATTAGAATATGAATTATGGCTAGTTCTTCCTGAAGGTTCCTACTTATAATAGTTTGCAAATGGAAAGAAAGGAATTTGAGAAAAATCAGTGGCTAATTCCATGGCACAAAAAAGACTTCCAGCAATATCTGTACATTCAGTTTATTCTTTATATCCAATTGTTTTTTTAAGTGGTATATTCATTCTTTCACCCTCAACATTCCATATATTATTCCATATCAGTAATATAAATGGTTGTAAATAGCACTCAGCTATTATTCAATCATTGTATATGATTACCTGATTTATGAGTCCCGCCATGGACTCTCTTCTGAGATACAGTCACACATGTCCAGTTGCCTCTTGGACCTTTCAAACTAGATGTCCCATAGAAATCTCACATTCAACAGGTCCAAAACAGAACTCATTTCCTTTCTCCCAAATCGTCTCCCATTCCAGATTTCTCCATTTTCTAGCAAGGATACTCCAACTCTTTGAGTCACAGGATCAAATATGAAGTCCTCTGCTTATCATTTTAAGCTTTTCATAACCTGACTCCTTCCTACCTTTGCAGTCTTCTTACACTTTACTTTCCATGAGCTATTTGATACAGCCAAAATATATCATAGCTCTACTGATGCAATTCTTACAACTTAGCTCCTAATGTCTTATTTCCATGCATTTTTTTGGCGCCTGGAATGATCTGACCCCACTTACTCTTCTAATTTTCCTTGTGTTTTCCTCTTCCAAATAAAATCTTATCTCCTATGAAAGGCCTTTCTGATTTCTCACAGGTGACAATTTCTTCCCCTTTCAGTTGACATCCATTTACTCTGTAAATATTTTGTATATACCTAGGAACAAATTAAGTTCCATTGGTTTGCCAGGCCTCTCTGTGAAATGAGACATATAGTAGAATAATTTGAAGGGATAATAGAGACAAATAAAGTTGTGCATGTGTGTGTGTGTGTGTGTCTGTGTATTTTTCAGTGTGCATCCATGCTTGCACAATGTAGCAGTAAGTAAATTAGAAGATTAAAAAAAGATTGAAAGTTAGAAAGAAGGAATGATTGTGAGGTGACTCTGCCAGAAGATAGTTAAAGATTGAATAAAGGACACAAGTTGAGTTGGCTTTGTCAAGAAAAATGACCATCAATATATTAACGCCACAAAACCCCCAACATTTTTGGATACAAGAAGGCCTTTTATAATGATAATATTGAGAGCAATGTATTAGTGAAAGCTGTAGGAACACTAATGAAAAAATTGGGGGAGATCATATATAAAGAACTGTGTAATTTAAGATTCTAAATGTGGATTCTAATGTGTTCCCCCAGTTTGGGGGAAACTGACTAAAAATCACTGATAAAACGAGTTTAGGTTTTTAAGGGTTTATTGGAAAATAGAAAGAAAAAGATTGAGAACAGAATTCTAACAGCCTGGCATTCCTATCTTTCCTCAAATTTCCTGTGAAGTCCTCTGCCGCCACCACCATCAAGTCCGGAAGCCAAAAGGCCCGCGCTCTCTGCCCAGGCTCCCTTTCCTCCTTCCTGTCTCCTCCCAGACCATAGGAGGCTCCTCCAGTTGATTGGCTGGTAGACGTGATAGACAGCACCCATGAGTCTCTGAGTTCTCTTGTCTTCTTGAAGTGGTAAGATGTCATCAGGAGGAAACTGGATTCTGGTCTGGAAAACTGGATTCTGGACTCTGGTCTGGATTCTGGATTCTGGACTCTGGTCTGGAAAGCTGGATTCTCTTCTTTAACTGTTTGAATTGCTGTATTTTTACTAAACCTTAGCATAGCATTGTCAATGATCAAATTAGTAAATTCTATTACATTCCCTTCTTTATATCCTTAGACTTCCAATAGAGGGTTGAGGTAGTTTTGCAATCAGTAACACTTTTTACCACCATGTGTCTGGATCAAAGCCAAATTTAGTATGTGTTCATGACACCTGAAAATGTTATGGAAAGGTTATCATACCATATCTCATGGTTCCGAGACAGCCAGTGATTGTGCTAGGCCACAGGTGAGTTCAACAGAGTGAGATAAAAAGATAAATAAGTTCAGTTAAATTAGGTTAAATTAGGAGGGAGAGAGGATGAATACTGGACTGTGCCTAGTAACTGTGCTCTACATAGTCACCATCATAAGCAAACCATGGACTTACATATACCTGTCTCTCCTTTTGTTGCACATATATTTTCTCCACGGCCTGCATCAGAGTTCACAGCAAGTTAGTCTCTGAAATGATAAGTTTCCATATTTCTGAAATCTCATTAATTTCACCAAAGACAGTATGATGGTAAAAATGCGTGCTATGCTGCATAACTGAGAATATATTAGTGATATATACAATAATTCCAAACCATACCCAGAGTATAATGACATATAAATAATAAATGAATGTAAATAGCTGATTATATTAGACATTATTAAATAATCTTCTTTTAGCAAGTAAACCACATCATCTTATACATGAATTCTCTAGTATAACAGTAGCAGATACTTAAAGTGGTGATTAATTTTTCAAAAAGAAATAAGATTTCAATATTCAATGTTTTCAGTGAGGTATCAAGCAATAGGGTTCAATAACCCTTTCTGGTCTTTTTTAGCTAAACAGAACAACATAAAAGAGAAAGGAGAAAAAAAAACTCATTAGAACTCATGGTTCTCTCAAAAAGAAAGAGTAAAAAAAAAAAAAAGAATTCTGGTAGCTTTTGAGGCCCGATGGCCTCACCGACAGAATATACTTAAAATGTCTCTGAATAATCACTTAGTTTACAAAATTTAGTTTTAAAGAAAAGCAAAAGAAACAAAAGTCAAAAAAAAAAAAAACCAAAGCAAAACCAAAAACCAAAAATAAAAAGCAAAAGATTTGCTAGGCACCCTTTTGTGCTCGTAAAGAACTTAAAGGTGTGGTGAATTCCAGGTTTTTTTAGTGCCTTTCAAAAGTCAAAACAAAACAAAAACAAAACCAAAAAGGATTAAAAAATATATATATGTATAGGGTAGGGAAAAGGTGGGAGAAATTTAGGTGGGCCAGAAAACTAGGCCATGTGCTTCAGTGCTTTTGCCTGTGGAAGGAAATGCTTGTTAAATTTTAAGGTATTTAAGCTGCTAGAGTTTGGGGCATGCCACATTGTTTTAACTGGTTCCCCAATTCTCTGCAAGCCAAAGTGGCAGGGGTTTCTGAATTGTCATTGATCTTTCTAATGCTGTCATAATGTTCTTTATGGTAGAAAATGTGGAGTTCTCTAGCATCAGTTTTGTCTGTGCCACTGATTTTCAATAAAGGCTGATTTAATTGATGAACCACAACATTCAGCTGATGCTGCTTAGCAAATGCTACAATTGTATCATTTCCTCCCCACTTTCCAAATTTCTTTAATTCATCAACATATTCTTCAAAAGGGGAGTCATTTACTATAAAAGACTCAAACTCTTGTCTATGGTTAATCATATAAGAAGCAGCTTCTTGTCTGTGTCTGAGATGATTTCTACAGTGACCTTCTAGCTGATCTGCTAAAGCCCTAAAAAGGCAATTTCCATTTCCTGATACTTTACGAAGACTGAGTCCCAAAGCATTTAACTGATCAGTGGGATTATCAAATGGGAACTGCCTATTTCCTCTGAACTCTCTTTGCTCTTTAACAGTTGCTATCCTTAGGGTTTTTAGCTTTTTAGCGTCTACCTCAGGTCTATCTGAAATCTCTTCACCTATGAATGGTGCAGGCTTTACATGAGAGCAACGAATCCATGAGTCTTTTTCACCAATTTTAATGGCAGTAGGAGTTGTCAATAATACCTGAAAAGGTCCTTCCCAGGCAGGTTGGGTTCCACTGGTTCTCTGAAAATTCTTTATATATATATTTTATCTCCTGGGTTGAAGTTATGCAATGAAAAGTCTAATGGGCCTGCCTGGACCACAGCTCCTGCCTCATGGAGTTCACATAGCCTGGTCTGTAATTCCTGTATATAGGAGGCAACAGAAGTATCACCTCCCACCAGTGATGTATAAACTGGGGAAAAAGTTTTAGCTTGGATAGGAGGGTGACCAAAAAGCATTTCATAAGGAGATATATGAAGTTCTCCTCTTGGTCTACTTCGTAGATAGAATAATGCCAATGGTAGAACATCAGGCCATTTCAAATGGGTTTCAGTACATAATTTGCCAATCATGCTCTTAAGCTCTTTATTCATACGTTCAACTTGGCCTGAACTTTGTGGATGGTAGGGCATGTGGAATTTTGGAGTCACTCCCAAGAAAGAGTAGATTTGGGATAAAATCGAATCAGTGAAATGTGTGCCTTTGTCAGAATCGATGCGGGCTGGTGGGCCAAAACGAGGTACTATCTCTTTAAGAAGAATTTTGGCAACAAAGGCAGCTGTGGCTCGGGGGCTGGGAAAGGCCTCCACCCACCAAGTGAGCTGATCAACTATAACAAGGCAAAATTTATAATGTCCTGCTTTTGGCATAGTAATATAATCAATTTGTAAGTGCTCAAAAGGTTTATATGCTAGGGGACGCCCTCCATAAGCTTTGGCCTTAAAAGCATACTGATTATAAGACTGACATGTGGAACAGCCCGAGCAGATTCGAGATGCTGTATTAGTCACACCTGGTGCTATCCAGGTTCTCTTAATAGAGTCTACGATGCCTTGTGTACCAAAATGGCCTTTTCTGTGAATAGAGAGGCATACCTGGTGGTAGAATTTCCGGGGAAGAAATGGCTTACCTTCCGGAGACACCCAGATGCCATTGATCTGTTTCGCCTTAAATTTCTTTTTCCACTTTTCTACTTCAGAATCGTCATAGGTTAGGTTGGAAGGAATATCCTCAGAAGGTGAAAGGTTAAATACATGTTCAGGAGCTTCTAATGCAGCAAGCTTGGCTGCAGAATCGGCTCGTGCATTTCCCTTTGAAACAGGATCACTATTCCCTGTGTGGGCAGGGCAATGTACAACAGCTAGGGAAGAAGGCAGTTTCAGAGCATCTAAGAGGTCCTTGATAAGGTCCCCATTGGCAATAGCCTTGCCCAAGGATGTTAGAAAGCCTCGTTGACGCCAAATCATACCAATAAAGTGGCATATGCCAAAGCCATATTTCCAGTCAGTAAAAATAGTGGCACTCTTACCTTTGGCTATATTACAGGCCTGTGTAAGAGCCACAAGTTCAGCAGCCTGTGCACTAAAATGGCAAGGCAGAGAAGCTGCCCAGAGGGTGTCATAATCAGAAACTACAGCAGCTCCAGTAAAACGGGTTCCCTCTCTCATAAATGAGGAACCATCTGTATAGAGGACAAGATCAGGATTTTCTAAAGGTGTATCAAAAAGATCATCACGGGGTTTTTTCAGCCATATCAACTAAAGAAGCACAGTCATGCAACGGTTCCCCCGAGAATGGTAAGTTAGGGAGTAGTGTTGCTGGATTAAGAACTGTGCAGCGTTTTAAAGTGATATTCTCATTACCTAACAGGGTTATTTCATACTTAGCCAGCCTTTGATCTGAAAAGGCTTGTGTCCTGTGACGTAGTAAGAGAGCCTCCACTTCGTGAGGGCATTGCACAGTTAGAGGGTTACCTAGGACCAAATCAGAGGCTTTTTCTACCAAAAGGGCTGTGGCCGCCACTGCTCTAAGGCAAGGTGGCGCTCCAGCCGCTACAGGGTCCAGCTGAATTGAATAGTAGGCTATAGGGCGTTGGTTAGGCCCCAGTGACTGAGTCAGGACTCCAGAAGCCACCCCCCTTTGTTCATGCACAAAGAGAGTGAAAGGCTTACTATAATCTGGCAGTCCTAGGGCAGGTGCTGATAACAAGGGCTGAGAGATGCTGGGGATCCAACTGTAAAATGTCTGGAACAGAACTTTTTGTAAGAGCTATGAGAGGTTTAGTAATTTCACCAAAAGAGGGTATCCATTGTCTACAGTACCCAGCTGCTCCCAGAATGGCTCTTAATTGCTTCTTAGTAGAGGGGGCAGAAAGTTGTTGAATGGCCTGGACTCTCTTAGAAGAGACAGAGCGAGTTCCAGCAGCCAAAATAAATCCTAAATATTCTACCTGGGGCAAACACCATTGTACCTTTGTCTTGGAAACCTTGTGTCCTCTCTTGTGCAGCTCCAGCAGTAAGTGACGGCTATCTTCCTGACAAATTTCAGCATTAGGAGAGGCCAAAAGTAAGTCATCAACATATTGTACTAGTGTGGAGCCTTTAAAGGTAATAGAGGCCAGATCCTGCTGTAAAATTTGGGAAAATAATGTAGGACTGTCTACAAATCCCTGTGGGAGTCTAGTCCAGGTCCACTGTCTATTTTTCCAGGTAAAAGCAAATAAATATTGGAAGTCCTCATGTACTGGTATGGAGAAAAAGGCAGAGCAGAGGTCTACCACTGTGAAACATGTAGATTCATAGGGAATGGAAGAAAGTATGGTAGAAGGGGAAGCCACTATAGCATGTCTAGGGATAACATAATTATTAATTGCTCTAAGATCTTGCACAAAACGATAAACAGGTTTACCATCTGGCCCAGGCTTGGGTTTTTTAACTGGCAAAATGGGAGTATTGCATGGAGAGTGATGACATGGAATAATAATACCCTGGCTTTTCAAAGCCTCAATTATAGGTGTGATCCCTTCTATTGCTTCCCTAGACAATGGATACTGTGGAATGGAGGGGGGTGGTCCCCCCTTAACTTTAAAGGTAACAGGTATGGCAGACTTAAGGAGCCCCACCTCATTAGGGGATGAGGCCCATAAAGACTCAGGAATGTCAGAGGGGATTTTGGATACCTCCCCTGCTGTTCCTTGAGCTTCTGTAAGTAAAATTGGTAATAAATGAACAGTATCCTCTGGCAATTGTAGGGAGACAGCCCCATCTGGAGCACAAGATATGGTTGCTCTAAGCTTACAAAGGAGATCACGACCTAATAAATTTATAGGGGCATCAGGCATGAGTAAAAATGAATGTTCTACTGTTAAGGGCCCCATAGATACCATGCGAGGATTCAATTTTGCCACTCTCTGGCTCTTTCCTGAGACTCCTACTACATTCAAAAATCCTACAGGTCTACGCCCAGCATCTGGTTTGCTTATTAATACTGATTTAGAAGCTCCTGTGTCTAGTAAACAGTCATAATACGTGTCCCCTACTTTGAGGGTCACATGAGGTTCATTACTCTGGGGAGGTGAATGAACTGGCACAAGTGCATTCAAAAAATCCAGATCTGGGAATATGTTGCTTTCATTATCTTTGTTCCATTCCTCCCCTTCCTCTTGTCAATCCTGTGCCCCTCTTTGAGGGAGTCCATGGTTACCCTGATTCTGGTTTTGTCCTTCTGTTCCTCCCTGATAGGGTCTACGGTTATTCTGATACTGTCTCTTTGTATCCCCCTGAAAAGATTTATATCCATTTTGATTCTGCCTGTAATAAGGGTTATAATTACTCCGGTTGTTTCCTTTCTGATAAAAGTTTCCAAAATTATTTCGATTTCCCCCAAAGAATTCCTCAAGGCTCTCAGTCATTGTCCTCTTAAGGTCTTGTTTTCTAGTTCTACATTCCCTCAAGAAGTGTCCTTGTTTTTTGCAGTACTCACAAAATTTAGGGGGTTGATAACGATTTTCAATTTTCCAGTTTCTCTGCCCTGTTGTTTCCTGTACTGGAGCTAAAATGTCCTGTCTGTTCCTTTCTTCTCTCTCATTTCCTTCGTAAATATATGTTGCTATTTCTTTAAGTCTGTCAGGACTCAAACTATTCCACCCAGGACATTGCTTTTTAAAATATTTCTGAATTTCTGGTAATGACTGGTTTACAAAATGAGAGCAGATAATATGGGCGTCTCTACTGTCTAATGGGTCTAGTCTAGCATATTGCCTGGCATACTTACACATCCTGTCATAAAATCTATTAGGTCTCTCATCAGGTCCCTGAACTGTATCTATAAATTTTTGCCAGTTATCAGTCTTTCTAATACAGGATTCCATTGCCTTCAGCAATGTTTCCCTTGCATCTTTCAACATATCAAAATGCTCAGGGTTATTGGGGTCCCAGTCAGGGTCTTGAATAGGCCACCCAATATCAACCTTTCCCGTGGCTTCCAGGCTGTTTGCTGCAGCTACTATATCTGCTCTTTCTCCTGGGGACAATATTATTTCCATAAGGTCAGTAACATCATTCCAAGTGGGCTGATATGCTCTAAAAATTGCTCTAAACTGCTTGATAACTGCTGTGGGATCTTCATCAAATTTAGGAGTGCTTTGTCCCCATAAAGCCAAATCCTTGGGTGTAAAAGGTGTGTATTGTCTGAGCTTAAGTATAGTACCTTTTTGACCATGGGCGAGGATCTCTTGAAGGGGAAAAATTTTTACTTTCTCTGTCTCCTCTACAGGGGAATCATTTCTTTCTTTCTTTATTTGTTTGTTTGGCATGGAGGAAGTAGAGGGCGAGGGAATAAGAGTTGGGTCATTTGGAATTTCAGTCTGAATGGCCTTGGATTTAGTTGTACTATTGGGTGTTTCGGTTTGGCAGGCCATGTCTTTCTGTCAGTCTATTATTTCAGTTTGGGTGGCAGACTCAGATGTAAACTAGGGCCTGGATTTTCCTCGTTTTATATTTTTAGTATGATAATTTTCACTTGCTCTGACCCAGATTTTCCAATAACGTAAATGTTCAGGTGGACATCTACTTAGGGTTCTTTGCAAATGCCTCAATGTTTGGGGATCAAATGACCCATATTTGGGCCATTCTTCCTGTAATTCCTCATGCCACATAAAACACAGTCTGATAAGCTCTCCTCTGGTCATGGTTGTATTTAGTCTAAGTTTTCCCTCATTCCAATCCATAAGTAGCTTTCCTAATGGGGAATCCCAGGGAATCATCTTTATTCTAACATTATCTAGGGCATGCCAAATTCTCCATACCACACCACAAAGCCCCACAAAACCACAAAGAGTAATAAAAATATATTCAAATTCAAACTGGCCAACATCTCTGATTAGTGAAGGTAAAGCTAGAAAAGGGGTACTTAGGATGTTTAAAAGATCCATTTGAAATTTAAAATAGCCTATACTTGGTAGTTCTTTCCAATTTAAGGGGACAAGGGAGAGGAAATCTTACCCAATCAGAAGATCAGAAGATGAATGTTCGGTTTGTCCCTTTGTGGTCGCCAAACTGTGTAATTTAAGATTCTAAATGTGGATTCTAATGTGTTCCCCCAGTTTGGGGGAAACTGACTAAAAATCACTGATAAAACGAGTTTAGGTTTTTAAGGGTTTATTGGAAAATAGAAAGAAAAAGATTGAGAACAGAATTCTAACAGCCTGGTATTCCTATCTTTCCTCAAATTTCCTGTGAAGTCCTCTGCCGCCACCACCATCAAGTCTGGAAGCCAAAAGGCCCGCGCTCTCTGCCCAGGCTCCCTTTCCTCCTTCCTGTCTCCTCCCAGACCATAGGAGGCTCCTCCAGTTGATTGGCTGGTAGACTTGATAGACAGCACCCATGAGCAAACGTCATTTCCTGACGCCAAGGAAAAGCCACAATGCCTCTGAGGCATTTTCCTCATGGTGGAGCTCTCCACAGCAAGTCTCTAGTAGGTGGCATCATTCCAATCATTACAGAACCATGAAAGAAGACATAGAAGAAATAATGTTGGTTTCCTTGCTAAAACATAGAATACATTACCAAAAGTAATCCTTTAACAACAACAACAAAATTACTTTAAATAAGCATGTATCTAGACTTCTAATTACTGAGGTTCCAATTTCTAACATTTTAGCAGGCTTGGGTAGCAGCCCAGGAACAGACCATTAATCATCTATATCAGACACATAGCTTAAGGGCATTTGATTTATAACTTTTTTAAAAGATCTTGTACTTCTTGCAGAAAAAAGGCATCATTTTCTTTCACACTGCTAATTTTGAATTAATATACCTTTTGAAGAGCCAGTTTTGCAAAGAATAATTATCCCTGCATTTCACAATTAGCTCTATGTCATAAATATGTTCTGTTTCCAAACTACAAATTCTTCAGGCTATGAGTAATGGTCCTGGGCATGGTTTTGGAGTATTATATGTATTTTTGTTGTAAAGAAAGAACAAGAATTCTTTTGGCAGCTTTAATTATGCATTCAGCATCCTTATCTTACTACCTAAAGAGATTCTTGCATAATGTAAAGATAGGGGGAGGTGGGAGAGACTAGGACATGTCATAGGCATAGACATCTATTTTAAGTTATCAAACATTGTGGGAGGACCTGACCAGGACAGGAATTCATTTAGGATAGGGCTAGGGGAAGGAGAAAGTGGTTCTTAAAAGACAATAGAACCTGGAAATGGGAGCCATGATGTAACAAAACATGATCCATACTGCCACCAGCATCAACTTTCAACTTCCTGAAAGCTAGCCAATACTCAAATAAGTATTCCCTGTTCCTTACCTCCCTCAGGACAAAGGTCAATGTATATTACTACAGGGCCACTGCTCTTGAGTTTTTGTTTCAATTCTTCTTATTAAAAAATCTTATACCCAGGAGCATGCATAGTTGGTGTAGGAGAAAAAAAATGAATTTGGAGTCAGAGGACTTGGGTTCAAATCATCACTCTGCCCCTTACTATCTGTATTACATTGGATGATAAGATTGGGGAAGTTGGGTAGGGGCTCAAGAAAGAGTTTAGATGTCAGAATATGGAATATGACCTTGATTCAATAAGGCCTGAGAATTCTTGAGCATGGTAGTGACACAATGAAAGTGATGTATAGGACAAATTGCTGGGGGAAAAGCTAGAGGTGGAGAAACCGGCCAAGAGGCTATTGAACTTATGTGTACAGGAAAAAAGATCTAAACCAAAGAAGTGTCCGTGGGAAAGAAGATATGCATGAAGAAGATATTTTGGAGGAAAATTGGTCAGGGTTTGTTTATAAATTGGGTGGAGAGGAAGGAGTCAAAGATGAAGACTGATATTTTTCTAATGAAGTCTCCTTTCCTTCAAAACTAGTTTCCTAGTTAGGGAAAGGGTAAAGGGAAAGGAACAAGCAGATATTAAGCTCCTACTATGAACCAGGAAGTATGGTAAGCACTTTACCTAAATTATCTCATTTGATCCTGTTATAATTATTATTCAGTTGCTTTTTTAATTTAATTTTTGTGCTAACAGAATTGTTTTCTAGAATGTTTTCCATTGGAAATATAATAACAATAGCTAGCATTTATATAGCATTTTAAGATTTGCAAATTGTTTTACATATGCTATCTCATTTAATCCTCACAACTATAATTATTATCTCCATAAAACTGACAGACTAAGTGAATTTCCCAGAGTCACAACAATCCTAAGTATCTGAGGAAGGATTCAGACTAAGTATTTCTCTCACATTATAACTTGTGCCAACTTTGGGGGAGTAATCTGAAAACTAAAGGTGAAAGTGCATATCATAAACCCATTGGAAAATTTATCCCTGGGATCCAAAGAACCAATTTATAAATGGTGGTAACCAGCTCTGTAAATTAAGGACTTGTTTTGTGTATGACTGAGAGTATGTGTGTATGTGTGTGTGCGCGCATATGTATGTTTGTATATTGAGGGGGATTGGAGGAATGGGAGGTGGTATGTTGGTGTATCTAAATGGTCTTGAACAAAACAAGCAGTATGTGGGGGGTTTAAAAATGATTTCTGCATCTCTTGGTTAATTTCTATTTCAAGAATTAATCTGTCACCATGGTATTTTTATTCATGCATTCATTTTGCATAAGTGTTTGAGGCTGACTTTTTTTTTTGTTAATTCTAGGAAGTTATTTTCACTTCAGCTGAAATATTATTTTTATTTTCAGATTCCTACCCATAGATATCCTTCTGGCTTGCTTTGGTAAATGCATTTTTTTCTGTACCTTCAGGACTACCAAGTAAATAGAATTGACCTTTAGAGAATTCTTAATGGGGCTTGTTTTTAGGAAATGCCAGAGGCTTATAAATGACAACACTTTTTGAAACTATTCTAGTTTAAGTTTTAAGGGTAAATCTCTTTGCATATTTTATTTTAAAAGTCAATCTAGCCCAATGCTCAAGCAATAAACATTTATTAAGCACTTATGTGTCAGGTAATGTGCTAGGTGCTAAGGATAAAAGACAAAAATGAAACATTGCTCTCAAGTAGCTTGCGATTTTTAAGGGGGCAATAATGAATCACTCAACCATTGTTAAGCACTTAAGTACTGGAGTTACAAATAGGAAAAAAAATAATGACAGTCTCTGCCCTCAGGGAACTTCAGAGAAGTCTTAGAGTAATGCATCTAGGTGAGAAATGAAGAGATATCTCAGCAGAGTTCTTTCTTAAATGGAGGTTTGGAGTAAAAGATCCTATCCTATACATATAAATATAGTCATTCCCCTGTTCAAAAATTTTCAGTGTTGTGGTAGAAAGAGCATAGGACTCAAAGACTTAGGTTTGAATCCTGCCTCTGATACTTGCTAACTGTGTAAACATGGAGAAGTAATTTAACCTCTCTAAGCTTCATTTTACATATCTGTAGAGAAAGTAGTCCCTGACACATGACACTAGAGGCTTCTTTCCAAGTTGACATTAATGTGCCTGCAGGGCAGCTAGGCGGTATAGTGGATAAAGCACCGGCTCTGGAGTCAGAAGGACCTGAATTCAAATCCAGCCTGAGAAACTTGACACAGACCCTGGGCAAGTCACTTAAGCCTAATTGTCCTGCAAAAGAGAGAGAGAGAGACAGACAGACAGACAGACAGACAGACATTAATGGGCCTACTCAAATGCCACCTTCTCCGTGAAAACCCCAGGAGTCAGAAATAGTTTTTTCATTTGTATTTGTATAGCACTTCATTTGTACCTTCCTTATATGTTCATACTCTATTTTGAATTATGACTATTTATATATGTATCTTGTGGTCCGAATTAGTTCCTTGGAGTGTGTCTATTATGCTTATTGAGGTATACATATTGAGCTTAATGAGATGCTGAAGTATCAGTCAAGGGTATGAGTCAAGCAAATGAAAGCATCTAGTTCATTAAATAATGTGTGTGTTTTTAGATTTGGAAAAAGGTAAATAATATCCTATATCTTCTTATAAGAAGCAATTTTTAAACTGCTTTTGAGCATTAAAGATGTGGTAGGAACTTCATACTTTGAAATTATTTAATTGCTTATTATTTTTCATGTTTAAGATTCCTTCCAATGATTGTTATATTTCTTAATTTGCTAACTCTTAGTCTCCTCTTACATTTTCATAGAATATTATCATTAGAAGGCACCTTAGAGATTATCTATTTGAATCTCCTCATTTTATAGATATGGAAATTGAGGCCCATTGAGGCTAAATGACTTGTCAAAATCATACAGGCAGTAGCAGAGAAGGTACTTTAACCTAAATTTCTTTCCTCTAAGAAGAATGCACTTTTCAATCTCTGTGTATAGTATTTTCATCCTCAAAAGTCCAAACTCAGAAAACCGTCTTGATTTTCAACCTGATGGGCTCTGTCTCTTAGAACTACTTAGCTCAGCTACTGGTCTCTGGCCTAGTGCTAAAACACTAGATTGATATTTTGGGAATGATAAATTGGGCCATCTTTTGTCTCAATTCTCAATCAATTGGGAATGACCTCAGACCTGAGAAATACCTTGATTTAGAAAGGCCAAGGTCACCCACCAATATAGGGACATTGCCAGCCATATTGACTGCTTGCCACTGGACTTTGATGACTCTGGAGGAGAGACCTCAGTTGTTGACTTTGTGCAGCTCTGCCTCACTCAAATCTAATTCAAGTGCAAGTCAAGACATAATGCTCCTCGTTTCATTGGTCCTCTTTTAGAACAAAGAACAAACAAACAACAACAATGACAATGAAATCCTAATGCGATTTCCTAAGAATCCCTAGTAGATATCTTTTGATACTTCAGTGGGTTGAAGATGTCATCTGTGATCTCATCAATGTGAGTATCCCCACCAATGATTAAGTTTGTAAGACTTTATACCTTCTCCCCTTGGGCAATCCTTATCCATACCCTCCTATAAGCCCACCAAAGAGGGTCTACCAGATGTGCTTGGGGACTCTCTCTATAATTCTTCATATTCATGAATACTAATAGAACACGCAGACTTTGTTTTCCTGTCTTACAGGTCTTTGATGACATCTCATACTGCTTTTTTTTTTACATAGTTCTTTGATAATATGTTTCAATGTGCTCCTTGAACATATATTTGATCCTTTCCTTTTCCTACTCCATATTCTCCAGTGGCTCTTTATTATCTCTAGGACAAAATATAAACTTTTCTGTTCATTGTTCAAAGCTCTTCACAACCTGGCCTCAATCTTTCTTTTGAGCCTTATTATATATACATTATTTCTCCTCTACAAACTGGCCTTCTCTGATCCTAACACATGACATTCCATCTGCTATCTCTTTACTTTTGTAATGGCTGACCTCTATCTCTGGAATGTGCTCCTTCTTCATCTCTTTATAGAATCCCTCTTGTCCTTCAAGACATAGCTGGAGAATTACCTTTTATGTGAAGCCTTTTCTGATCACCCCCAACTGCTGGCACTCTTTTTTCCAAACTACTTTGTATTTATTTTGCATTTATTCTGTCTCTGCTCATATAGATTGTCTCCATTACATTTCTGATGACCTATAACTTCAATTCTTCAGGACATCAGAAAGAAAGGGGTCAGGGTGTTTCAGCACCACCAAGTAAGAACAGCTAGATGATTGTAGTAGATGCAGGGCCTGGAGTCTGGAAGATCTGATTTCAAATCTGATCCAAGACACTTACTAGCTATGTAACCCTGGGAAAATCACTTAACCCTGTTGCCTCAGTTTCTTCATTTGTAAAATGAGCTGGAAAAGGAGATGGCAAACCACTTCATTATCTTTGCCAAGAAAACTAAAAAATGGCGTCATGAAGAGTCAGCCATGATTAAAGGACTGAACAATAACAAGAATAGCAACAAAACTTCAATTCTTCAGCTATGAGACATCAGAAAGAAAAAAGAAGTGAAGATGTTTCAGCATCACCAATTAAGAGCACGTTGAATAGGAAGATTCTATTGATAAACAAGGTTTGCATTTCTCAAAGGAGCTAATGATTCAGAGTTTCTTGTAGCTAAAGACTTCAACCTGTGCTGCTTTCAGTCCATTAGAACCTACACACTGTATGGGTATGAATGTGTGTGTATGCTAGGCAAGAACACATTTATAAACCACTGGTCCCAATTACTTACCAAAGGGAAAAAAAAACACAGAAGGTTATCAGGATCCACAGCTTGGGAAAAGAAATGCAAAGTGATTTTAAGCACTCATAGTAGAAAATATCACTGCTTATTTAGCAACTAGATGAAAAGAGGATGAACTAAAGATTCTTACAAGAGAGGCAGCTTTGAAGAAAGGTTCATGTTTCTGTAGCATAAGTTCAAATCCAAATGTTCAAAAGTCAATGCTACAATTAAATTAATTTTAACAAGAATTCATTTACTAAGAGCCTACAATGTGTCAGGCACCAGGCTAGACACCAAAGATACAAAAATGAAATAGTTCCTACCCTTAAGTAACAAACCCCACTGGGGAATGTAGACTAGGAGATACTCAAGTGAAGAAATTGTGATGTCTTACTGCATCACTGAATCAGCTCAAGTACCTACTATCTACCAGACCAGGTTTTGGGGATACAAAGACAAAAATGAAAGTCTATGCCTTCAAGAAGCCTATATTCTAATGGGAATGTAGCTATACAACATTAGGTATATAAAACATGCAATGCAACCTTGTAGGGCAGGGGGAAGACATTAGCATATGGGGACCTGGAAAGGCCTTATTGAGAAGGTGGAGCTTGAGATGACTCTTTTTTTTAATTAATAAAGTATTTTATTTTTTTCCCGTTATATGTAAAGATAGTTCTCAACTTTTGTTTATACAGGCTTTCCAATTTCAGATTTTTCTCCCTCCCTCCCCTCCCTCCCCCCCTCCCCTAGACAGCAGGTAATCTGATATAGGTTATATATATATATATATACACACACATAATAACATTAATCATATTTCTGCATTAGTCATGTTATAAGAGAAAAATCAGAGCAATGATGAAAAACCTCAAAATAGAAAAAACAACAGCACCAAAAACAAAAGAAATAGTATGGTTCATTTAGCATTTATACTCCACAGTTCTTTTTTTCTTCTTGGATTTGGAGATCCTCTTCTATAATGAGTTCCCTGGAACTCTTCTGTACCATTGCATTGGTGAGAAGAATATAGTCCATCACAGTAGATCAACACTCAATGTTGATGATACTGTGTACAATATTCTTCTGGTTCTGCTCATTGAGATGACTCTTGAAGGAAAACAGGAATTCCAAGAGGTGATGGGATAGAAAGAGTACAGCTCAGATACTGAGTACAACCAGTACAGAGGTAAGAAAATGAGAGATTGTCATGTGCAATCACCAAGAAGTACAGTTTGACTGATTATATAAAGTACACAGAGGAGAGTAGTTTGTAATAAGACTGAAAAGGTAGAATGGATTTAGATTATAAAGAGCTTTAAATGCCAGTGGAGCTTTTAATTGATCCTAAAGGTAATAGGGAGACATTAGAGTTTACTGAATAAGGGCATGATATGGTTAGACTGAACCTCAGGAAAATCACTTTGTATTTTATTCTGTTTGATCCAAACTTCATCCAGTTAGATTAAACACATGCTCCTTCATGGGGCAAGCAGTGAATGAGTTGTGAAATAATGTTATTAATTACCCCAAAAGAAATTATTTTATTATATTTTGCTATACACAAAAACATTCATAATGATTTGATTTAACATAAAATTAATATAAAAACATACTGGTCTTTGTTCTTGAGTGCCTTGTAGTAACTGGCTGTTCCATGCTGTGTACCCACCACAGTCCATAAAACCCCATTTTAAAAAATAATTACTTTCAAGAGTGAAATTAATAATGCCTTTCAGTTTCACCAAATTACTCTCAGAAGAGGATGTAACATGTAAACTTTCTAGACAGTAGATAGTTATACTTGGTTAAATCCAACTATTGAATATATTTGGAATCAGAAGGCTTAGGTTCAAATTCCATCTCAGATAGTTACTACCTACATGTTCAGGGACAAGTCACTAACCTTTCTACTTTGTATTACTGTAAAACGATGGGGTTGGATTGGATAGATTCTAAGGTCTCTGCCAAGGCTAAATCTACGATCCTGTGGCAATATATAATGATGACTCAATTATTTCTCATGAGAGAATAATGGGAATAAAATTATCTGAGGTTAAATGCCTCTCAGGGAAATTTCTTTTTATTTACCAAGTCTGCCTTCCCCTGAGGCACCTTTTTAGCTCAGTTATGGCCAGGGAAATCATGAGATCTATATTCATATGTTTTTATTTTTTAATCTTGCTTTGGAAGTTTATTAAAAAAGCAAAAATTGATAAGACCCTCTCTCCATATTCCCCAGCTAGAGAAATTCATCCCTGAACAATTCATGCAAAGTTTGTCCTGTTTCTGTCTGGCTGGCTCTGTGTATGCCTCTATGATATTCCTTTTCTCTGTCTTTGTTTCTTTCTGTTTTTGTCTGTAACATTTCTTGCTTTCTCTGTGTCTTTTGTGCAATTCCCTGTTCAAAAACAATAAAGCAAAGAAGAAACATCTATCATTGATCAGAACTTTAGCTAATCCAACAGTCAAATTAATTAAATGTAAAATGTAAACCAATTTTAAAGAACAGTAAAACTTTGTGTGCAATATCTCTTCCCCCATTCAGGATACCTAATATACACAAAAGAAAAGGATGAGGAAAGAGAGTTATGTACATCACAGTTTTTAAAAGATCTTTCTGAAGGAAAAGTCCATAACAATCTGCCTGTCCTAGTTACAGATTCATGTGGTCTATGGGGCTAATGGGAAACCAGCTCCAGCAGCAGTGGAGCCCCAGCTGAAGTTCAAACATTACTCATGCTGGCCCCCTCATATGTCTCCTTTTCTATGACATGGCCTGCTCGAACTAGAATCTGATCCTGCAAGTAGCTTCCTTCCTGGCCCTCTGTCCTTCTTCTTGTGATGTTTCTCTTCCAGGATAAGGGACAAAATATCATCTCTCTAAAATTCCCTCAATCTCATTTCTGTCTATGGATACAGATAAGCCAAATCATTCTTTTCCAGACAGCAGAAATTTTTTCTTCAGCATGCATCTTGTCATGTCAGAGAGAAATACCAGGTTACAAAGTATTTCTCTGGTGTCAAAATATATTGATTTTTTCAAATCTATGATTGTATTGACCTTACCACCCACAACTGACTATTTTTATTGAACTGATTAGTTAAGAACTATACCAAAACCAACTTTTTAAAAAGCTGTCTTTTTAAAGGTTTAAATAATAACTTTTTTTTGAGCCAAGTGATCATTTTGGTAGCACATAAACAAAGACTGTCACTTAACAGCTATGAATTTGGATAAATTTTAAGATGATGTGTCTAACCCACTGATAAAGAAACAGGCCCAAAGAGGTGAAATTAGTTGTTTATGGAGCATAATTTGATAGGTGACAGAATCTAGATTCCAATCCAAGGCTTTTGATGCACAGTCTAAACTTTTTTGTATTAAATGGTACAATCTCCAGCACTTCATTTATTTGTCTCACTTTCCCATTCTGCTTAGCAGAGTTCTTTATGGGCACACAATAAGATGTTAGAGGAGCTCTGACAACTCTAAAACCCAATACTAAAACAAATTTTTATTACAGGTGCTTTAGGTAATGGTCTGTATTATCAGGCATTTTCTTTTCTTTTTTTCTTTATCAAGGATTTTCTTAAGAATTGGATGATATTTGATAATAAAAATTGACACACACAGCAAAGTTAACATTAACTGGGAAAATTATACCAAAATATTTTTCTGAAAGTAGTTTTAGATTATTGTCAAAGAATGATGTCTTTGAATTATGACATTTATAAATGGAGTATAATCAGAGAGTTGCTTGGGGCATTCTGAGAATAACTAGCCATTATTATATAGCTAGTCAGAAGCATAAATTGAACCCAGGTCTTCCAGAATCTTAGACCAGACCATCTACTACAGGATGCTTCCTCTCACAGGTAACACACTAAAATATGAGGAATACACAGAGGAAGTTAAATGTAGGGTCAGCAGTCCTATTAGATTATAACTATATTGAAGGCTGATTCTGCACATTGTTTAATCAATCTTAGTTTCCTCAGTTCCTACCACAGTATATGGTACATAATGATATGTAGTGAAGGTCTGTTAAAATGTTGCATTTTTTAGCTATTGTGTTCAGAAGTAGTGTTTTTGTTCATTTTTACTTGTATCATTAGCTTTTAAACCACTGCACTTAAAAAATTTTGTGCTCATTCTCTGATGTGGAAAATATGAGCTTAATTCATAAATAATGTTCCTAGAAGAAAGTAGAAAGGTGCTCTCAATACACCTTTGCTTAACTGAGAAAATACTTAGCATTTCTTTCAGTCTATTAATGATACACTGATACACTCCAAATCCACAGTCCCATTTCTGTTGGTGAGAGTTCAAGAATATTAAATCTGCTAACATTTTGGGCAGTTACTCACTGGAAACTGCTGCTAGATTGAAAGTGAATTTTTCATTTCATTTAATTAAAGCTTACTTTTATTTTAAGCCTCTGTAATTTCCCTTGTAACCTTACTCAATCATTCTTTATGAAAACCCTCTGAACCCTTTTATATTGCAATCATTCATTCTCTTAAAAATAGATCGGAAATTTATTAGTGTTTATTTTCCCCTCCCACTCCATGTCCTCATTATGACATGGAAGTGATCCTGGATTCTTAAAAGCTGTGTGTCTAGTGAACATACTTTAGCAGATATCACCAACTGAGAGAAACTTTGAGTGTAGACTTCATGATGGACTTTGTTTGGAGAGTTTCATCACAAATTTGGTTGCCAGAAGAAGAAATGTTTTTGATTATAGAAATGGAAGAAGGTTTTATTTCAGACACAGAAAAGTTAAAAATCTTCATTAATAGAGGAAACATTTATTTTAATTAAATTTCTCCTCTTCTTGAAGCTTTGAGGAAGTTGTTTTCCTTGTAATGGGTACTCAGTTAATTTGTGACTGGTATGGCCACTCAGCATCAAAACCATCAATTCAATAGAAAAAAAATCCAACATTTTATTTGTCATTTTGTAGAAAAAAATACAAGGGCAGGGAGACAGCTAGATGGAGCAGTGGATAAAGCACCAGTCCTGGATTCAGGAGGACCTGAGTTCAAATTTGGCCTCAGACACTTGACATTTACTAGCTGTGTGACCCTGGGCAAGTCACTTAACTCTCATTGCCCTGTTTAAAAAAAATACAAGGGCAGCAAGGTGGTACAATGAAAAGAGCATTAGTCTTATAATCAGGAAGACTCATTTTCCTGAGTTCACATCTGGCTTCAGACACTTAATAGCTCATCTTGGGCAAGTCACTTAATCCTCTTTGCCTCAATTCCTCATCTGTAAAATGAGCCGGAGAAGGAAATAGCAAACAACTCCAGTATCTTTGCAAAGAAAATCCCAAATGGGTTCATGAAGAGTTGGACATAACTGAAATGAATGAATAACTATAAGAAAAAGTACTTTTTGACTAAATTGTTCATTTTTTACTTGCATTACTTGGAATTATCATGACATAGCACCAAATTCATGTATTTTTATTTCATGGTTACTATGTGTTTATCACTGCAGGTATTTAGAAGGTGCTGAATCATCCAAACTATTTATACCAATTTTCACCTCCAAACATACATATCTATAGAATTCTTTATGATTACTTAATCTTTAGTTTGAAAATGATCTTAGAAAATGTTTAGTCTAATGTGTAACCGAACAGGAATCTTCTATAGCAACCTGGAGTGGTCATCTAGATGCTGCTTAAAGACTTCCTTAATGGAAAATTCTGTGCCTTTTGGCCTACGCCTCTCCCTCTCCCTCTCTCTCTCTCTCTCTCTCTCTCTCTCTCTCTCTCTCTCTCTCTCTCTCTCTCTCCCTCCCTCCCTCCCTCCCTCCCTCTCTCTCTCTCTCTCTCTCTCTCTCTCTCTCTCTCTCTCTCTCTCTCTCTCTCTCCCTCCCTCCCTCCCTCTCTCTCTCTCTCTCTCTCTCTCTCTCTCTCTCTCTCTCTCTCTCTCTCTCCCTCCCTCCCTCCCTCCCTCCCTATAACTTGTCTCACTTAAAAGAATTGGATTCCAATCTCCATCCTCACAATTAGATACTATTATCCCTTTAGTGTCCAGTCTCCAGTCTACCCTAAGGATTTCTGGCTATTATCTTGAAAAAAATTTAGCTAGGTACTTGAAGCTTGCTTTGCTTAAAACCATCTAATATTAGCCTCCAACCTCACACCTGGACATGGTTCTACCAATAATCTAGATCTATAATATTTTATACATTTCCTTTACATAGCCCAGATAAGTGTTGTTTAGGAGATCTTCTCCATCTATCTCTTTGTTTGAATGATCTTCATTGTTGGTATTCTCATTTCAGGAAGTAATAATGAACCTCCCATCCCCATCCATATATTCTATGATTCAGCAATACTGACCTTCTTGCTGTTCTTGTACACAATATTTCATATCTCAGATCTATATATCTATATAGCCTCCATTTTCACAGGTTGTTTCCCAAGCCTTTGAATGCACTCCCTTCAGTCTCTTTCTCTCATTTTTTTGCAAGGTTTTCCTTGTGAGGATTTCTTTCTTTTCCCTTCCTGTTGTTTTAAATGGCATCATTTAGTGCTTCAATAGATGTGGGTTTAGACACAACTGTTCATTCAGCCATTTTGACAGAATACCCATTTTGTATTTCTAAAGTTGGTATTTAATACCTGTGTGTAGAACTTTACATTTGTGCCTATTGGATTTCGTTAAAACATTATTCATTGTTGTTGCTCACTGAAATATTTTCATTCCAATTGATAGCCTTTTTTTTCAGCTAATATTCCTGTACCCTCTCCTTGTATATATTAACATTCTGCACCTGGAACAGTGAAAAATTTTTGCCTGGGGACAACTGAGGCTTTTTACCTAATCTTAAAACATAATGAAAACTGAAAATTTCTGTTACTTGTCATAGAGAAAAAAATAGTAAATTCCATCTTCTTGGTTTATACATTAAAACAATTTGAAGAAACAGTTTTGTATATGTTTTGAGGCACTATCTACTTTTCAGGCAAAAATTAAACTGAATTACTCAAGGAAAATAAAGTGAATATATTGCTATATATAACATATATGAAAAAATATTATTACTGCCCTCACATGGAATATGTTTCTAATGAAATGACTTCCCATAAGCCATGTAAGAGAATGTTTTAGTTTTTCATAGTCACATCTCTTAAAGTAACACTATAAAATCATCTAGAACCCAGCAAGAAAAAAAGGGAGCTTTAGCTATATCTATGTACTTATATACAACAAATGAATATATGTCACAGGGGCTATCAAAGGACCTGGGGATTTCCTCCAGTTTACTGAATGTTCATATAATGAGCTGTATGCTCACTTTGGCCAAAGCTCAATTTTTAATTCATTCAGTTTGTGTGCTTGTGTGTATGCTCATTTGCATGCATGAAAATGCACATAAAGTCAGAATAAGATGGGGAAGTGACCTTGGTATAGTGGTGTGATAAGATGTCAAATAACTGATTGATGAAGTTTTATATTCTTTCTGCAATGGATTGGTTGTTGCGAAGACAATCTAAGATAAAATCAAAAATAGTAAATTTTGGTGGGAAAAGCTAAAGCAGCTTTTTTTAGGCTATACTGTCATATTAGGATTATAGGGTGAGGGAAAGTTATGTACAATCAATTCTAGAAGTTTTGTTTTTGTCTGTGTTCTTTCAAAACCTGGCTAATGTGGAAATGTTTTGCATGACTGCTCCTGGATAGCTTATATTGAATTGCTTGAATTCTTGTGGGAGGAAGGGAGGGAGGAAGAGAATTTGGAATACAGAGTTTTAAAAAATTGTATTTACATGTAATTTGGGAAAATAAAATTTAATGGGAGAAAAAAAAACAACAAACAAAAACCAACCAATTCTAGAAAATGGCACAAATTTTAAAAATTGTGAATGTTGCTACATTGAACCTATGGGAAATAAGGGATTAAGTTACTTTCTACCCAAAACACTAGAAATTGCTGAAAATACACTTTTCTGCATATACTTCTTTATAACAAACCAATAATTCTGATAATATGTACTTTTCCTAAAACAATAACCATGAACTAACACATAAATATAAGGTGTATAGGTGAGGAGAGGAAACACTGGAAGACCTGGAGGGGTGGGGGCAGCAATGCCAGAAGAACCACTACCCCACACACAGCAAAAAAGAAAGGGACAATACCTGTCATCTCTAATCTCCCTTTTAGCTCTGAGGTTGAACTCTTGAGATATGAAAAGCACGCACCAAAGAATGAAAGAAGGAAGGAAGGAAAGAAAGAAAGAAAGAAAGAAAGAAAGAAAGAAAGAAAGGAAGGAAGGAAGGAAGGAAGGAAGGAAGGAAGGAAGGAAGGAAGGAAGGAAGGAAGGAAGGAAGGAAGGAAGGAAGGAAGGAAGGAAGGAAGGAAGGAAGGAAGGAAGGAAGGAAGGAAGAAAGAGAAAAAGAAAGAAAGAAAGGAAAGAAAGAGAAAAAAGAAAAGCTCATATCTTGGGGTGAGTCCCCAGCCCCTAGACCGAGCTTGGAGTTCTTGCCTTTTCCCAGGCTCAGACAAGATGCTGTGAGGGCACAGTTTCTGGAGCCTAGCTTCTTAAACTGTGGGTCTTGACCTCATATGGGATCACATAAGTGAATGTGGGGTCACAAAAAATTGGCAACAGTAAAAGGTTATATATACCTATTTTATATACCTATATGTCTGAGGTCATGTAAAAATTTCTCTGGGTAAAAGGGGTCATGAGTAGAAAACATTTAAGAAGCCCTGGTGTAGAGTATAGAGTCTGGTGGCATGGACAACCATGTGAGAGCCTGTGAAAGGGTGAGGGTGACCACCTTCCCCTTTACCCCTAAACATGGTTGCTTTTCTACTTTTTCAGTTCCCTCATTGTGTACTTGAAGGGTTACTTTAGCACTTTCTGATGGGATTTCATACTCATATTAATACTTTCCTTGTTTATGGATATAACAAATCATAGATTCATTAACACCAAACTTGAGGTTGATGGTGGCCATAGACATTTGGGTACAAAGTTTATCTAACACCTTTATTTTGTCCCTAAGCTGCATCATAGACTTTGTACACTTGGGCTTAGAGCCCAAAGGCCTTGCACTAAGCTTTGGGTTATTTGGGTTAATTTCTACACAAAACTTGAGTTTTAAATGTAAATAATGAAAATATACAATGAACACATTTAGGGGTACTATTATACATTGCCATATTTACAACATCCCCTAGTGGGACACAGAAGTATAGGATCGTAGTTGTGCAATTGGAATTTACCTGAAAAGCTATGTAGTTCCACCTCAAAATTTTCTAGATGAGGAACATGAGGCCTCCAAAGCTGAAGTGATTTGCCTAAGGTAATATGGGTAAGAAGGAACCTGAGATGGGATTTAATATAGGTCCTCTGATTACAAATCCAAAGCTCTTCCACTGTACCACATCATCTCATGTGGTTTTAGTTGTTCTTCAGTAGACAAATCTTTATACTAATCTTCCCAAATGTTTTCATAAAATTTTTGGCTTTTATTAAATAGCAATGCAGTCAGCATCCAACTTTGCAGCCCAGTTCCTCCCAACTCCATCCCATTTCCATTTTTTGCCACTTGGACTGTTGTTGTTTGTCCTTTGTTCTGGAAGAGGACTCTAACATGGGGGTGATGTCATGAATTGGGGTGAATTGAATTTAGTGAGGGAGGACCGTGCAGGGTTATCAACCTCACTGTCTCCTCCAAAGCCATATGGATCCAATGACAAGATAAATATCAGGACATCGGGAGATTTCTTATACCAGCAAATCACAAGTCTCCTGAGGAGAAAGGGAAAATGCAAACTCGGTTAAATTAGTATTTATTATACAAATGAATGTTATCCCCTCCAAAATAATGACTTTTAGAAACTGAAAGCATACATTTATTTTTTAATAAACATTTTTTATTTAAAGTTTTGAGTTCCAAATTCTATCCTTCCCTCCATCCCTCTCTCCCCTGTCCCCTTACCCTGAGTTGGTAAGCAATCAAATATGTTATAAATGTGCAATTATGTAAAAAATTTCCATATTATTCATTTTGTATAAGAAGACTCAAAAGAAAAAGTGAAAGAAAGTGAAAATAGCATGCTCCAGTCTGTGTTTGATCAATACCAGTTCTTTCTTTGGAGGTGGATAATATGTTTCATTATTAGTCTTTTGAGATTGTCTTGGATCATTGTATTGCTGAGAATAGCTAAGTCATTCACAATTCTTCATCAAAGAATATTGCTGTGTACCTGTGTTCCCTGGTTTTCTTCCATTCACTATACATTAATTCATGTAACTCCAGGTCTTTCTGAAATCATCCTGCTTGTCATTTCTTATAGTAAAATTATATTCTACTACAATAATATATCACAGGTTGTTTTCCTGTTCCCCAATTGATGGGTATCCCTTTGATTTCCAACTCTTAGTCACTACAAAAAAAAAACCATTCTGTACAGATTTTTGTACAAATGGATCCTTTTTCCTTTGAAAAAAATCTCTTTGGGATATAGACCTAGCAATAGTGTTGTGTCAAAGGGTATGCACAGTTTTACAGCCCTTAGGGCCTAGTTCCAAATTGCCCTCCAGAATGGTTGGATCAGTTGACAACTCTATCAATAGTAGATTAATGTCCCAATTGTCTCACATCCCCTCCAATATCCAACCTTTTTTCTTCTTTGTTATATTAGCCACTATGATAGGTATGAGGTGATACCTCAGAGTGGTTTTAATTTGCATTTCTCTGATCAATAGTGAGTTAGAGCATTTTTTATATGACCATAGATAGCTTTGATTTCTTTGTCTGGTAATTTCCTGTTCATATTCTTTGATCATTTATCAATTGGGGAATGACTTGTATTCTTAGAAATTTGACTCAGTTCTCTATATGTTTGAGAAATGAAGCCTTCATCAGAGATACTTGTTTCAAAAATTATTTTCCAGTTTTCTGCTTTCCATATAATTTTGGTTCCATTGGTGTTATTTGTGTAAAAACTTTTTAATTTTATATAATAAAAATTAACTGTTTTACATTTTGTAATGTTCTCTATATCTTCTTTGGTCCTAAATTCTTCCTCTGTCCATAAATCTGACAGACAAACTATTCCATGATCTCTTAATTTGCTTATGGTATCATCCTTTATGTGTAAATTATGTACCCATTTTGACCTTATTTTGATATATGGTGTAAGATGTTGGTCTACACCTGGTGTCACCATACTGTTTTCTAGTTTTCCCAGCAGTTTTTGAAAAATAATGAGTTTTTGTTAAAAAAAAAAAAACAACTCAGATTTATATTATTATTATTGTTATTGTTATATTGGATTTATCACATTATATATTATTGTGTTTATCATACTAGATTGCTCTAGTCATTTTCTATAGAGAACATACATTTAGATAGTACTTAATAGTTGATGAATCTCTACTAACATCTACTTCGGATATCTTATTATGATGTGGTGGTGACTCTGACTCTTCCAACATTGATGCTGCACTTGGGATTGAATTTGGTTGGACTGATGCCGTGTAGAAATTCAATTCAGAGCCTCCTCTTCTCAGACATAGTAATGATATGCAGTAGGAGTGTTGGGGCAAAATGTTCCAGGAGGAGTGTAGGGTGTGTTCAGGGAAGTATAGTACCTCTGGTGTGAGGCTGCTTTCCACCTATGGTGTCTGCCCAATTCACCTAACTCTCACCTGTGGCTCCAAGAAGCTGTAGTATGTGTAGTGCCTACACCCTGGTAAACCATTTTGGCAGACAGGCTAAACCAAGTTGAGGGTAACAGAGGGGTCTTAAACCCATTGATGAATTGGGGGGAGTGTCTAGCCCAAGCATGTGAAGATGTCCTCTGGTGGAATGAGTGGATGAGAACAATTTATTCAAACAGCCATGAAGGTGACTGATATAGGAACTGTGGAGCACTTAGAACTTGGTTAGACATCAAAGACACCAATTTCATCCACTGCATCTTGAGCCATCAACAGTCATCTTGACTCCATCCTGCCACTAGACTGTGATGATTCAGGAAGAGAGAATGAGGCAGACAACTCGGCCTCACTTAAATTCATTTTTGCATGAGTTGAAAGATATCACCTACACCATTTTGGCATTTTACCTATCTCAATGCACTGTGCTGACAGGCAAGTGATGAAGCAGCAGGTGTGGATATATTAGGAGCTGTAGTCACAACACTGTACACAGGTCGCCCAGGCCACAGGTTTGTCTTATTACTGAAAGCAGCAATTACATTTGGCAGCCTTTTAAGAACCAGGATTGCACTGCTTACTTCTTGGTGCAAGGAAGAGGTTAGAAAAAGATGCCCTAAAAATTGTCTGCTTACCAACTCTGGCCTGAGGTGGTGATCCCACCATGTGGTCAAAACACAAAAAGTACAAGAACTTCTGCAAAGATTATTCAACTCACCATCAGTACATGGAATGTGCACACACTTATAGACAACACAAAATCTAGGAGACCTGAAAGACAAGTAGCTCTTGTCTTTTGTTTTGTTTTGTTTTGTGGCAATGAGTGTTAAGTGACTTGCCCAGGGTAACAAGGTCCTCCTGAATCCAGGGCTGGTGCTTTATCCACTGTGCCACCCAGCTGCCCCCATATAGCTCTTGTTGTCAGAGAAGCCAGCAAAGTATCACATCCAAATAATAGCCCTGAGTGAAATAAGGCTGGCAAGTGAAGGATAGCTTACTGAAGTCAGAGCTGGATATATGTTTTTTGGAGTGGCCACAGTGAAGAAGAGTGCCATGAATCTGTTGCAGGTTTTGCAACCAAAACTACTCTTGTCAGTAAACTTATCTGCCTCCCAAAAGAAGTGAATGACAGGCTCCTGGAAATGTGATTGCCACTTGCAGGAAAGTTCCCTGCCACCATCATCAGTGCCTATGCTCCCACCATGACAAACCCTGATGAGGTCAAAGAAAAATTTTATAAAAACCTGGAGATCCTCATCATCAATGTGCCAAAATAGGACAATCTTATAATTCTGGGTTTAATTCTAGAATAGGCTCAAACTATCTGACATGGCAGGGAGTCCTTGGGAGGAATAGAGTTGAAAACAGCAACAGAAATAGTCACTTATACTGAAGACTTGTGTATCCCATGACCTTATCTCTAAAACTGTCTTCCATTTACTTAAATGCAATAACATTTCATGGATATATCCTGGTAGCAAACATTGACATTTAATACACTATATGATTATAAGGAGAAGAGACAGACAAGACATCAGAGTGATGAAGGCAATGTGTGGTACAGAGTGCCAGACTGATCATAGACTTATTCTCTCCAGACTAAAGATTCACAGTCAACAAAAGCAATGGCCCCAAGGTAAGAGGATTACCAGAAAACTTAATGTCAACAGATTAGAGCACTTCTATGAGAGGGAACAGTGTTACTAACTTGGAGGGAAAGTTGAACCAATACAAGGTTGGCAATAGTGGAACAGAAAGGGAGTGGGCAACTTTCAGAGATTTGGTGTATAATACCGCATTTGCTTGTTTTGGTCAGAACACTCACAAATAATCTAGACTGGTTCAATGAAAATGATGGGAAATTCAGAAGCTGCTAAATGAAAAATGAGAACTCCACAGGGTTTACCATCAGGATAGTTCATCCATCCCTAAGAAGGCAACTTTTAATTTCATCAAAAGTAAAGTATAAACAAAACTTAGAGAGATGCAGAATTCTTAGGTCAGTAAGAAGGCAAATTAAATTCAGTTTTATGCTGATAATAACAAACCAAAGCAATTTTATGATGCTCTGAAGGCTATTTATGGGCCAAAAACATATGGTAACATCTAAACTCCTCTATGCTGATGGAGCCACATTGATTAGTGATAAGAACATTATCCTAGAGAGAAGAGCTGAACACTTCTATAGTGTTCTCAGCATAGACAATCATCAATCAATGCTGAAGTAATTGATCATTTACTTCAGGTTGAAGTCAACTCCTCTCTCAACAAATTACCAACTGAAGAAGAGGTTTTGAATGCCATTAGTCTCCTTTCCTGTGGCTAAGCACCTGGTGCTGATTCTATTCCATCTGAGATTTACAAGGTTGGCAGTACATTGCTCACACAAAAACTGACTGAAATTTTCTGTTATATGGCATGAAGAGGTTATCCCCCAGAGTTCAAGGATGCCTCCTTTGTCCATCTCTATAAGGGTAAAGGTGATAGATTATCTTGTGACAATCACAGGTGGTTCTCTCTCCTACTCATTGCTGGCAAGAATCTTTTCAGAGTCCTCCTTAATAGCCTAATCCTTCACCTAGAAGATGGTTATCTGCCTGAGAGTCAGTGTGGCTTCAGAAAGGTCTGAGGAATGGTCAATATGTGTTTGTTATCCAACAACTCCAGGAGAAATGCCAGGAGCTGAAAAAAATCTGTACACAACATTTGTAGATCTGACTAAGGTCTTTGATACTATCAGTCATGAGGACTTATGGAAAATTATGTCAAAAGTTGGTTGCCCAGAGAATTTCATCAGTATTGTATGCCAATTTCAAGATTGCATGCTTGCCTGGGTTCTGGATAATGGACAATGCTCTTATGCTTTCCCAGTCATCACTGGAGTGAAACAAGAATATGTGCTTCCTCCCATGCCTTTTAGCATGATGTTTTCAGCCATGTTTCTAATGCCTTCAATGAGGATGAACACAGCATCAAGGTCAGCTACCATGCTGATGGCAAATTCTTCAACTTGAAAAGACTACCAGCCAAGGCCAAAGCAGAAGGAGTGTTTGTGCATGAGTTTTTGTTTGTGGATGATTATTCACTCAATGCATCCTCTGAACCTTAGGTACAACAAAGTATGGATTGATTCTCTACTGCTTGTGCTAATGTTGACCTAACAATTGACACCAAGAAAACACATCAGCCAGCACCACACCATCCATACATGGAACCCTTGTCTATAGCAAATAGAGAAGTTCTGAATACTGTGGATAAGTTCACTTACTTTGGCAGTATACTTTCCAGGGATGTGCACATTGATTATGAGGTTTATGCATGCATTGCCAAAGCTAGCTGTGTCCTCATCAGAGAAGATGTTGTGCTCCATGAACAAAGAATTGAAGTAGCTCAGAAGAAACATGAAGTGTGCAAATTTAGAGAATCTGATCCAAATGTTCACATGGATTATTTGTGCCTGACATGTGGTAGAGCATTCTGAGTCTGTATTAATGTCTGATCAGCCGCAGGCAGACATACTATAGCTTGACTCTAACATAGTGATGCATTTCAGTCCTCTTTGAGAATGAAAGTCAACAATCACGTTTCAGGCACTGTGTTAAGCAGCAGGGATACAAAGAAATTCAAAGATAGTTCTTGCCCATGAGCACAAAAATCTAAAGGGGGAAGACAACAAGGAAACAAATAATATACAATTAAATTATATACAGGATAAATAGGACATGGTTAACAGGAGGAAGGCATTAGAATTAGAAGAGTTAGAAAAGGCTTCCTGTAAAGGTGGGAAAACCCAGAATGGGTACTCAAGCTGATAGCATTAGAGATGAGATTCTGGGGTACTCCTAGGATACTGAAGAGAAACTCTAGCCTCCCTGCCTCTGGCATACTGAGTCCAGAGATACTCTATTATAAGTAATATTTTTTCTCACATATTGTCTCCATTAGAATCAAGGCAGGGACTGTTTTTTTATACCTTTCTTTGTATTCTTAGCACTTACTATGTGCAAAGTACTTTATAAATGCTTGCTGACCAAAGACTAGGTTAGCAGGGAACAGATCATACCAAGATGATCCTGGCATTTGACTCAGTTTCAATGTAGGAGTATTTTAGATGTTTCTAAAACTTGTATTATTTACCTGGAGCCTTTTCCATTGTTTAAAATAGGCAACTTTTAGAATTAAAGTTAGAGCTAGTGATTCAATTTGCTATGATACTAACAGACCAACATGAATAATACATTGAAACAGTAGAATACTTCATTGAGACATGATTTCAAAGAAAAGCTCTTTAACCTCACCATAGTGTTTGAGAAATGATTACCAAAATTACATTCTGGAATATAAAGGTATTTGGGTTCCAGAACAGACAAAGTTCACAGTTAGTACTGTAGATTGTCCCTCCTAGTATCCACTGTTTTCGCTCACCATTCTGATTTTGGAAACCAGAATAAGACTCCATTGAATCTCTTAGTGCAATGATTCAATATAAAGATAATTCTAGCATCCTACAACATCCCCAAATTATTTCTAGTTTATAAAATACTTTCTTTAAGAATGCCATTGAAGAAATGGAGGATCGGAGAAATAAATGGATTATACCAAGATGACATTAACTAAACAAGAACAATATTACTCAAACCATGATCTAGACTCAAAGTCTTCTAGACTCAAAGTTCAAGTGTTCTTTCCATTTTACCATGCTATAAATCAGATATTGCCATTGCTAAAATTCTTTTTTGGGGGGCTCTTCTTTTTGTGTTTCCTTCAGGTTATGAACCTTATTCTTTTGAATGTCTCTCATTAGAGTAACTTCATCTTTCTATAGTAGATTTGATTTTTGCAAACTCAAACTGTGAGAAATAATTCATTTGGACAGCTATTCTAGTCCAATCAGTATTAATCAGTTTGATATGGTTCCATAGGGGTATTGATTATAAGTTCTATATATTAACCTCTAGATATGTAAACTGCAGGTTCTAAGTTTACTTGCTTAATCATAGGAAGCTAACCAAAGGCCCTCCACCCTTGTTTTTCCTTGTCATGATGACCAAGCCTAACATGGCAGAGGTGACTCAATTACACAGAAAGTCTTCCAACTTATTTTTATACCTCTAAATCTCTCTCTCTTGTCAAATATGAGCAAGTGACCATCTTATGAGCACTTAGTTAGCTTATATGCCATTTTTGGCCCTCAAAAACAAGGACTATTAATCAGTGAGATTCTGTATTTCATCAAACCTCTTTTGCACATTTGGGTATAAAACCCAATAAAAACAAAATCCTAAAAGAATGAAGCATCACAGAGTGTGAGGCAGATCTGAGGTCCACTTCATTAGAGGGGACCCTTTAATAAAGTGCCATTAACTCAGAGCTCCACCTCAGTCTCTTTTATTGTAGGTTGGACAATTTTAATCCCCATAAAATATTATTTAGATGTGAACATAATGAACTGAGCGATCAAAAGCCATTTAATAAGAATTTATGACAAAGCAAGGGATGGAGAAGATCACACAAAAAAATGGACAATTTTAATTATATAAAATCTAAAAGGTTTTTGCACAAACAAAAACCAATGTAGCTTAAATTCGAAGGGAAACAGTTAAGCAAGAAAATATTTGCAGGAAATTTTTCCAGTCATCTGGAAAGAAATTTGTAATGGTGTCTCCAAAATTGCTAAGCTAAATATACTCTTTGACAGAATAAGTAGGTCTATAACCCAAAGAGATAAAGGAAAGATTATGATGTAGAAGTAAATGCTTGGGCCACCATTAGTATTACACTCCATTGTCATCACAGAGGCTCCTTCAAATTCTTCAGAATTTCCAAATAAAAACCTGACTTAACTGTTTGAATTCATCAAGAGTGATCCTATTGATGTAAAAGAAAAAAGTCAGAATTGTTTTCATTTAATATCATGACATACAAGTATTCCAGGGATATATTAGAATTTTCTGCTCCATTATTAAAAAACCTTATTTCCATCAAGGGAATTCCCATAAATTGGGGAATGGCTGAACAAGTTGTGGTATAGGAATGTAATGGAATACTATTGTGCTGTAAGAAATAATGAGCAGGGGCAGCTAGGTGGCGCAGGGATGGAAGCACCGGCCCTGGAGTCAGGAGTACCTGAGTTCAAATCCGGCCTCAGACACTTAACACTTACTAGCTGTGTGACCCTGGGCAAGTCACTTAACCCCAATTGCCTCATTAAAAAAAAAAAAAAAAACAAACAAGAAATAATGAGCCAGGACAGATTTCAGAAAAACCTGGAAAGACTTAAGTGGATGGATGCTGAGTGAAGTGAGCAGAAACCATGAAGAACATTGTACACAGTAACAACAACATTGTATGATGATCAACTTTGATAGACTTGGCTCTTCTCAGTGGGTGCGATGATGCAAGACGATTCCAAAGAACTCATGATTGAAAATGTTCTCCACATCCAGAAAAAAACAACTGTGGATTCTGATGTAGATTGAACCATACTCTTTCTACTCATTGGTGTTTTTTTCTTTATTAATAGGTTTTCCCCTTGTGTTCTGATTCTTCTTCCACAACAATGACTAATGCAGAAATATGTTTAATGTGATTGTACATATATAACCTATATTAGGTTGCTTTCTGTCTGTGGAGGGGGGAGGGAAGGAGAAAAAATTTGGAACTTTTAAAAAATCTTATGGAAACAATTGTTAAAAACTATCTTTACATGTAACTGGAAATAATAAAACATTTTTTATGAGAGAAAAAAACTTCATTTCCAGTCACACTGAAAAAATCCTGATTTCTGCTTACTATTTTCCCCAAGAACACAATATTTTGATTGCTTTTTTGTGAAGATGAGAAGAAATGTGTCCATTTAAAAAATGTTTCTATTCATTACTCATGATGTGCAGATATTTGTAGAATTTTTGTTCTGTATACATTTTCTTTTGGGATGAGTCATTGCTCTTTATCTCAATTTTATTCTATAGCCTTAATTCTTACAGTTCATCATTTACTAGTCCTTCGATGACAACATGGCTACTTTGTTAATTTTCTTGAACATTTTAAAATTCAAACTTTGATATTTTTTGTGGTAGTAACTTTTCTTTTGACATTTCATGTTCAGAAATAATAAATGAGAAAAAAACATTTGATAATTACTTTATATGATAGTTGTTCCCTTTTTGTGCTGACATAAAATGACCTGTATTTTTTATTTGTCACAGTGTTAGCATATGACTCATTGATCTTTAATGTATTTTTCCCTGAAATTTAAATGTAGAAAATATTCCTACTTTGATAATTTTCTTTCTGCTATCCAAAGTCACAGAAGTAAGGTGTCTCTTTACTTCCATAGTTTATAACAGTGAATATAAGCTGTATTCGATATGATGTCCTTACTAAAAGTCAAGTTACTTCATTTTGTACAAAAACTTCATCCCTCTGAACTTCTCCATCATGACAGGGAAACTCTTCATCCTATGATCAATTTAGTCCTGGACTTCACTCTTAGAATGTATCCTCTGCCTCTGGGACTCTATTCTCTAATGGGAAACTCTGCCAGAACTCCTTTATTTACCACCACTCTTCATTCCTCTGTATTTTTTCACTATGCCCAGAAGCCATGCTTTGTATCCTTCTTCCCCTTAGCTTTCTTTTAAAATGTTGTCATGGTGTTTTCCTATTGTAGTGTCAGATATTGAGGGAAGGGATTGTTTTTTTTCTTTTGTTTGTATTTTTATTCCCAGTTCTTATTTTATGCTTGGCACATAACAGATCTTTAGAAATGATTATTGGGGCAGCTATGTGGCGTAGTGGATAGAGCACCGGCCCGGAAGCAGGAGTACCTGAGTTCAAATCTGGCCTCAGACACTTAACACTTACTAGCTGTGTGACCCTGGGCAAGTCACTTAACCCAATTGCCTCATTAAAAAAAAAAAGAAATGATTATTAACTGACTGATATTACTGAGAGATGAGGCTACCTAAATAGGTTAATTAGAAAAAGCAGGAACAAGTAGATACAATAGCAACATATGCCTCCATTAAAAAAATTAATAGAGAAAAATGTCAAGATATTGAAGACAGGAAAATCTTGTCACAATTTTCCCAGGGGAGGGGGAGTGCATCTTGATCATTAACAAGCCCTTATTAAAGATTGTTGATGTACTGAGGATATAAAGAAAAAATAAAATTGTCCTTGCCTTCAAATAACAGTCTATCAGAAAATAAGTATGCTTATAAATAGATATAATATGTATGCAAAGTCAATATTATGTGATTTAGAATATAACTAGCAGCTCAAAGAACTAGGAAAAGTGTCCATATAGGAAGCATCCCTTGAAATGAACTTTAAAGGAAGCTAGAGACTCAGTGGTCGAGACCAGCAGAAGTACATTTGAGGCATTGGGAAGATTGTGGGAAGTCACTCAAAAGAAGGATGAAGGTCATATTAAGAAAGCAGTAACCATTAGACTGGAAAGCAGAGCTTGAAAAGGTCTAATAGGCAATATTTTGGAAGGGTAGTTTGGAACCAGACTAAGTCTTTAAATCACAAAAGGGAGTTGTTTTTTTAAATTCTAGAGTCAATGGGGAGCTAAGAGAGAATTTTGAACACTGCATTTGAGCAGTAATTGATATGATCAGATCTATGTTTTAGAATATTACTCTTCTAGTCAATGATTAGAGATGAGAGATAACTTGAGAGACCAACTAGGTTTTTTTTTTTTGTTTTGTTTGGGTTTTGGTGAGGCAAGTGGGTTAAGTGACTTGCCCATGGTCATGCAGCTAGTAAGTGTCAAGCATCTGAGGCCAAATTTGAACTCAGGTCCTTCTGAAACCAGGGCTGGTGCTCTATCCACTGTGCCACCTAGATGCCCAACCAACTAGGTTTTTTGCAAAAGTCCTGATGAGAGGTAATTGAGGGGCTAGTACAGTGGTAGCCATATGAAATTGATGCAGAGAAGGCATTGGAAGTAAGATATGTTGTAGATTTGTCAATTTATTGGCTATGTGGGATGAGAATAAGAAAATTTAAATGAGTTCAAGGTTGTGATCTTGAGTAACTAGACATATAACCCTTATTAGTAAGGGAATACATAAGAGAGGTAAATTTTTGGTGAAAGATGATTGGTTTATTTTGGACACGATTAGTATGAGATGCCTATGGACTTCAAAATGATATGTCTATCATGATCATGATCATCACCACCACCAGCAGCAAACATTTGTTTGTGCCAGCTATGTGTCCGGCACCATGCTATGCAGTGGTGATACAAAGAAGGCAGATCACAGTGTCAGCCCTCAAGAAGCTCACATTCAATGGAAGAGACCACATGTAAACAATTCCATACAATCTGATTGGGAAATAATGTCAGAGGCAAGACTTTTATCTATGTGTGTCTATTGTATTTGTGTGTGTGTGTGTGTGTGTGTGTGTGTGTGTGTGTGTGTGTAGTGGATAGGAAGAAAAGCCTCTTTAGGAAAGTGATGATATGGGACTGGAGATTAGGACAGAGATTTCATTAGATTTATGGGATATATAGATTTGTAAGTCATCTGCATAGAGATGATAACTGAATGTATGCAACTGATGAAATCTCCAAGAAAAAAGCTCAGAGAGAGAAGAGAAGGCCAAGGGCAGGCCCTTGTGGTCTAACGGTTAGGGGGTGGGAAGTGTATCATGATCTAGCAAAAGAGAAAGCAAAAGTCAGAGAAGTAAAAGGAGAACCTAGACAACAATGTCAAAATGGTGAGAATGGAGAGATCTAGAAGAGGGTAGTCAAAGATCAGTAAATGATGAGAAAAGTCAAGAAGGATGAAAACCAAAAAAAAAAAGCCATCAGAGGTTGTAATCAAGAGATCATTAGATTCTGAATAGAAGAGGCACTAACTTGTTCCAATCCTTTTACAAATTCTGCAACAGTTTATTAAAAGTTGTTTGTGAAAGCTTAAAAAAGAGATAATCACCAGGAACCAGCAGTGAAATCATGAGAACAAGTCCCTTTTGGATAATTTCTAAACTGACTGATAAATCAGGGGAAATATCTCAGAAAATATATTCTTCATTTCAGTAAAACAATTGTTATATTTCTCATGATATCTATCTTGTTAAGATAGAGAATCACAAGGTGTATGATAGTATAATTATGTGTATTTTTGATTGTTTGGGTACTGCCCTTACCCACATATAAAATAGTGATTGACGTAAACTTGGAGAGATATATTTTCTGCCATGGTATGTGGATCTGTCCTTGTCATGATTCAATTCAATATTTTTGTTTTTGTTTTTGTTTTTTGGGGTTTTTTGTATTTTGTTTTGGCAGGGCAATGAGGGTTAAGTGACTTGCCCAGTGTCACCCAGCTAGTAAGTGTCAAGTGTATGAAGCCAAGATTTGAACTCAGATACTCCTGAAACCAGGGCTGGTGCTTATCCATTGCACTACCTAGCTGCCCCAATATTTTTAATAAAGATTTTATACAAGAATTCTAGTTTTAGAGCAGTGGTTAAAAAACCTAAAATGAAATACCTCTGATCTCAACAAGCTTATGAACTATCAGAGTAAATGAGATGTCCATATGTAAGAATAAATTCAATAAATATTATATAAACACAAGGTAGTTTATAGATAAAGGGCACGAGTAGTTGGATCACAAATGTTTTCATGTGGAAGGTTATGCTTAACTGAATCTTAAAGGAAGTAGGGATTTTATGATTCTATGAGGCAGAAGCATAGATTCCAAGAATGGAGAATAGCCAGTGCAAAGTTATAGAGACTGGAGATTGATTATCATGAGTGTATGACAGTTTGACTGAATTGTAGAGGGAATGATATAGAAGACTGAAAAAGCAGATTGGAATCAGATTTTGAAGGGCTTTGAAAGACCAACAAAATGGTTTATATTTTAATCCTAGAAGCAATAGGAAGCTACTGGGAGTTTATTCAGTTGAAGAGTGACATGGTCATACTTAAGATTTTTTTGTTTTGTTTGTTTTTCATGGAGCAATGAGGGTTAAGTGACTTGCCCAGGGTCATACAGCTAGTAAGTGTCAAGTGTCCAAGGCCAGATTTGAACTCAGGTCCTCCTGAATCCAGGGCCGGTGCTTTATCTACTGCACCACCTAGCTGCCCCCATCACACTTAAGTTTAAGGAAAATCACTTTGACAGGTATATTGAGGAAGGCTTACAGTATTGAGAGACTTGATTCATGAAAAACAATTAGTATGTCATTACAATACTCGAAGTGAGAAATGATGAGTGCTGTGAGGAATGTCTGTAAGAGTAGAAAGAGAATCACAGATATGTTGTGGAAATACTCAGTCAGTCTATAAACATTTATCAAGTGCCTGCTATGTGCCAGACACTGAGCTAAGTGCTAACTACTAATGCCAGTATTTGGCAGCTAATTGGACATACAGGGTGAGGAAGAATGGAGAAACCATGGATAAAGCTTAGGTTGTGAACCTGGAAAACTAGAATAATAGTGGTGCTCTCAACAAAATTAGGGAACTTTGGGAGAGGTTCATTCTCATGGGGAAAGATGATTTCTCTTATTTACATATTGAAATTGAAATACTTTGGGACATCTAGTTTGAAATGGCTAATAGGGGGGCAGCTAGGTGGCACAGTGGATAAAGCACTGGCCCTGGATTCAGGAGTTCCTGAGTTCAAATCCGGCCTCAGACACTTGACACTTACTAGCTGTGTGACCCTGGGCAAGTCACTTAACCCCCATTGCCACACACACACACACACACACACAAAAGAAAGAAATGGCTAATAGGGAGTTTAGATGTGGGGCTATGAAGAGAGCTTTGAAGAGAGACTAGTGCTGGATATGTAAGTCAGGGAATCATCTGCAGTTAGATGATAACTAAACCTGAACTATAAATTCAGTCTATATAAGCATATAGTTAATACATTTTTAGGCTGGTATAGTGTCCATGATGACTGAGATGATAAATAGCACCAGCATTCTCTTCTGGTCAGACCACATCTGGAATACTGGGTTCATTTCTTGGTGACCATTGACAAACTAAAAAGTGTCCAGAGAAAAATAACCAGGATGATGAAGGGCTTCATGTTCATATCACAAAAGAAACAGCTCAATAAGTATCTTAAGTAGCTAAGGGCTGTCATATTTTAGAGATAACTTAAAGGCTATAATATATATAAGAGTTAACTTGTTCTCTTCAACACTAGAAGGTAGAATCATAATCAGAATAAATGTTACAAAGAAGCTAATTTAGGCATGATATAAAGAGTAATCCACTAACAAGTAGACCCACTCGAATATGAAATGGGTTGCTTTAGTAAGTAATGGGTTTCCTCATAGTTGATATTTTCAAGTAAAGGCTAGACGGGGGGCAGCTAAGTGGTGTAGTGGATAAACCACAGACCCTGAATTCAGGAGGACCTGAGTTCAAATCCTGCCTAAGACACTTGACACCAACTAGCTGTGTGACCCTGGGCAAGTCATTTAACCCTCATTGCCCCGCAAAAAAAAGAAAAAGAAAAAAAGAAAAAAGGAAAAAGAAAAAGGCTAGATGACCATTTGTGAAGTTTATTACAATGGGATTTTGCTCAAGTTTAGAACAGAGTGATGGACTATGAGATTTCTTCCAGTTTGACATCCTATGATTCTAGTACTTTTTGCTGACCTTTCTACTTTTACTTTTCTACTTTTCTACTTCTGTCATTTGGAGAACCATATCATGAAGGTTGGGCACAATAAAGAGAGAAGAGCCTGCTTCAGAGGTAGAGAGAGCTAAACAGAGACAGTCTGTTTTGAAAAACCAACCAACCAACCAACCAACCAACAAACAGACTAGGTGAGTGGTGGTAGCTGCACACATATTAAGCTTAACCTTTTAAAAAAATTTCCTCTTGGAATTGTTTTGCTCATCTACTTAAATGTTCAAATAGGAATGTCAAAGAAACTTATTGTTGCTTATCTTCTTCTGAAATGTAATAACAATGCTCAGCATCTGCTCACAAAGAATAAACACTAATGAAATTTCTAGAAGCTGATGATTTAGACAAAGCACCAGCCTGGGGCTGGGGCGATTTGGGTTCTAGTCTAGTGTTTTCCATTAACTACTGTTCAATAACTTGTCCTGAAATGCTCTTTTGTTTTGCCAAGAAAATGAAAGGCTTATTCTTAATCAGTTTTTAATGGGAAAATGGACTAATATGGTAGCATGAGGGCAAAAATTTGAGGGCATCATCATTAAGTTTAATAGGTAAGCAACCATGCTTGGGCATGGCTGATAGCAGGACAGTGCTGGGTGGAGAGGGCAAGGGTAAGATCTGAGGTAGCAAAAGTAAACAGGAGGCATTTATAGCTTTCACAGTAAGAGATCAAATTTGGAAGAACAAATAAGATGGAAGGATCCAGAGTTCTCTACTGTATCAAGCGAGAGGCTCAGTTACAGGGTAGTCAGCTAACAATAAGGTTCACGTGGGCCTAAAATATTGTAGAAAAGCAGTGGGTTCAGAGGCACTGCTAGTCAGAAATGGGTTTAGAATCCAGGGAAGTTTCACCATGAGGGATTATAAACTAAGAGAAAATCAAATCAACACACATGGAATACGAACTAGAAGAAAAAAACTTAAGATGTAAAGCTGTCTGAGTAGGGCTTCCCTAATTTTTCCTTCCAAGGTCAGGAATCAGACACAGAGTTTGGGTCTGAATTATAATGTGCAAACAAATGGAAATAACTGGCCTTAAGTTGTTTTGTTGAGGTGGTTTATAATAGGATCTTAGAAATCAGATATTTAGAGCTAAAAGAAACTTTAGAGATAATCTATCCTAGCCCTTTCATTTTACTGATGAAGAAACCGAAGTACAGAAAAAGACTTGCCAGCACGTAGCACAGGGCCCAACCTATATAAGGTGTTTGTAAGGCTTATTGATTGAAACATTGATTGCTCAAGTTTCCACAGGTAGTAAAGTTGCTAAAAAAAGAATTTGAACCAGATCCTTGAACTCCAAATCTAGCACTCTTCCATCCTTTGAGCTATTTAAGTGAACCTCATATAAGTTACTTTCAATGGCTTTCCAAAGAAAATAGTAGTTTAGAAGTCCATCAAGATCATAGGATATAAAAGAAAAGGGATTTTTGCATACACAAAACAATTTTCATCATCCTAATAGCCCTTTAAATAGTGGGTAGTTAATTAGCTTAATCTAATGGAATGTGCCCACAGTACTTGAGGACAAATCTGAAAATCAACCCTTGGCGTTTGAATCATTATTTGATGCTGTAATTTCTTTTTTAGTCAGTAATTTGTCAAGTTGAGAGAAATGTGTAGAAGCTGACAATCTCATTCAAAAGCATAATTAATCTCCTCAATGAAAAATTATAACTTTTTAAAAAGAGGAGTATTGAACTCTATGTAAATATACATTGAAACTTAGCTACAATAAACACTTTTCTGCTACCACACAGATATTCACATTGTGTAGTCTTATGTGCTCCCCTGCTTGGTTTCTTGTTCACTTTTCATAATGACATATGATCTCTCCAGCTCATCTTCAGAAGGGAGAGCAATTGGAAGAATTATGCCTCAGGTTGAGGTGTGGAAAGACCATCGGATCCTATATTAGAAGTGGAAAAAGATTTACAGGTACAGCCAATCCAAACCCTAGGGCAGCTAAGTGGCACAGTTAATGGAAAGACTCATTTTCCTGAGCTCAAATACTGCCTCTGATGCTTATTAGCTGTAAGACCCTGAGCAAGTCACTTAACCCTATTTGCCTCCTCTTCTGTAAAATGAAATGGAGAAGGAAATGGCAAATCACTCCAGTATCTTTGACAAGAAAACCCCAAAGGGACACTAAGAGTCAACATGACTACAATGATTGTACAAGTAGTTAATAAAACCCTCTCTTTTTAGACATCAGAAACTCAGAGCAGAGAGATGAAATGAGTTCAATTAATCATAAGAATTTAATAAGGGTCTTTACTACAGGCCAGGATCAGAGTTAGGTGCATAGAATACAAAGGCAAAAATAAAATTTTCCACCCCAAAGGAGATTATATTCAATAAGACTTGCCTAAGAAGAGTCAGAGGTGGGATTCAAATCTCAATCCAAGACCTTTCATTGCACTATTCTGTAGTTTTGACCTTCTCCTTTGACTTTAGGTGGATATTGCAGCCTATCCATATACACATTGAGGGGTTATCACTTACTCTGTATTACCTCAGCACTCATTGTACCTCTGGTACCACACTCAGTGGTATTCTATTCATCTGTACTTCTCCTATCCGGCTGGATAAAAAATGGCCTTATAAGTTTACTCTGTTTCAACTGGATCACAGCTCCTTAAAGAATGGGAGATGCTTCTCAATCTTCCACTATCCGTCCAAGAAGACAAGACTAAGAAAGTGGCAGATGCCCCATTCATGTTGGCTAACTGATTATAAAACTTCAAAGACAGAAAAAAGAATCTATATCATTTTTTCAAATTTAATTTCCAATCATTTGTATTTGTTTTGTTAGCATATTAATTTGGCCTTCTCATAACAGGCTGAATTCCAGGCTGGTAGTTTTACCTCCGTTTTTTTAACTAAAAAGTGGAAGCTTAGAAAAATATGAATTACCTATGTAAGTAGGCCAAGGAGATTGAACATATGGATTGTTTTCCCTCTCCCCATCTTAAATCTCTATGTGTCATGTGCCCAGTATGTATGGGTTCCATTTGTCATATTGTTTTATCTGCATTTATATTTCTGGCAAATAGTAATCTTTCCATTCTTCCCTTTCCCTTCTATTGCCTTGCCTCATCCTCACATTGTTTTTGGTTTTGTTTTGTTTTTTTAACACCAAGTTTAGCACAGTGCCTGACACATAGTAGGCAATTAATAAAATGCTAGTTGACTAACTCTCTGAATACTCCATCCCTCTTTGCTCAATATACAGCACTTCTTTCCACTCCTTCCTATTTCTATCTATCCCCATGGCCTCAGCTCTGCATTGCATCCCACCCGCCCCCTGAACATTCCATCCCTCTTTGTTCAATATATGTTAGTTATTCCCACTGCTATTCTTATTTACTCTCTCCTTAATCCTTATCCACAATTGCAATAACCTTCCCAAATCCCGAGTTATAACTCCTGAGGTTAATTTTTAAAAGCCGCAGCTGTAGACTAGTTGCCTGGCATGTTTGGAACAGCTGTTGAATCCTCTAGACTAATTTGCAAAATTGGCACCCATCACTTAATGTATTACCAGAAAAAAAAACAAACAGAATTAAAATAGCAACCATTATGAAAGCAGTAACCATTTATCATGATGCTAGAATTTAGCAGATCATATAGTTATGACATCTACTTGCTCTTTGCTTTTAGATCTAGAATTATACTTCCTCATGTGTTCATATTTGTTTATCATCCTGAGGTAAAATCAATTTCCTGCCACATGATCTTATATATCGATAGGATTATAGTCTTTTTGAAAAAGTCATGGAAACCCTTAGGTTCAATTGATTGCTAAGGATACTGTTTTTTATCTGTTTCTAGACTTTGACAATAATAACTATGAGATCTTTCCTATAAAAGGAGCCGACCATCCTATGCTGTTTCATGAGCACAGGTTTTTTAAATCATAAAAATCTTAGGGTAATTTCTACTAATTGGTTTTGGCATTTTGAAATATCTGTAAAGATTCTGGGCGATCTGTTTTCACAGAGGAGTTGACTTCAGGAACCTGAATAGTGTGATGGCAAATAGTTCATATTATTGGAAATAATCTTGTATTAGCTTTTCCACGTCTTTTTTCAACATCTTCCCTGCTAAAATGAACCTTTGATTTCATTAGTGCAGGTAATCTCTATACTGGTGACTAAAGATAGATGTTCTCTCTTTCCCTCTGACACTGCTTCCAGCCACATCACTTCTACCTCATAGATTTCCTGGCTTCTTTCAAAGTTCATTTCAACTCCTGCCATCCAGAGGAGACCTTTCCTTACCCACTAGCTTCCAGTACCTTCTTGAAATTATCATGTGTGTGTGCATGCCTGTACGCACATTTATATGTGCATGCTCTCCCACACAAACCCACACACAGTCCCCAAAATCTCAATGCAGTTTTAAGCTTTAATAGCTGACTATGTATGTTATATATTTATGGGGCACAGCTTCTTATGCATCATGCAACCTTTTAGGAATCTGATGAAGCCTTCTCAGAGCAATTAGCAAGTGAATAGAATAGTGGGCCTGGAGTCAGAAAGATCTGAGTTCAAATCTAGCCTCAGGCACTCAGTAGCTGTGTGACACTGGACAATATCAACCCTATTTACTTCAGTTTCTCATCTGTAAAATGAACTGGAAAAGGAAATGGCAAACCGTTCTAGTAGCTTTGCTGAGAAAACCCCAAATGGGGTCTTGAAAAGTTAGACATTGTTGGGAGGACTTGTGTGTGGAGGTCTAGCTCACCTAAAGAAATGGAGGCTCAACACAAATCTTGTGAAATAAAAAGAGATTTATTGGGAGAGAGGAATATATGGCCCAGGGACAGATCACTATGGAAAGCTGTCCCACTGGAATAAGAGAAGACCTAATCTTTTGTATCTTTACAAAACAAAGAAAGGGGAGGGAATCACAAAGCAACTGGGAGGGAAATGCAAACAACAGGCAGGGGATTTTGGAATGATGGGGCAGAAATAAGATATGCAGCATCCAGTCATATCTTTCATATCATCTTGCTCATCAGATCCCGCTCTGCCATATCTTATTCCTGAGGTAGCAGACTGGGCTGCTTTTCCCTTGGGAAAGTTTTAAGGATCTCTTAGGGATTGGGATCTTTAAGTTTCTGGGGTCTCACTGCATTCCCACAACAACATGACTGGAATGAATGAACAACAACACAACCTAGCTATATGGAAAGGTTTATCAGAATTTTGGCCCTTTGGAGATTTTTTTGGTCATTGAGGCCCTTTTTGTACACATTCACAAACAGATATATCTTGATTAGAAATTTTTAAAAAATTGTTTATGAGAACATTTGAAAATTTAAGGAATAAGAAGCTATCTGCTTATTATTATAATTATTATTATTATTTTGCAGGGCAATGAGGGTTAAGTGACTTGCCCAGGGTCACACAGCTAGTAAGTGTCAAATGTCTGAGGCCAGATTTGAACTAGGTACTCCTGAATCCAGGGCCAGTGCTTTATCCACTGTGCCACCTAGCTGCCCCATCTGCTATTTATTGGAATATAATATACAATTAAGTATTGACATACACAATTGACTTAAGAACTGACTGATCCTGACTGGTTTAGGTTCCTAGGACAATGAATTGCCTGAGGCTGACCACATATTATCATTCTGGCTTCTGATTATTTTGTAAAATCCCCAAACTCTCCCTTCCCAGAGATTCCCAAGCTTTATTCTTGGACTTTAGCTTGTTATTCCAAAAACCAAAAAAACAAAAGCCAAATCCCAAAAAACTTATCTGGTGAAACTATGAGGTACTTAACCCTCCAAATGGTAGTCTCTTCACTCTCAGTCTTAGTACCCTATATAAACCCTGTTACCAACCCCACTCTCTCTGGGTACTCCAGTGCTTGCTGTGTGGTACCATGAGCTGCAAATCCTCTGCCCCCATTAAAGACCTCAATTTTGTTGTATTGATTATTTTCGTCAAAATTTCAGGTTCACAGTATGTAATTATATTAGAGTCTATTCGTTTTCAAAAAGAAATACAATAGAAAGATGTCAATTTCTTTTAAAAAGATCCATGAGTTCTTTCCTGTTAGCTGTCAAACTGATTACTGCTATTGTGAAATAATAACAGCATACCATTATGGCTAGGTAATTAAATGATTTGTGAGCATAAATTAACAAGGAAACTCAGCAAAATGTGCAATTGTCCAACCAAGATAAAAATGCTAATTCCATCTAAAAGACTAAGAATATTGTTATTACAATCTTTAGAATCTCATTAGAGATTAAGAATGTTATTAGGGGGAAGGGGCAGCTAGGTGGCACAGTGGATAAAGCACTGGCCCTGGATTCAGAAGGACCTGAGTTTAAATCTGACCTCAGTCACTTGACACTTACTAGCTGTGTGACCCTGGACAAGTCACTTAACTCTCATTGTCCCTCTAAAAGAAAAAAAAAAGAATGTTAAGTTAAGATTCCTGGATCAGCATCTCAGACAACAGGGCTTGCAATGCAATTTATATAGGTTTTGTCTATGTAGACAAACTGAATTCATTTTTTTAAATGGTCAAATAACAAAATAACCAAAGGTATGTTGGAGGTTGGAAGCAGGGAGAAGTTTCTGATTATGTGACACCAAATGAGTGGTTTGTTTAAATTTTTATCCTAGACTATTTTAGCATTTCTTCACTCTTCAAATGTCCTCTTCCACAAGAGTTCAGAGGTGATCCTGTCTCTTAAAGACCATGCCAGTTTAATTCTAGTTCTAGTAGGTTCTTCCAAGACAGAAAGGCTTCAAGTAGAAACCCAGTCATAGAAAGCTATATGTCAGTTGTCTGAGAAGCCTTGATTAAATATGAAAGTCACTTCATCTGAATGGTCACAGAGTAATAAATATTTTGGCCACAGAAACTCTCAAATGTTATCTATTCTATCATAGAGGGGTTTAGATCTGGATTGATAGAAGCAGAACTCCCAATCCTAGATTCTTGATATATCTAAGTAGTGTTATGACACAATGGAAACATACACACATATATACAGGATGTGGTAGGCAGAGGATATGAGTTTGAATCTAACTCTGCTACTTATTACTTGAGTGGCCATGGAAATGTGATTTAACCTTTCTGGGACTCAGTTTCTTCATCTGTAAAGTGAGATGTGAGATAGACAATCTCCAAGGTCTTTTTTTTCAGCTTTCAATCTATTATCCTATTTGAAACTGGGGTCTATTTCAAATACCTGACTTTCTCTTTCAATGTCATTGATGGCTGCTAGGGAGGGGAAGCCAACAAAACCAAAAAGTTTTCAAAATAAGAAGTATTGAGTTCCCACTGTGACAGATGCCCAAAATGATAAGACCAAGACAGATGTGGTAGAAACACATTTTTTTAATGTCCAAAGGAGTGAAGATTATTGAAAGTGTCAATTTACCAGAAAAGAACTAGGAGGATGATTTAATCTTTCATTTCTCTTAAGAAGTTAAGAATCGAATTATTTGAGCTTCAATTGTTTTTTAGTCTTTTGAAAAGAATTTTAGTAGCAAGAAAAATAAAGTGTATTGACATTTTGATTTAGCAAAGAGATAGCAATAGTTGTCAGCATTCTTGTTTTAAGAACACAAACATGGATTACAAATTTATAGCTTTTGGCAGCATTGTAGCAAGTAGTGAGGAAAGAAAAAGATCAATCTGAAATATTTAAAAAGTCATGAAAAATATGGAATACACTACCCATGGTTTCAATTTCATAATTTCCATCTGTAAATATAAGAGGAATGTCTTAGCACAACCTCTTTAGAGTTAGCTAAAAAAAAAAAAAGACAGTGAAACACAAGGAGCATGGAATGTATGTAGTTAGTCTTTAATGTGTTTGACGTTGGTAAGTCATTTAAGTTATTTGAGCCTTACTTTCCTCTTTTGTTAAGTGGAAATGCAAGTATTTATACTACCCACATAACAGGATTTAAAAATCTTTAGTTTTTATTAAGAAGTTGAGAATTGAATTATTTAAGCTTTATTTTTTTTTTTTAGTGTTTTGAAAAGAATTTTAGTGACAAGAAAAAAGGATTATCCTGACATTTTCATTAGAGAGAAAGAGAGAGAGGGAGAGGAATAGCATTCTTTTTAAAAGAGCATTTATTTGTATGGATTATAAAGCTCCAACTCTTGGCAGCATGCTATCAGACATTGAAGGAAGAAAAAGATGAGTATGAATGTTTGTAAAAGGTCATGTAAAATATGGAGTATACTACTCATAGTTTCTACTTCATAATTTCCATCTTTAAATACAAGGAAAGCATTAGCATAGTCTCTTTAGAGTTAGGAGAATTAAATAAATTCTAAGAGCACTGAGACTGTAGTTGTGTGACCTTAGGCAAGTCATTTAATTTATTTGAACCTCAGGTCATGAAAATTTTATACTATTTACATCAAAAAATTTTCATGAGGAAAGTATTTTCTAAACTGCAAAGTAGTATCTATTTTTTTATATATTAGTTACTCATATTACTCTGAACATAAGCTACTCTTGAATATAGGGCATCATTCTAAAATGAAGTGATAGGAACAGTACTGGAAGAAAATTTAGATATTTTAATTCAGTCATTTTTTCAGTTGTCTGACTTTGTGGCTCCATCTGGCAAAGATACTGATTTTGTTCTCCATCTCATTTTACTGATGAGAAAACTGAGGGAAATAGGGTTAAGTGACTTGCTCAGGGTCACATCCAAGGCCATATTTGAATTCTGGTCTTCCCAACCCCAGACCTGGTGCTCTGTCCACTGCACCACATAGCTACCCCAAATATCATCTAGTCCAACCCTAGATGAGGAAAACCCAGAGAGATAAAGTAGTTTGTCTCTTTAACATGGAAAAGGCTAATGTTCTGAACTTGAGAGTCCTTTAAAATCTGCATTGAAATATTGATTCTGACACTTAACAGTATGTACATTTGGGCAAATCATTTAACATCTCTGGACCTCAATTTCCTAAAAATAAAAGAAGGATGTTAGTCCTGCTTGATAAATGAATATTTATCTATTGTGGATAAAAGGAGAAACCATTTGGAATAAGATAAGCCATTCAATGGGTAAGTTTTTCATCAAGACTCACTAGAGAAGTTTAAGCAGGCCTTTTTGAGCTTGACTGGTAGAAAATGAGGGGTAATTCAGGAAATGGACCTTCACCTAGATGATTCCATTTGGAGTGTCCTCAGTGTAGCTCCAGCTGTATATCCTTCTCTTTCTGTGGCTTTATAAATCTCCTTTTGTTAACTGTTGAATGATCTCCAAGTACCTCCTATTGCTCCAATATTAAATTAACCTGAGTATTTTGTTCCAGTATTAAATATGGTACTAGCCTTCTTGTGGGATGAGGGAACCCAATTCCCAAGGAATCCTTAAACTTGATGGAGGAGGCAAAAAGGGGTTAATAGATAAACTGATGCTTGAGTCCTTATTAATAGTACCTAAAATGATTAACAGAGAAACTAAGGTTTGTGTTCTTATAGTAACCAAAAGAGCTTGTCTCTATCAACTCTCAATTGAGACTGTAACTAGGGACCATTAACCATTAATAGTCATTAATATCCTTAGATGACAAGGACACCTAGAAACCAGATCTTAAGTAAAGAGATATCAAAAACACAGAGACCCTCTGGGTCTGACAAGTTTAAGCATGTCTTTAGGAACATGCTCAGAAAGGATCAAATGTGTCAGGTTTACCTTATGATGTGTGAACCCCAAAAAGGTACCTACCTTGGGAGTTATCTTAGGACCCCAGGAAGTCCAAATTAGGATAAAACCTCCCATGAACCTCCCACAAGGAGGAGATTAAGATAATGAGGAGATATCCTACTTTTTCTCACCATAAATATAACCATTTCCATCTCCCAAATTGAGACATCTATCTCCTTTGAGTGCTTTTCCCTGTGGTCTCACAGCATTCTAATAAAACTTAGGAAACTGAGTCACTGAGTCTTGTGATTCTTTTGGGATGCCTCTTGATCAATTCAATCAATTAATTCTATCCCTACTATTACATCAAACTTTCTCAAGGGAAAAGCACCTCAGAAATGTCTCTCACCTCAGAAATGGGTATTGCCCAGCTGGACCCCAGTACACAGATAAGCAATACCAAGGTCTATAAAATGATATGCAGGATATGGATGGATTCTGCATATCCTACTAATACCCCATTATTTAAAGATCCAAGTTATCTTATCTTTCCCAGTTTTTGCATTTCTTTTTGCTTTGTAATTTCCTTCCCATTGTTTTGTAAATATACAAAAGATCAGGTCTTCTCTTATTCCAGCAGGAGAGTCTCCATTGTGATTCTATCCCTGAGCCATATATTACTCTCTCCTAATAAATCTTTTTATTTTACAAGATTACTGATGAGCCTTCAATTCTTTGGGTGAGTTACTCCACCCCCCACCCCTCCATCCAGGTTGCAAGTCTCCCTAACTGCCTGAGCCAGGCCAGGTCAGAACATCCAATGTTTGGATACTGTCTGACAAGGTTTAAGTGTTAATCCTTTTTGTTTGTTTTTTTTTCTGGGGCAATGAGGGTTAAGTGATTTGCTCAGGGTCACACAGCTAGTAAGTGTCAAGTATCAGGCCAGATTTGAATTTGGGTCCCCCTGAATCCAGGGCCAGTGCTTTATCTACTGTGACACCTAGCTGCCCCTATTTTAAGTATTAGTCCTTTACAATCCAGTTTTTGACCTTTATTGCACCCAAACTGCTCTTTCCAAAGTCATTAATGTTATCTTAGTTGCCAGATCCAATGGTTTTTTTTCTCAAATTTCATTCTGTTTGACCTCTGTACAGCCTTTGACACTGTTGATCATCTTCTCCTCTTTGATATTGTCTTTTCTAGGTTTTTGGGATACCACTGTCTCCTGTTTTTTCTACCTATCTGACTATTCCTTCTCAGTCTCCTTTGCTGAGTCCTCTTTGCAATGTTCCTTAGGGTTTGGTCCTGGGCCCTCTTCTCTTTTCCCTCTGTACTAGGTGACCTCATCAGTTCCCATGGATTTAATTAGCATCTCACTGTTATATCTTTGTGTATAAGTGTGTGTTTGTGTTATGGGAGAGAGGAGATGGTCCTTAAGTATTCCTCAATAAAAAATTATACTATCTCACACAGTCCAATTAGGATAAAAGTGGTCTTTTATTTGGTGTTAGGGAAAGTGACTGAGTAGGAAGTCAAAGACTTCACCCATCAGGAAAGAGGGCTTAGAAACATTCTCCTCCATGAACACAGGGAAGGCAAAGGCTTTTATAGAGAATAAAGAGGCTGTCCACTTGAAAACTGAAAGATCCCTTTGGGGTGGGTGGGGAAAGCTTGGATGCTTGTCATATTCCTGAGAGTCTAGGGGGATTTTTTGAAGTGATGGTCCTTAACTTTGGGGTTATCTCTGTCTCCTAGAACCTTCAGGTGGTAGCTACACTTAATTGACTTTCCTGCTATAGAATTTTAGCTCCCCTTACTTCTTTTTGTTTGTTTGGTTTTGTTTTCTTTGGTGAGGAAATTGGGGTTAAGTGACTTGCCCAGAGTCACACAACTAGTAAGTGTCAGGTGTTTGAGGTCGGATTTGAACTCAGGTCCTTCTGAATCCAGGGCCGGTGCTCTATCCAGTGTGCCACCTAGCTACCCCTCTCCCCTTACTTCTTAGTGTTATGGGGGAAAATGGGGTACAGGTTTAGGGTTAGGGGTAGGGGTTCTTATGAATTGCTCTTTAAAGAATTACACCCTCTTGCACACAAAAGCAGTTATAATAAGTTGGTAGTTTGTTTAAGGGCAAGGGAAGTAAAGGGGGGTGGGGGAGGGAAACCATGAAAGAAATCTTTGGACTTCTCATGGGGAGATTGGTACCTCAGAGTCACGTGCTTTGTTCCATACCTATCTCCTCAAGCAGGAGACTGGAAGGTACTTTTATAGAGGACTGATGGGGGGAGAGGTGACCATTTGACTTGTGGAAAGTTCCTTTAGTGAGGGAGGACCATCCACCACTGGTGGTGGCTAGAGGAGTTGGGTGAGGAGTGGAGGACCATCCTCCACTGGTAGTGACTAGAGGAATTGGGTGAGGGGTAGCTATGGATCTCTCAATCCATCTCTCTTTTCAGGACACGAAGGCTGCAGCCATACCCAAAGACATCTCCCAGGAGTAAGGGAGATCAGAATGAAGGGTGGAGGTCCCGAAGCTAGCTCAGTCCGATCTGGTTCAGCTTATCTCTCTAGGTGTATCTATCCTCTTGTTTAGTTTCTCAAGGAGAAGATTCCTCAATGTGCCCCAGAGAACTTCTGGGAAACTTTGGGCCCACATTAGTTATGTCTGTCCTGATATCTAGTTAGTCTATCTACACTTTAATAGTCCCTTGATTCCTCTATATGTCTGTACTGTTATCTGGTCAACTCTGGTTTTGCTTCCCACAGGAGAAATTTCTTCTGATTTATTCTAAGCCTCATTGTTATGGGAATGCAGTGAGACCCCAAGAAATCTAAAGATCCCTGCCCCCCAAGGCCAAGGGAAAAATAACTCTCCCACCTCAGGTATAATGTGTGGCAGGACATGACCCCATGCTGATAAGCAATACAAAGGTCTGCAAGAGGACATGCAGGTTATGATGGATACTGCATATTATCCAAAAATATTTTTTTATGAAACCCTGTGTTAATAGGAGCAAAATGTCCTTCAACTTGTATGGAGCAAACTGCCTCAGTTTACCCAAATAACTCGAGGAGACCACCAAGTCAAGCAGAGACAGATTTATTACATCCTCATGAGGACGGGCAAAACCCAATTACACATTGAAGTCTTGGAAAGATATGCCCAATCCTCTAGGTTTTTATAGTAATCTTGAAAAGGACTGTCCCCACGTACACCTAGGGTGGATGAGCTCACAATCTAACATCCAATCCTGTCTCATCCAAGGTGCGTGTTCAGCTCGTGATCAATGTATGGAGACATGCATACGTGTTCCAGGAGCAAGGGGGAAAAGGGGAGGGGGAACAACGTCAAACCAAAGGAAAAGGAAACAGGGGAGTGAGAGTCAGATGTTTCAAATCTCACAGTTCCCACTGACTCCCCTCTCCAGGCCCCTGTCTCTAAAGATAAGGATGACAGGGTTAAAATTTATCTTCGGCTATGTTGGGAAGTCAAAGAAATAATTGGCAATTAAACTTAAAGGAGACAGTGAGAATTTGACAAGCAATAAACTTCTAACAAACTATACTGGGGCAGGTCTGGGTACCTTCCAGACCCCATGGTCAGAGTTTAATCTGACTCAAATCCATAATCATATCACACAAACTGAACTCCAAACTGAACCCTGATGGCTAGCAGATAAAAGACCCTACCGAGTGACTTCTTTTCCCTCAGGATAGTAAGTCCCCATCTTATGGGGCCATCTGGGCATCCTCATTCTTGCTAAACCCCTTTTTGGAATCCTGTAATCTTATCATGATGCTTCTGTATTTCCTCCACACTTGTCATAACTGAAATTGTTAAACTGCTTTTTGCTGCTGGGTTGATTTCTGCATCATACTATTGAAACTGACAATGTCCTGTACTCAGTGGACTAAAATCTTATATACCCTCAGAAAGAGTTGAGTCCCCAGAGCTTCACTCTCAGGAGGGGAGTCTCCATATGATCATGTGTTATATATTTCTTCTTGGGACAAGATATTAAATTGTTATTATGTTTTTCCTATCCATTCTCTGATCTGGTTTCTGTGAGGTAACTACTTCTGGTAAGAGAGGCAGAAATAGCCTTCTATGTTCTGGGTGAACAAATTGTAGGAGATATTATTGATGTCTCTGACCTGTTTATTATCTTGTAGGAGGATGGGTATGAAAACTATATTTAATATTCAACAGTCCTGTGCGGTTTTCATTCATGATTTTGATGTGGGGAAATTGGGGTAGAGGGTTTGGGTAGGGGTAGGGGTAGGGGTTTGGGATCCTTAGGAATTCCTCTTTAAAGAATTATACCCTCTTGCACACAAAAGCAATTAGAATAAGATAGTTTATTTAGGGGTTTGGGAAGGGAAGGGAAACCTAGAGAGAAATCCTTGGACTTCTCATGGGGAGAAGGCATGGTACAGAGTGTGGCTCTGAGATACCAATTTCCTTGAGCAGGAGACTGGCAGATACTTTTATAGAGGACTGATGGGTGTGACCATCTCACTGTGGAAAAGTTCCCCCACTGGTGGTGGCAGGAGGAGTTCGGTGAGGGGTGGCTACAGATCTCTCAAGCCATCTCTCCTCAGGACACAAAGGCAGCAGCCACACCTAATCTTATCTCCCCAGGGTTGAGGGAGACTAGAATGAAGGGTGGAGGGCCCCAAGACAGCTCAGTCCAATCTGGCTCCACTTATTTCTTTGGGTATGTCTGTCCTTTGGATTAGTTTCTCAAGGAGAAGGTTCTTTGATGTGCTCCAGAGAACTTTTGGGGTGCTCTGGGCCCATAACAATTTCTTGAAATATAGCTCTGGAAAAAACAAGCTTTAAAAAACATGGTTTTAAAAGTCTCCAATAATTTTCTTGACCAGCCCATTTTGTTTGAAATGGAGTTACTTGACTAGCCTTTAAACCCACATCTCTCTGGCTTTCATTAAAAGGCCAATGACCCCAGCCCAAGCCTCAGTGACTCATTGTTTCAGTTCAATGGGTTAGAATGAGTGTAGATAGCAATTGTTTTGTTCTGGCCAGAAACTATGAGGGTTTTCCTCTCCCATAATGATATTTTTGTAATGGCAAATTTGACCATCTTTTGTCTTATTTCCTTCGCCCTTAGTAATTGAATGGGCATTGTCTTAGACAAACTGAGGCATTGGGAAGGACCTTAATTTGTAAAGGCCATAGTCATTATGGTATTGGGACCACAAGCAGTATTTTTGATTTTTGTTTTGCCATTGGACTTCAATGACTCTGGTGGAAAGAGTGAGGCTGACATTTTGTGCGGCTGCCTCACTTAAAACCAGTTCATTTTCAAGTCAAGACATCAGTCTCTTGATGTGGACAAACCATAAAAGCCTCAATTTCCACATCTGTACAATTGGTATAAGAACATCACCTACTTCAGAAGTTTTTTTGTGAGGATTAAATGAAACAATGTATGTAAAGATGTTGCTAAACCTTATGGCACCTTATACATGTTAGATATTAATTAAAAGAATAGTTAATGTTATTCATTATTATTCTTAGCTAAAAGAAAAGAAAACATAGACTGAAAAATAATTATATAACATGGAATAAACATACGGTATGTGAGATAATAAAAAAGCTTTAAAATCTTTTAACTCTAAAAATTCTTTTCTCTCGTCATTTTTGTTGTTATTTCTTCTTTTTCTTCTTCTTTTTTTTTTTACAAGTGTGAGAATCAGAATGCCACCACCCTCCTGAGAAAGACATTGTGAGAACCAGGGCAGCTCCGCCTTGAGGAGAAAGCATGTGACTTGGCATCTGGCAATTGCCTGGCATCCGGAAGTTATGTCTATTCATAGACTGCCTGTAAGTCATGTTAATCAATGGATCAGCCAATTAGCTTGGAGCTGTGTGTGGGAACCCCCCTCTTCTGGTCCCACAGGAAACTTTCACTGGAACAGACAGAGGATCAGCCTTTCATTTGGGAACCAGCTGTTGGTGCCAGGGGCAGGAAGAGTAGGCAGAGTAGACAGATTTCTTTCTTTCTCCATGTGTTTCTCTTTACTAACCCCTAATATACTTTAATAAATACTTAATGCCCAAAGACAGGTGCTATGAGTTTTGAATTTAAGGTGACTACACATTAGATTTTAGACATCACAGATTTTTTAACCATTACATATGTATAAGGGTATGATTATAGATCACAGACAGGTTGTGAACAAGGTAGATCTCTACTGAAAATCCAATAACATGTTTTTGGACTAACATAGTAGATGCTGGTTGGATTTATGAGTGAAGGGTGTTATGATGAATATATAAACCACCTGGAATTTGGTGAACCTGCCTTATTATCCAAAAGATCAAAATCCCCTCCAACTGTTTAACCTTTTAATATCCCTCAAGGTTCTTTTTCCTGTTTACATTTTTATGCTTCTCTAGGGTCTTGTATTTGAAAGTCAAATTTTCTATTCCATTCAGGTCTTTCATCACAAATTCTTTTGGCTGTAGTCCTAGTTCCTTTGCCCTCCAGAATATCACATTCCATGCTCTCCAATTCTTTAATGTAGAAGCTGCCAGGTCTTATGTTATCCTGACTGTCACTCCACAGTACTTGAATTCCCTTTTTCTAGCTGCCTACAATATTTTCTCCTTGACCTGGGATCTCTGGGATTTGACTATAATATTCCTGGAAATTTTCCTTTTGGGAATCTCTTTCAGGAGGTGGTGGGTGGATTCTTTCAATTTCTATTTGACCTTCTGCTTCTAGAATATCAGGGCAATTTTTCCTGACAATTTCTTGGAAGATGATATCTAAGCTCTTTTTCTGACCATGGTTTTCAGGTAGTCCAATGATTTTCAAATTATCTCTCCTGGATCATTTTCCAGGTCAGCTGTTTTTCCAAGGAGATATTTCATATTGTTCACTATTTTTTTATTCATTTGGATTTACCTTATTGTGTCTTGATTTTTCATAAAGTCATTAGCTTCTGTTTGCTCTGTCCTAATTCTTCTGCAATGATTTTCTTCAGAGAGGTTCTGTGCCTCCTTTTCCATTTGGCTGTTTTGCCTTTTCAAACTGTTGACTTTTTTTTATGACCCTTTTGTATCACTCTCATTTCTCTTTCCATTTTTTCCTCTACCTCTCTAACTTTTCCCTCTACCTCTCTTACTTTATCTTCAAAGTCCTTTTGAACACCTCTATGGCCTTAGATCAATTAAAATTTTTCTTGGAAGTTTTGGATGTAGGAGTTTTGACTTTTTTATTTTCTTCTGAGGGTGTATTTTGATCTACCTTGTCACCAAAGAAGCATTCAATGGTCTGCTGCTTTCTCTGCCTGCTCATCTTGATGACCTATTTTTTGGCTTTTAACTCCTTGTTACAGTGGAGCACTGCTTCTAGGATATACTGTCCCAAGCTACAGTTGGTATAATTTAATGAGAGGCTTGTTGTCTGCCTGCCTGGCCTGTAAGTAACCATGGCCTTCTTTCTCTTTAATTGGAAGCAGAAATCTGATTGAAATCTGATTCTCTATGGTTGGAAGCTTGGTGTCCTTGTGCCCCTCCCCCACTGTGTTGCTGCCACTTGAGTCTGCTTACTGGTTCAGAATGTGGGTGCTTCACCTTAGCTCCAGCAGAGACCACAGCTATTTCCCCCAGCCAACCACTGGACCCTCTCACAGGCCCATGAGCCAAGTTTCAAAATAGCTGCTGATGCTGATAGTTTTGAGGTTCTGGAGGCGCAGCCTGCCTGGGGATGCATCTGCACTGCATATGTTATTGTGCTCTTCTCTCAGCCTGGTTCCACAGACCTTCCCTCTCACCCTTTTAAGAAATCTTTGGCTGGAAAATGGTTTCCCTCTGTTCTTTTATATGAATTGGTCTAAGGCCATAGAGGTGCTCCAAAAGGACTTTGAGGGTAGCTAATTAAGATACTCTATATAAAACAGTTCTCAAAATGATGCATGACTTTTTAAAAAAAGAAATAAGAACCTTTTGCTCTAAATTTCTTAGATAATCAAAACTCTCTTTATCTTGATTAAATTTTACCTGGGGAGATGGACCCCAGGATGTATTTCTGGGAATACATGCACAGGTATTCAATACAATTAAATTTGGTACAATGTTAAGTACTTTTATTGCGTATCTGCCATGTGCTAGGAAAGGTTTCAGGCACTGAGTACTTTATCCAGAGATAAAAATGCAAACAGGCCCTGCTCCTCAAGGAGTTTCCATTTTATTGAGGAAAAATGAGACATTAGATGAATAAAAATAACTGTATACAAAGTAATGTAGTATACCCATGTGCTGCCCTCTTATTTTTAAATTACTAATTACATTATTATTAATTACTATTTATGTGGGGACATAAAGCTTATACATAATTCAAAGAGAGTGCTCTTTGGCAATAGCAAGGAAGCCAACTAAGATAAGAGGAGGAGGTATGAGATCTTTATTCTGGCACTCGGGCTTCTTCCTTCCATTCGTTGAGTTTTAGACTTTATGCTTGTTATAAAGGAAATCAGGTCCTTTGGCAGAAGACAATGAAAAATGCAGTTCTAGTTGCCATGTAAGAGGCAAGAAGAAGGGAAATGCTGCCTTAAACTGAATTGAGACTACTAGAGATCAGTCTATTAAATACTCCTCACTTTTCCAACCATATCATTTGTGTAAGGCCAGATGTCTTCATCTAAAACCACATATTGTAACAGTCTGAATGCAGAAACACATATTAGAATACAGCTGCCATCTTGATTCCACTTCCAGCGACAGTTGCTTTGTCAGTTCTTATAATTGTAGTGAGGTAACCCTCTATCATCTTGGTCTTCCAAAGTCAATCTGAGTCACTGATAGACAAGCTTCTTTTTGGAAAGTCATTAAGTTTAACAAGCATTTATTAAGTGTTTTCTAGGCACTGAAGTTAAGTCCTTGGTTCTTGATAACTATATTGGAATCCCCAGAACACTCAGAATTTTCCAGGTTGTTCATGATATAATTACCTGTTACCTGGCTCAGGAGACCATGTGGAAGCAGCATGTCAGGGAGCCAGAAGTGGGCCTTCTATGAGAATAGCTGCACTCTTCCTGCTGTTCTTCACTCACCACACCAGCTAGTCTAAACTTTTCCTCCACTTCTCCAGTCTCCCCTGCACACCTTCTCAGTTGAGATCTTGTCTTATAATTCACCAAAAAACCAAACAAACAATGTTGCCCGCAGAAACCCCTCAACAAAAGTAAACCTGAAGTCATTCACAGAGCTTTCTCGATTCTCTTTTTCTCAGTGTACATTACTCAGATGTCTCTCCCTACTTTCTTGTCTTACATAAATTGACCATTCTCTTTGCCAAGACAAATCTCTATCTACTATTAATCTTCTCCCCTTCCATCTTCTTCAGCAAGATTATCTCCACTATCATTTTGCCCTTTTTTGGGGGGGGTGGGTATCCTCAGAATTTAGCACAGTGCCTAGCACATAGCAAGAATGAATAAATGCTTGTTGAATAAAAGACTGACTGAAATATGATAGGAGACAGAGTTGATTTCCCCTTCCTTTTCCTTTTTCTCAGACCCCTAAAATTAGTATTTGTGTTATATTTTTAAAAAAGGAAAACAAAAGAAAAAACACCAAAATATAAAGAACCATATGATTTTTTAACTCTCCAAGTAATTTATGTACCCCCATTACATTAGCTTCCATTATATTACTTTATACTCAACAAAACTATGACCTTGATCATTCTTTAAATATAATTAAAGATTATACAAATTGCTCCCCTACATTATTTGAAATTCTAGGATTGATACATTTGAAGAACTATTCACCTGGTTAGCCCAAAGTAACTGCAATTCTATTAATTCTTGAAATTAGGTTGTCTACTCTTTTGACTTAAATGATTGTATCTATCTCCTCTATTTGTGGAATAAGCAGTTCACAAGAAAAATGCAGATTAAAAGGATATGGGGGGAGTGAGAATTCATAGGAGATCAAAAGATGTACATGGTTTTTATTTATGCTGAATTATTAGAAGGTCTAGGACAAGGCCCTTTTTCTCAGATAAAAACAAACTAGATGGTTACCTTATCAAGACTTAAGCCTAGCCTCCCAGTAGTTGGGTATTTTAATGCCACATTTTTCTTAAATTTGGTTTAAGATGAAGAGACCTTAATATATACCACTTCTTACTCCCTATGGCTGTGCTATAATCAGATAATCACAAGGGAGAAATGAAGTGCCATTTAATATAATTTTAAGACCATTTTTTTCAGATAGAAAATCACAGTGGAACAAAGATAGATGAGCTTTGGAGGAGAGGGACAAACGTAGAAAATCATGTGTTTTTTTTTTGTTGTTGTGTTGTTTTTTTCATTAAAACGCAATCCTAGCTTAGGTTTCTCAGTAGAAATGATAGAGCAGGAACAGGGAGGTGAAAAAAAAATTTTCCCCCTTAGGAATCCCTTCTGAGTCACTGAACAGTGCAACTAAGTGTCATAAGAAGGCAAATGTGTTAAGTTTGAGTTAAAATGTGTACTATTCTGTTTATAAAATCAATAATATATAATATTAAAATTGTTTTCAGTAAACATGCAAAAAAAATGCCCAAACCAACCAGGCAAAACAGCAATCTGTTCTATGACCATCTCAGGGTGATACAAGTAAGAAAAAAGGAAGGATACAGAAAAATGGATACAAACTCAATGCTTGTTCCAAAATTTGAGGGGTCAAGATCAAATTCATTTACAAATACTATTTTTTTAAAGGAGGGAACTTATTTAGGTGTGAGGATAGGAGAAAGAAAGAGGGAAAAAGAGAATATAGTTAAAGTTTGACATTCAGGTATGCTTGAAATTCTTTTCATCAGTTTGTATGGAGGGGAAAAAAACAAAATTTTTCTGGGTTTGTAAAATCTGGAAGTGTCATATTCCATTTTATAGGTAAAAAGGAATAGCATTCTCTTCTGAACTTTTAGATATATTACCATTAAACATTTTACAGGTCATATTCCTTTTTATAACTGAAGGTATAACCTGGGGATTCGCTTTAGCTTTTACCACGGCAAGTGACAGATGAATTAAGCAGACGTCTTAATAAAATCAGGACCCAGGTTGGGAGTGCATCCTGGTTCCTAGTTAAGTACTACCTCTGAAGAGAGAGTAACTAGAACCACATCCCAGAATATAGTTTTACCAGGAATTTTTCAGAAGATAAAAGTGACTGAGAAATCTCTTTCATTAATTTGCTTGAAAAATAGCTTTTCCTCCCCTCCCTCCCCACTCCCTTCCCGCCAAGAGTTTAAATATCTTTTTTCTCAGAGAAATTAAATTAAAGTAGAAAAAGAAAAACTATCAATTAGAGAAACCACCATAAGAAAGGTCATTAATATTTGCTAAACTTTTAAGTACCTCCAGAGACTGCAGAGAAGGGAATTGATAGAGGGTAAATTTCCTCTGCTTCTGAGGAATTAATGCTCAGTAAAGCCTTAAAAATCCTAGGAATCAGGAATGCCAAAGTATCTATATCCAGGCTGTCTTTAAAGCTCTCTTGCTATGAGTCTTCAGAATAATGGGACAGTGTCCAGAAATGACCAGTATGGCTTCCCTTTTCATATAAATGTCATGCTTTTAAATATATTCTCACAATGACAAGCATACAATAGCATTACATTGCACACCATTTAACCTATGCAAATTCAGTGATAAAAGCTTAACAGGAATAATGATTCCCCATGTCACAATGGTTCATAAATATGCTTGTTGCTCTTGTAGCCCAGATCTCTTGGTGTATTGTACCCTTGTAGAGACTGTTCTGGTTGTTCCACAAAGATAAGGATGCTATGGATTTATCTCTTACCTGAAGCTTTGGCTGAGCCTTTGTGATAAAAGAAAATGCCCAGTTCAATCACATGTAAACCAATTCTGCCTGTTGGGTGGTCAACCTATTGCTTCTTTTTTTCTAGGAGTACGGAAAAAAGGTAAGTGGTGTGTGTGTGTGATGGTGTTTATAGGTTAAAGGAGAAGACTAGAAAAAGACTTTCCTACAATTTAGTCCTTTAGATCAGCTCTATCTACCCTGTATGGTAACTGATTCAGGAGTCTTAAGTTAGTTTTTATTGGAATAAGAAAGTAATGATTATCCTAGCTAATTAAAAGTGGCAAAGACAATTACCAAAGATGAAAGTGACATTAACTTATAACTAGAAGACTGAACTACAAATGTGTGCCCATCAATGGGAATGTATTACAAGAAAGAATTTTTGGTCTTTGTCTATTGTTCAAACCTTCATCTGAAGGATGATCTTCTGATGAAGGACTCAAAAATGGACAACTTAAAGAATTTGATGAGTATTTTTGATGTGAATACTCTTACACTTTATGGCAGTAATTTTAGAATCTACTCTTTGCATTAAATATGGTTCCACTATACTTATGTAATTCCAATAAAGTGAGAGAATCATACTTGTAGACAGTTACTCTTCTTTAGAGCAAAATTAAATAGTAGAAAAAACTGACATATGACTAGATCTCATTTCTTTTCAGAATTTCAGTGCTTGATTTTTATTCTGTAAACATTATGGGAATAAAACATCTTACAAGGAGGTGTCCTTAATGTTGGCAATATATACAATACAACCCCAAAGGGGCAAAAAGGACACCCCATGTCTAAGTGAGAGCTAAATACTGAATAAGGGTGGAATATTCTTGAGATATTTTTTCAGGGAGTATTCACTAACTTTCATTTTACTCATAAGAATAGATGGATTGGAGGGGAAGAGAAGCACGTATGTATTTAAAAATTTAGCATTCTCTTATGGGGGGAAGCTAGGTAGTGCAGTGGATAAAGCATTGGCCCTGGATTCAGGAGGACCTGAGTTCAAATCCAGCCTCAGACACTTGACACTTGACACTTACTAGCTGTTGTGAGCCCTGGCAAGTCACTTATTGCCCATTGCCCTGGAAAAAAAATTATTCTCCTGGTCAATGTTAACCCAATATATTTACATATGGTTGCTAAAGTCCTCTCCCCCCTCTCCCTTCACCTTTTTGTTCATTGAAAAACTTTGGAGTGGGGGTAGATAAAGGCTTTGTTAGCAATTGCTGTGGCATAAAAAGATACTAGAATGAAAGGTTCTAATTTTTACACTTTTAATTCATGACTATATATATACCATGAATATACAAGATACCAAATAAATGGAAAAGAAATGAAGCTAATAAATGATTAACCTCATTAGTTTTTTTTTTATCAGCTCCCAGTAAAAACAAAATGAAAAATAAAGACTTTTTTGTGTTTACTGGCAATCAATACCAAGTTTGTGCTAACTGTCTTATAGAGCTACAAACACATTTTTCTTTGAGTTGTAACCTGCCCCCTTATTCCATTTCCATTCTGTGCCAATCAACTAATGTCCAACACACAAGTCCTATTTCTTAGAGTTGTATAGTTCAAAATGGAACTATCCTATAATATTTGCAAAACAGAAAAGGATACCAGTCTTCCCTACGAGGGGCACTACACTAATGTGGTACTAAGCTCAAAGTCCTGTAGAAATTGTAAAGCAATGCAAACCTCTCTTAATGGAATTTAGCGCTCTCCTTCCCCAATGGGGAAGACCAGATTAATGGAAAGGACAGTTCTGTAGAGAATGCAAGGCCAGGTTTTTTAAGATTTAAATCCCTTTCTTCCTAAGAGGGAGGGTAAACCAGCCAAAGACAAATGTCTCCAAGTTTAATGAAAGGGTTTTTTTTAAAATTATCAGGAAGAAAAAGAAAATTTTAAATGCTGCATGGGTACTATCCAGCCTTATGCGAATAGGACGCCAGGTAGTAGATTGTGTGTATTTATATACATTTTAAACAAAGGCAATTAAGGAATTTCAGAGGGAAAGGTGGACTTGGTTAGTGGTTCCATTCTTAAGGGGAGGGAGGAGTGAAAATCCAGGGGTCAAAGAGGTGGACCTTTGATATACAAAATCAGAAAGCATCCTTGGTGATAAGCAGTTCACAGTTCAAGGCTTGATTAGGAGATGTTCTTGATAAGAGATCTCTCAAAAAAACAGTCTCATAACCAGAGTTGGGGGAGAGCTGGAGACTATAAGACCATAAAGGGGATATGTTCCGTCTCATAACTTTCAGTCAGTCCCTCTGAGGGGAAAGACTTTCAGGTAGGTGTGGTTTAATCTCTGTTGTCCTCTATTCAGAGTCTGAGGTCCAAACTTTATTGACTCTGGGCTGGCCTTAAAAGAGGTCATGCAAGGCTCCATAGTTAGGCTCCCTTGAGTGGGGGGCCTCTGGGACCCCCCAAACCCATTATTTTTCTCACATGTTCAATGTCCTAGTTCACAGATTAGGGGCAAGTGGGATAAAAACCCTACCTAAGAAAGAGATCCTTCTATAGGTTTAGTGTTGGTTCTCAATTTCATAACTAGAATAGCCACTAGGGACACCTTTTTAAAAAATTAGGATAAAGCTAGATAAAGAGAATCAATCTCAAAGATAAAGAACAGGTTTTCATTTTAGTTTATCAAGTAGTTAATAGCAGAGTCTTTATTTACTTCTCAGATTTGCAGGACAGGTTGTTTTATGTTTTTACTTCTAGTTATTTATTTTATATTTGGAGAAGTCTAACATATAGAGACAGGGTGGCAAAGTGTACTGGTTCTCAAAGTGTCCATCCAAGGACTCTTGGGCATCCCCAAGACTCTTCAAGGTGGTGTAAGCAAGGTAAAATTATTTTCATATAATGCTAACTAAACATTTAATTTCTAATACAGTAAATATACAATGGATTATAATTATGTTTACAAAAACTATTTTTAAGAAGAGGGGATTCTAAATTTTTTTATATAATGAAGGGAGGTGGGCAGAGCAAAGATGGTGAAGAAATGCAGTGCATGGCCTGTGCTCTCCCCAAAACCTCTCAATAACTGTAAATAATGCCATAAGACAATTCCTGGAGCAGCAGAACACAGAAAAGGATGGGATCAAATAATTTCCTAGCCAAAGACAAACTTAGAATGTTTGGCAAGAAAGATCCATCCCACCCAGTTGAGAGTGGTGCACAATACAGCACAGACCTGGCCACGCAAAACAAGGAGCAGGTCTTGGGAGTCACTGAATCAGCAGAGGCAGTATCTATTCTGGAGCTCTCAACCCACAGATGTAAGGTGTTAAAAAAACAAACAAAACAACTGGTACAGAATGAGATTACAGAGGCTCTTTTGCTCAAACTGGGGGTCAGGACTCTGTTGCTTTGTCTATATTTGGATCCAGATTGTAGTCCTTGTTGGCAGGGTGCTGAGGAACACTAGCACATCAGAGCTTGTGGCCACCAGTCAAGTAGGGACCCCCTTCACAGTTCCAGGGCAGAAGAAGTGTGCAGAAGAGTAAAGGTCAGGAGAGTAGTAAACACCCATTTCCTTAATTATCATACCACTTTGAAGACTGAAAAACTTAAGGTCTTTAGAAGTATTTCTGAAAATAGATGCACAAAACCCCTGAAGCTTGGGACAGTGCAACCTCCACCCTGGAAGCAGAGCTTCACTTTAGTAAAGAGTTAAAAGTCAAGAAAATGGGATGGGGAAATGACCACAGAATGTTACTATTGTGACCAGGAAGATCAAAACACACACTCAGAAGAAGATAATAAAGTCAAAGCTCCTACACCAAAGCCTCCAAGAAATATATGAATTGGTCACAGGCCATGGAAGAGCTTAAAAAGGATTTTAAAAATCAAGTAAGAGAGGTAGAGGAAAAATTGGGAAGAGAAATGAGAGTGATACAAGAAAATCATGAAAAAAGAGTCAATAGCTTGGTAAAGGAAACACAAAAATATGCTGAAGAAAAAACTCCTTAAAAAAGTTGAATGGGGCAAATAGAAAAGGAGGTACACAAGTTCAATGAAGAAATAATCCCTTAAAAATTATAATAATACGGGGCAGCTAGAGGGCGCAGTGGATGGAGCACCGGCCCTGGAGTCAGGAGTACCTGAGTTCAAATCTGGCCTCAGACACTTAACACTTACTATGGGCAGGTCACTTAACCCCAATTGCCTCACTAAAAAAAAAAAAAAATATATAATTAGCAAATGGAAGCTAATGGGCTTCATGAGAAATCAGAAAAAAATAAAAATAAAATGAAACACATGAAAAAAAAAATAGAAGACAATGTGAAAAATCTTATTGGAAAAACAAATGACCTGAAAATAGATCCAATAGAGAAAATTTAAAAAACTGTTGGCCTAGCTAAAAGCCATGATTAAAAAAAGAGCCTAGATGTTATCTTTCAAGGGAATTATCAAGAAAACTGCTCTGATATTCTAAAACCAGAGGGTTAAATAGAAATTGAAAGAATGTACCCAATCACCCCTTGAAAGAGATCCAAAAATGAAAACGCCCAAGATTATTATAGCCAAATTCCACAGCTTCAGGTCAAGGAGAAAATATTGCAGGAGCCAGAGAGAAACAATTCAAGTGTCATGGAACCACAGTCAGGATAACAATGGATTTAGCAGCTTCTACATTACAGGATTTGAGGACTTAGAATAAAATATTCTAGAGTGCAAAGGATCTAGGATTACAACCAAGAATCACCAACCCAGAAAAACTGTGTATAATCCTTCAGGGGGAAAAATGGGCATTCAATGAAATAGAGGACTTTCATGCATTCTTGATGAAAAAAACCAAACAAACAGCACTGAGTAGAAAATTTGACTTTCAAATATAAGACTCTAGAGAAGCCTAAAAGGAAACAGGAAACAGAAACCATAAGGGATATTAAATATGGTTAAACTATTTACATTCCTACATGGGAAGATGATACTTGTAAGTCATAAGAACTTCTCATTATTAGGCAGTTGGAAGGGAGTATATGTAGCCAGAGGGCACAGGAATGAGTTGAATATGAAAGAATATTATCTGAAAAAATAAAATTAAGGGTAAGAGGAATGCATTGGGAGAAAAGGAAAAGGAGAGGTAGAATGGGGGTAAATTATCTCACATAAGAGGCAAATGGAGGGGAAGATTGGGCATGGGAGGGGGAATGAGTGAACCTTACTCTTATTAGAATTGTCTCAAAGAGGGAATAACATACACTCTACAATTGAATATATAAATCTATCTTACCTTGCAAGAAAGTAGGAGGTGATAGAAAGGAGGGTAATCGAGGGAGGAGAAGTCAGAAGCAAAACATTTTGAGGAGGGACAGGGTGAAAGGAGAGAATAGAATAAGTGGAGGGGGAAGGTGGAGGCAAATACAGTTAGCAATAGTGCCTGTGGAAAAAAAATTAAAGCGAGTTTCTCTGAATATGTCCTTATAAAATTGATAAATTGATCAAAAGATATGAATAATTTTTCAGATGAAGAATCAAAGCTATCTATAGCCACTATGGGAAAAGAAAACATGCTTTTTTCACTGTTGATTGGAGAAATGCAATCAAACAATCCGGGGACTACCTCATACCTATTAGTGTGTCTGATAGGACAGAAGAGGAAAGAGAAATAGAGGGGATATGGGGAAAATGAGGAATTAATGCACTACTGGTGGAGTTGTAAAATGAGTCAACCATTCTTAGAGCAATTTGGAACTCTGCCCAAAGGGGTTCTAAAACCATGCATACTCTTTGACTTAGCAATACCACTATTAGGTGTGCATCCAAAAAGAGACTGAAAAAGGAAAAGGTCCTATATGTACAAAATATTTACAGCAGCTCTTTTTCTGGTGGCAAATAATTGGAAATTGAAGGAATGGCTGAACAAATTGTGGCATGTAATTATAATGGAATACTACTTTGGCTATAAGAAAGAGAGCAGGATGCTCTCAGAAAAAACCTGGAAAGACTTAAATGACTGATACAAAGTAATTGCAATATTGTAAGATGATCAGTGTAAATGACTTAGTTGTTCTCAGCAATACAATAATCCTTAGAGAACTCTGAAGGATTTATGATGAAATCCTGTGTATCACAGAGAAAGAACTGATGGTGTCTGACTATAGATTGAAGCATATTTTTAACTTCATTTTTCTTGGTTTTTTTGTCTGTTTTCTTTCACAATATGACTAATATGGAAATGTTTTGCATGACTATGCATATATAACCTATATTGAATTGCTTGCCTTCTCAATGTGGGGAGGTGAGGGAAGGGAATTTGGAACTCAAAATTTAAAAAGTAAATGCTAAAATTGTTTTTACATGTAATCGAGAAAAATATAATAAATTAAATTTTAAAACAAGCTTTGTTTTAAAAAAGATTGTAAAAATCCTGAGATCAAATAATTTGAGAACCAGTGATATAGTGGATAGGGAGCTGGCATCTTATCAAGTGTACTTGGATTCAAGTATTGCTTTTTACACACACTAGCAGTGTTACTCTAGGTAAGTCCCTAAACCTCTCAGGGCCCCAAGACAATTGTCTCAAGACTATAAATAGCAGAAGAGTTGATGATCTGCATTCATAATGGAAGTTTCCTTGTTCAGAGTCCTCTACAGGTTCAGAAAAACATGTATTATTCTGTTAAATTTGTTATCCATAGCTCTAACTTTTTCATAAATATAGTCACTATATTTATGGAGGGTAGCTAGGTGGTACAGTGGACAGAGAGCTGGCCCTGGAGTCCAGAGCTCATGAGTTCAAATCAGGCCTCACACACTTATAAACTGTGTGACCCTGGGCAAGTCATTTAACCCTGCTTGCCTCAGTTCCTCATCTACAAAATGAGGTAGAGAAGGAAATGGCAAACTACTCCAGATCTTTGACAAGAAAATTCCAAATCAGGTCATGGAGAGTCAGACATTACTGAAACAATTTAACAACATCACATCTTTATGGATCAGAGTATAAATCTTGAGATGTTGCATTGATTTATTTGGGGTAATTTTTCAAAAATGTCACCCAGATATCAAGTTTCAGGAGGAAATTTTAATATAAACTGAATTTGTTTCATCTTTAATATTATCACTAAGAAAAATGCTCATTTCTTCTTTTAGATCAAGAATCCTTTGAAGTACTTTAGCTGAAAAAAGTCAGAGTATTTTCCAAGAATATAGTGCTCTGGGGGTAGCTAGGTGGCACAATGGATAAATCACTGGTCCTGGATTCAGGAGGACCTGAGTTCAAATCTGGCCTCAGAAGCTGTGTGACTCTGGGCAAGTCACTTAACCCCATTGCCACACAAAAACAAAACAAACAAACAACCCCCCCCCCCGCAAGAATATCATGCTCTATACTCTATGCTGATATCATTTCATTTTTATACAGTTTTTCTTTTAATATGCTGCCTCTTTTATGAAGTTGATTACTCTTTTATTTTTCTTTTTAGTGAGGCAATTGGGGTTAAGTGACTTGCCCAGGGTCACACAGCTAGTAAGTGTTAAGTGTCTGAGGCCGGATTTGAACTCAGGTACTCCTGAATCCAGGGCCGGTGCTCTATCCACTGCGCCACCTAGCTGCCCCAAAGTTGATTACTCTTGCACCAACTTGAAACGCTGTCTCTAGTTCCCCACTCACATTTCTTGATATGAATGATTGTCTTTAAAGCTTGTAATATGTCCAAATTGCATGAGAAGCAACATTTTGGAGTACTGCTGTAGACCTGAATTTCATCTTGACATTTAGTAAGCTGAGTCAATGCAGAGTCTAATATAAATCCCCCACATTATATCATTTTCATTGTAAAGTGTGTTACTGAAAATTTCTCTTGATGTAACATTACCATTAATAGCATCACAGTGACAAACCTTCTCTAACATCTGCTTCCATAATATGCTTTACACATATAATCAGGTATCTTGTACCACATGTTAATTCACTTACTTCCAATGTGAAAGGAAATTTTACTTATTCAATTAATGGATCACAAAGGTCTTTTTATATAAATTAGGCAATTCTCCTTTCCACTAGACTATCAGTAAATGTAACCATCTTTTTGACCATATCAGTAGCTGCAGAGAGCATCAGGGTTTCTTGTACTTAATGCATATATTTATATATGCTTTATATATAAAGTCACTTAACTTTATATATAAGTTGCTTACATTATCATCATGCAAGATGTTTTTTCATATCACAGGCATGACTTGAAAAAAGTGTGCTTTTCTGCTTATTATAGGTGTCTATTTTAATCTGGAATAATTTCTTACCTTTCCAATCTGTGCTGTTTGCACACTTGCAAGATGTTATTTCAATTTGTGATGTTTCGTATTATCTAGAGCTAAAGTATTCATACAAAGCAAGTATAATAGCCTTTCCTCTCCATTAATAATATGAAACCCAGTGAGAAATATACTGGCATTTTATTTAGGCTTTTTATTTTGTTTTTCTGTGTTTCTTCAAATCTCAAATATGATTGAATATTCTAAACATAAGTAAACTTCAGTGCAGGAGTTGGTAGAATTCCTTTGAATATTAATCAGCTATATTTGCTACCACTATTTGCTGTTGTCCCTTCTCCCAGTAGGTAAAGAGGCTTATTGAACTGGTTTCCTTTGCCTAGTATCTTCAAAGTACAGTTATAAGCAGATTATCTATCTATCTATCTATCTATCTATCTATCTATCTATCTATCTATCTATCTATCTATCTATCATCCATCCACTTATCTAACTATCATCTATCGTTTTTTGCAATACACACTTGTGTGTGATCATATATATGTATGTTGCAATTTTACAAGTGAAAAGTTAGTAGGAAATTAGAGTGACTACAAAACAACAATGTAGAATGCACTTAAAAATAAAATGTAAAAAGAAAGTATACCTAAAAAATGGAAATTCAACATTCATTAGTATTTCATCTTTAAACAATTTTAAGTAACAAATGTTAAATCATAATACCTTATGCTGAAGAGATTTCAGCACCAGCCCTAAAATTTGTATATTTTTACGTGTGTGTTTGACTTATTTGCCATCTTTCAAGTGTCTAATTCAAATTTGTCACAGATCACAATCCCAGTATGGGAGAAAGCAGCACTATCCTAGATTTAGAAAGTATCCTTTACATTGTGCTAAGCCCAAGACTTATAATTAATAAAACACAAAGGCCATAGAATATTAGTTTTTTCCCAAAAATAAGGAAAACAACCTTAGCTTCTAGTTTTCACTTTATTGAAATCTCTAGAAATGATATCCATCAATATAATAGCAAATAGGGCTATAATGCAGCAGATTGCCATATGGATGGAATGAAAGTAGTTTGAACAAACAAACATATGTAGCACCGCTCTTGCTCTGTCTTCATTTCCTTCTTCCCTCTTTCCTACCCTACTCATTGATTAGAATGGTGAGGCTTTGGCTATCAGATGAGGAATAAAAGATATGTAAACTGAAGTGACAAGATGTGGCAGCAAGAGAGAAGTGCCTGGTAAAATCTATACCTTGGAGTAGGGGTTCATAATTTTGTTGTGTGTCAGGGAGCCTTTTGGCAGCCTGGTGAAATGAATGGACCCCCTTTTTTTTGGTGAGGCAATTGGGGTTAAGTGACTTGCCCAAGGTCACACAGCTAGTAAGTGTTAAGAGTCTGAGGCCAGATTTGAACTCATGACCTTCTGAATCCAGGGCTGGTGCTCTGTCCACTGCACCACCTAGCTGCCTCCTGGACCCCTTTTTAAGATAATTTTTTATTTGTTTTTTAAACTCATCTTTGAAGAAAATGTTAGTTTTCAGCTAAAGCTTAATAAAAATTAAGGCAATTTGTCCCCCATCCAAGTTCATTACTCCCTGAAATGTAAGTACCCATGACTTACAGGCTGTGAGGGATTGCTAAACCTCTGCTTCTGGAAACTTGAATTTCAGAGCTCATGGTTAGAGACTGGAGTAGGGAGAAGAGGAGGCAAGATGGAGAAGAGTGCAGAGAATGCTCCATCTCAACCTGGGCTTTGTCATCTTCACCCTTGCTTCACAAATAAGTTAGCCACAATGGGAAGCAGTTTGTACCACCACCTATAGGAGATCAAGAGGAAAGGACTAGCTAGAGGAGCATCAAGTTATTAGGTCCTGGACCTGAGTCCATACCCTGTACCATGAGGAAGAGGAATTAAGTCCTAGATCTAAAATTCCTGATTTCTCAATAGTGACTGGATTGATTGGATACCATGAGTCAAATATTAGTTGAACATTATGTTATATTGACCATTATTGCCCACAGGTCTTTTAACTACTAATGATTTTCTATAGCAGAACACACTTTCAAGGTCATACAATCAACCATAGTGTGTAGAGAATAAAATGTGCATCTGTTTTTATTATTTGTTAATTATATACTAACATGTATATTTTAAATATCCCCATGATCTTGACAAAATTGATGGGGGTGGGAGACATGATGAAATTGTTTATTTCATATGTTAACTTACTGTTATTTGTTGGCTTTGTATGAGATTATGCTTTATTATATTGAGTATTAGTGGTGCAAATCCATAGAAAAATTTCGTGGCTGATTTCCATAGACTGTAGTTAGACTTACTATAGAAGGAATCCTTGTACAGACTGATAGCAAGACAAACAGTTCCTATTGCTTTCTTCATACAACAGTCAACCTTTCAGTTGTACTTTTAAGTGACACACGATATATTTCATCTTATAGTTCTGTATTGAATCAGTTTATTATACAGAAAGAAGTATATACCTTATTTGCCATTATTATTATTCCTGTGATTTGAAGGCCTGGAATAATATACTTTCCATGAAGAATAGCCAGGTGTACATTTTTCTGAATTTTGATCCAAATGGTACAAATATTTGCTTTCTTGAAATTTATCACACCAAAACAAAATTTTGAAAATGAAATATTAAAGTCACATAAAAAATCCTAAAACAGATTCACTCTCTGTCTAAATATTGAAGAAGGCTTTAAAAAATGTTTGGGGAGAAAAAAAAAGAAAAAGATCAAGTGTTTAATTAGGTGATCATCTTGCTACCTGGAGAGCAAACAATAAACAGATTATTAACTGGTTATATGAGTCAATTGATGAGAGTAAACAGAGTCCAAATCAATACCACTAGAGAATGAATGATGTGGTGTGGCACCTGTTTTATTACAGCCTTAATGTAGCTCCTCCTTTTTTATTAAATGCTCCTGTCTGGGAATAAACTGAGTAGTTTATGTTGCAACATTTAAATAATATGAAAAAATATATAAACATACATGTGGTGCTTCCAACTCTTCACACAGCAACCCTTGGTGGGAATACCCTAAGTGGAAACCATTGACTAAAGTGATAAATGAAATGAATAATTCTTTAGATCGAAAACATTTTACAGATGAAGTCTGTGAAAACACAAACCAGGAACAGAAAGCAATCAGTGTTGAATATTTTTTGAGGTGTGTGATAGGCAAGAGTAAGGCAGAAAATCAAAACGGCAATAAAGACACAACAAAAAAGGACGTTAAAATCTACAAACAAGATTTTAAAATCAATAGATAGTGCTTCTGGGGACCTTGCTTATTACTTTAAAAATTTATATTGCCTTGGCTTTAGGGACTTTAGGGGCTAAATTCTGGAGGGAAATCAAATAAACAAATAAGCTAAACTTCAGAAAGTAAGATAAACTACCCTTAATACAACTTAATTTCAACTCAACTTTTAAAGAAAGAAATTCTCATAAACATCAGTATGCAATAAATTAAAATATAGGCTAAATGAATCCAAAGAGAAATCAGATATTAGCTATTCAAACCATTTCCCTGAAGTGTAAACATTTATTAAGAACCTACTATGTGCAAGGTACTATTATAGTTCTTGATTCTTGACAATTGATCATACAGTGTCTTTTTGAAGATATTTAAAGACAGGAAATAACTACTTTTCAAAAAAGTCCAGGCAATTTTGGGACAGTTTAAATAAAAAAAAAATTTCCTTCTGTCCTTTCATTGAACCTGAAGTAGAAGAATAGTTTTGGGACCACACAGCTAGTATTTTCTGTGAGCTACTATAGAGCTTGCTGAAACTGAAATCTATTGGGGGCCTATACTCATAATCTTATCTGCATTGGTCATTAGCATTTTGGAAGCTGAACTACACAACATAAAGACACAGTTTGTGTAAGAAAGAATTATTTAATGAAAATGGTAAAATAGGTGTATTACAAGGGCAATTCTTAGAATCTAAATTGTAATAATGACTACCTTGTGAACATATAGTGGTATAGGTTGGTATTTTTTAGTCTTATGGTATGCTTCAGGAAATTTCTATCACAGTAAAAGAGATGTAACTATTAAATTATGAAAATAGAATTCTTAGTCACAGTCCTAAAAATATAAGGCATACAATTAATTTTAAAAGGAGGTAGGCTATAGATTAGCCTTCTTGGGTACAAATGTTCTTCCCTTGATACATGGCCACACTTATTCACCAATGCCCAGTAGAACAAGATTATTGATTGCTACTTTGCTTTCCAGAAAAGTGTTTCCTATCCACCTCTACCCATAAAGCAGTTGAGAAGACATGATGCTCCCTACTCTTGCATGCTGTGGATGAGAATAAAGGTAGGACAGAGACAAAGAGCATCCAGTCCTCACTTAAACTGAAAGGGAAAACGGAAATCAAAAGGAAGGCCTCAGAAGACCTGTATCATGGAGCCCATATACTGTTGGTAAATCAAGTTATGTGCTCCAATTCATGGTTTTTTTTTTTCTTTGCTAGATCAAAGTCTGTTTCTCATTTCCTCTTCCAAGGGCAGGGCAGTTGCTCCCATATCGTATATTCTGAACCTTGCCATCTATGAAATTCCATGGAGTTTTCATTTTTAAATAGAAAATGTTCTGCCCAGTTAATGAACAGAAATTTGCCTCCTCTATCAAGTGTACTTGATTCATTGGGATTGATAGTTTTAAATCAAGGAGGCACTTTCCTATTCATAAAATAATACTGATCTCTCAATCATGTGATCATAGATTTTAACTTGGAAGATAATTCAGAAGTGATCAAATACAACTCCTTAACTTCATCTCCACCTTTTACCAATGAAGAAATAATCAATGACTTACTGAGAACCTGTAAAAACCGAAATGAGGGGGTATTTGGGATGAGGATTATTCTATGCCTATTTCCTAGTCTGTAACCTCCAATTCCAAGTAGCTAGATATCAATTCTGTGTTAGTTCTTAACTATATTATTGCTAAGTATGGCTGAGCTGGAAGTCTCATAAAAGTCCCACTGTTTCAAGGTTGATGATACTCATCAATTTGCCCACCATGTCTAAGTAGGCAAGTTCCTAGCATAAAAGCCTGGTAACAGCATGTAAGTAGAGTAACTTGACAAAATTAACACTATAAGCAATGAAAATATAGATATATGTACAGAAAATTGTAATTATGATTTAATATCATCTAAAAAACCTCACTGTGTGACAGGTGGTACTTTTATATATTTAAAATATTACTATTAGATGGTTTACTTCTGATTTTAATCCATGGTCATCAGAATGCAGTTAGTTTTATTAACTAGAAATTGATGACTACTTAAAGGATAATAGTGTTCACTAATTTAAGAAAAAAAAAACATATGGTTGACTAGGGTTAGGATTGTGCTCACACATTTCATATTTTGCCAGATGTTTTCCATTATTTATCTGCTAAATTGATTTTAATCCTTAGATTTTCTTATATAGATTCTTATATAGCATCTCAGTTTTTGAAGTTACCTCAGAGGTCATCCAATCTAAACCATACTTAAAAATTATTTTTATATCAGTTCTAACAAGTCATCATTCAAAGTATCCTATATGTACTTGAAGACTTCAGGGTGGGGTGAGAAGGATGGGACTACTCTTTGACCCCCAAAGGTAGTCTCTTCTACATTTGGACAAATAATTATCAGGAATTTTCCCCTTATATGAAGCTAAAATTTTCCTTTATGCTGTTATTTCATTTAAATTTTAATGAAATTTATTAGTTACCTACCATATATAAGTATTATGCTAAGTATTAGGAATAAAAAACACAAATAAGATATGTCCTTTGTCCTCAAGAAGCTTATAGTCTAGTAGGGGAGATAAAATAACTACTTATTTAAGTAATCATAAGCTTACTACAAGCCTAATTTCTAAGAAATTCTGGAAGCTAGCAGTTAGGTGATACAGTGGATAAAGCACTGACCCTGGATTCAGGAGGACCTGAGTTTCAAATCTAGCCTCAGACACTTGACACTTACTAGCTGTGTGACCCTGGGCAAGTCGCTTAACCCTCATTTCCACACTCCCCCCCCCAAATTGCAGAAATTCTTGAAGCTAAATAAATAGTAGAAAACATGCAAGAGTTATATTAACTCACATATTTATGCAGATTGTCCTATTTGAGAGTATTTCAACATTTCATAAGTCAATCAGATAATAAAAGGTCATCTAAATCTAGATAAGTGTGAGAAATAATTATTGCTTATATATTGGGGTGAACCCTGTGACTCTCCCCTTTTTTCTTAGTCTTTTTTCCCCTTTCCCCCCACTACAAGGTCCAGTTCTCCTTGAAAGTGGGATTCATCTGCATCAAGGAGTCTTGGGTGGAGACAGATCTGTTTGTCCTGATGGACTTATGAGATTTAGTCTGTACCAAACCACACCTAGGTGGAAACCATTGTGCCCCCATCAGCTTGGATGCAGGTCTGCATTCTTTCTGTGATGTCTTCTTTTTTTACCAAGATTTGAGTGATCTATACCCAGAATTCATTTTAATATAACACACCTCCAATCATGTCAACCAATTAGATTCAATTGCTATGTGATGGACCTCCTATAGTTAGTTAGAAGGGTATATAAACTGTGACCCTATTGCCATTAGGGGTCTTTGGTTTGAGAGAGATGCCCATAGACCATTCTTTTATTAATAACCTATTAGCCTATTAATAAAATGATTAAATTACCCAGAAACTATGTATCTCATATTTTTAATCATCACATAAGTAACAAATATAAATATAGTCAGATAAAAAATCTCTGTACACATATGTTTGTGTTTTAAAAAATGGTGTTGCCAGATATCATCATTCCAGTATCATATCATATGTCAATATTGTTACCAACATTGTCATCAAGTGATTGATGTGAAGTGATCAAGTGATTGATAATGTGCTACTAATTGATAAAAATATTAATGTTTAACATAATAATACCAGTAACACAGAAACTTGGGCATATTATTTTGGAACAAACTTTTATATTTTTTGTTTTGGACCTATGATTTCAACAGTGTAAGTAATTCTCAGTGTGAAATCTCTTGGAGAGTTGCCAGGGGCACTGAGAGGTTTGTTGTCTCATCCATTCTCACACAACAGGCATGTGTCAGAAGCAAGAATTCTGACTTCAAAGACAGTCCTCTATGCTTTATACTATGCTATCTTACCATTCCTTAAGAACCCCGAATCCCAAGATTGTTTTTGACAATAATGAAATTTCCAGATGACTTGAACATCCTCTTCCCTTAGGAATATTCTACAAGGAATTCCTTGTGGAATAAAGATACAAAGCGTTCTTGAAAATTTGGCCTACATATTCAGTAAAATCCTTTATATTTCTCTGATCATCAAAGAAACACAAAACATTTATAGTTAATTATAAATTATTTGTTACTTGAATCTTCATCTAAAGTCTTGTTTTGATGTGTCATCATAGTATAAAGATGAATCTGGACCCTGGAAGGTTTTGTCACCAGTATGAAAGCTCTGGGAAGTCCTATCCAATTGGAAGGGCTTTATTTATGGTCCTGTGAGATCTATATTCCCAAAACTAGTCTAAGTTGGATGAAATTTATCTACAGGTTGGCTGAAGGTTGCTTACGTTTTTGGCTACAGCATCTGGTAAGTTTAGAAATTTAGGATTTTCAGGAATTTTAGGAGGAATTTAAATCTGTATTATTGAAGAGACTATCCACATTGACAAAAATACAGTTCATGAGACTTGGTTTAACAATAAAATTTTTTAAAAAAGAAACTAAAAATAGTAGAAAGAAAACATGGGATCGATTCTTGCCTCTCACTTGTTCTAGCTATAGGTGAGTCAAAAGAAGATGGGCCTTTAACCAACAATGTTTTTTCTTCCTCTTTCTCTTTACTAGCTATTATATGCATATTTGCAAAACAAAGAATTTGATCCTTCAGTTTGAATTTTCCCAAAAGAATTCAGGAGCTGAATTTTGAATTCTAAGTCAATAAATATTTCAGTTTTGAGTCTATAAGCTGTGATAAATTGGGCACAGAGAGAAATGTTTGTAATAAAATGCAGATTGAATTCAATTCATGGATAAGATGTTTTCTAGAATTCTAGGAATACAAAATGACGTGTCATAATGGGCTTAACATTTTGTATGCTACAAACAAGACATCAGATGTAATTATTCACTTTAAAGGATCTATATTTCTTCTGTTGACCTGGCATTCTTTGAAGTATACCTTAGTTTATGTGATTAGATGTGATTTTCAGCAGACAACAAAATATTTAAAATGAAACCTACATGTGGTAGGAAGCAGCTATGGCATAGTAGAACTAACAGTACCCTGGGAGTCTAAGTAAAAAAAAAATGTTTGGGAAACTGGGCAAATAGTAGTTCCTGGAATTGTAGACATGATTCTGGAACCCTGAAATCCCAGACTACTAAATAGATTTTTCTAATGAGATCTTCTCTCCTTGAGATTTTTAAATCTTATTTGTGAATCAAAGAACCCTTTTATCCTTGTATAGTCTAGCATCTAACAAATCTATATTGTTTTCCCAATTTATAATTTTTAAATTGCTTGAGTAGATATATTTGAGCACTATTATGCTTTTTATTTTTGTGTAGTAAACATCTTGTGGGAGGAAACAGGGAACCTGACCTGTCTCAGTGTACCATTAATTTCCCCATTAGAGCTATTGTAAAATGTAGCTTTTATTTGAACTCTTCCATACTCCTAGATTGAAAATATCTGATGTAATAAAAAAAATTACATGTAGCTGAAATAAAAAGATATAATTCTATAATCTAAAACCACTCTAGGATATAGAAAAATATAAGAATGAGCACCAAACCAGGGTCCTCCCCTGCTCAACCCAAAGATGCAAATAATAGTCTACTTTGGAAAATGGAATGAGATTTTTTAAATCCATGATTTTATTTAAGTATAGATAGATATTCTTATAACTTGGGCTACCGAAGGTGCCTGTGACCCCAATTTAAACTCTTATACCAAGTTTGTTGCCTTTGCTTATGTTGCCTGGTCCCTAAGTTGCATGGCTAAATAGTATTAATATGCTGTACATAAGCTAGTTGGGTCCTGACCCTGGTAACGCACCACATATGTGACAATTTGAGGTTTGAAAGTGATTTAAAGTTTTGTCTAAAAAAGGTATCCCAGCAAAACTCATCATAATATTTCAGAGGAAAAAAATGAGATTTCCATAAGAAAGAGGACTTTCAGGCATTTGTGATGAAAAGACCTGAACTGAATAGAAAATTTGACTTTCAAATGCAAGACCCTGGAGAAGCATAAAAACGTAAATAAAAAAGTATTTCTCTTCTCCCACCAAAATCTGTTTGGTTCCTCTACATCTATGGTCCTGAAAGTATTTTTATTCATGGAATTATATTATGGTTAGGGATATACATGTGATATTCCATACAATTTGTGGAATACCTTGTTAAACTTCTGGCATACTTGTACCATGGCACATCTTTTAGGGATTCCTGTTCTATGTATGTGCTGCCATTTCATTAAGGGTAAAAATACATTTATAACAAAACATTTTTTAGTACTTTAGCAACTAAATTTCCTAAGATAAGGTTAGAAGAGAGTATATATATATATATATATATATATATATATATATATATATATATATATATATATATATATATATCAGGCTTCTAGTGTATTGTGTTTAGTTTCTTGTAGGATAAGAAAAATACTCACTCAAAATATTTGCCTTAGGACCAAAACAAAGTATTTTTTCCCCTGTGCTGTATCTTTCAACAATGTTATAAAGTACTGTGTATATATATATATATATACACACACACACACACATGTATATATGCATATATATGCTTACACATGCACATTATATGCCCATTTATATGTTTGTGTGTTCTTAGTCTCCTATAATCACTAGTTACATATTCCTACTATGGCAAATAAATGCTCCTAATTTCTTTGTGTTTACTAAAGCAGGGGAGAATCAGTGGTGTCATAGAGACTTTAGATCTTTATTATATGAGTGATAAGGAGGGGAAAACAGAAGCAAAGTGATCAAAGCAAATTCCTATCCCCAATCTCATTAAAAATTGAATGTCTTTATACCAATTGTGTGACATATGTAAAGAATTTGTTATAAACCTAATATTTAGGATTATGGACACAACAGAAAGTAACTTCATCATTTTTCATTATTCATTTTCAATGCATCTCTTTTTCTTAAACCAGAAAAGGAGATAGAGCTTTTAATTTATGTAATGCTCTTTCCCAAGGACTAGTAAGAGTTGGAGCTCTGGGATTAACATGGCATGGGTGTTTTTGTCTGTAGTTACTTCTGCTTCTCAGTGTTTTGGGGAGCTACGAAGGGAAGTGGGATGTGTTGGGGAGGGGAAGAGATAGTGACTTTGGATGCCACTCCCTTTGTCCTTCTAGGTGGCTTTCCAATCCATGGGTGTTTGTATAATATGTCTCTATTTTGTCTGTCTTCCTCTGTTATTTAAAGAAAAAAAAAATTCTTAAAGTATGTATCAATGCCTAGATGTAGCTTTGAAGGGGAGGCAAGAGAGGGGTAGCCCTCAGGAGAAGGAGACTTAAATTCCTATTTAAAGAACTCCTCCTGGCTTGGGGCTTGTATTCAAAGAAAAGGGAAAAAAATATTGATTTTTCTTAATAACTTCCTAAAGAAATACTAGATTAATGGGGATATTCCCAGGATTAACAAGTGAGTTAGGCTAGGGGTTAGTTAGGAAGAAAATTAATGAAGAGAAAGTCTCACCAAATAAGGATTGAGTCTCCAGGTAGCTCACCTCAAACAAAGATGGGAGGGAGAAAAATGACTGACAGTTCTGCTTGCCTTTCCACAAGTGGCCACCCAGTGTTACTTTTTCCTTCTATTATGAAAAAAAAATTTACAGAACAATGTTGAGAGTTGACACAGGACCTTGAAAGCTATCTACTATGAACTGTAAATGACATCTTCTCTGGCAGTGCGATTAGGCAATACACTCACATAATCTTTGCTTGAAGACCTCCTCTGAGAGGAAACCTACAACTTCCAAGGATAACCCAATATAGCGTTGGATGGGTTTTATTCAGGGAAGTTTTTCCTTACATCAATCTTTTTTTTTAAATTTAATTAATTTAAATTTTACATTTTCCCCAATTACATGTAAAAGAATTTTTTTGAGTTCCCTTCTCTCTCCTCTCCTGAAGCCTGCAAGCAATCTGATATAGGTTATACATTACAATCATGTTAAACATATTTCCAAAAAAATCATCCTTACATCAGTCTTAAATCTGCCTCTCCACGTCTTCCATCTATTAACCTCATTTACCCAAGTAATACAAATTTAATGTCTTTTGCCATAAGATAACCCTTTTACATACTTGCTATAGCTCTCCTGTCCCTCCTAAGTTGTCTCTAGATTAAACTCATACAAGTTCCTGTGAATTTCATATGTATTGATTTCCAGACTTATCTTAGAGCTGAGCCTTGCTTCATTTTTTATTTTCTCAGAGGACCATTTAGAAATTGCTCTCCTAAAGCAAGGATGAAAGAAAAATTGGAGATCAAAATATATGGTGGTTAAAAAAAGGAAATTCCAATTAATGGTACTGGGACACTGGTCTGGCTCTCCTACAAACTCATTGTAACATTTTAAGAAAAGGATTTATCACCTTTTAATTTTTTAGAGGAATATACCAATTTCAACAAGTTTAATTATCTTTCATTTTTGTCATCCCTTTCTTTTTTTTTTTTTTGCAGGGCAATGGGGGTTAAGTGACTTGCCCAGGTCACACAGCCAGTAAGTGGTCAAGTGTCTGAGGCCAGATTTGAACTCAGGACTCGTGAATTCCAGGGCCAGTGCTTTATCCACTGCGCCACCTAGCCGCCCCAATCCTTTCTTTTTAAAATTTTAATTTATCTTATTCTGAAATTTAAGAAATAAAACATCCTTCAGAAGAAATATGGGTAGGCTTCATAATTAATAAAATTGGTGAAAAAAAGCAGGTACTGCTGATTATAATTTCACAAAGGACAATGGTAACTGTTTGAATCTAAGGCAAACTATTCAACATCATGGTAATAAAAGTCTATGCGCCAACCACTGATACAAAGTTGATCAGTTCAATGAAGATCTACAATAGCTTCTAGAAATAACACCAAAAAAGCTGTCCAATTCTTCATAGGGGATTGGAATGCTAAGGAAGGAAGTTAAAAGATAATTGGTATATCAGTAAAGTTTGGCTATTAGAGTACAAGGAAGCTGGGAAGAGAATAATAGGGTTCTGTCAACAAAACCAGCTGGTTGTAGCAAACACTCTTTTTCAACAACCCAAAAGGTGACTCTATGCAAGGATATTACCAGATGGTCAATATCAAAATCATATTTATTATGTACTTATACAGTCAAGTAAAAGAAGACCTAAAACTGACTGTGACCTCAGATCATGAGCTTCTTATTGCAAAATTCAGACTTAAATTGAGAAAAGTAGGGGAAAACCATCAGAACATATAGTATGACCTAAATAACATCCCTTATAAAATATGAAGTTCCAAGTGATAAACAAATGTAAAGAATTAGATTTAGAGTGCCTGAAGAACTATGAACAGAGCTTAATGATTTTGTACAGGAAGCAACAACAACAACAAAAATTCCAAAGGAAAAGAAGAGCAAGAAAGCAAAATAGCTGTCTGGAAGAGGCTTTACAAATAGTTTGAGGAATGAAGAAAGTGAAAGGTAAAAGAGAAAAGGAAAGATATACCCAACTGAAATGTCAGAATTCTAGAGAATAGCAAGGAGAGATAAAATGGTTTTCTTAAAAAGTGAAAAGAATTAATTGTTATTTGAGGTTTTTATGCCTCGGTGCCACACTGGCCTGGGGCTTCGCAAACCGCATGGTGCTCCATCCACTGGTTGTAGCCATTGGCAGGGGCTCTGGCACCTCACATCATCACCTCTCTCCAAACGCCTACATGGGGCCTGGCAAAATTATAGTGATTGGAAGCCTAGTTGAGGGCAGTCATGTGACTTTCAGAGCAGCTATCCATTGGATGGGGCTGTGTGGGGTGTTTCTAGGTTTGGGGGAGGAAAATTGGGCATTCAAGGTGGAAGCTGGAAAGCGACAGGCATTCTGCTGCGTATTTCAGATGATTCCTCGGCGGTGGTATTTTTTCAGGTATTATAATTTCCCTTTCCCCATTTTATTTCCTTTCCCTTGATCCTACTGATCCTGTTTGTGTTTTTTTTTTTAAGTTCATTCTTATTAAAATAAATCTTGTTCTGTTTTGAGGGAGGCTGCTGTCTCCTTCCTTGCCCCAATTACTGCAGCAAGCAGCTTAGCTAGCACTCCCCAATTAAAAATTGGTCCCCCACAAAAGCAATGCAAAGATTTGAAAGCTATGCCAAAAGGCTATAAAACTTTGGTCCAGAAATACCATTACTATGTCTGTATTCCCAAAATATCATAAAAAAGGGAAAAAGGACCCACATGTACAAACATATTTATAGCAGCTCTCTTTGTGGTGACAAAGAATTGGAAATTGAGGGATGCCCATCAATTGGGGGAATGGCTGAATAAATTGTGGTATATGAATATAATGGAATACTATTCTATAGAAAATGACAAGCAGGTGGACTTCAGAAAAAAACCTCAAAAGACTTACATGAACTGATGCCAAGGGAAGTGAGCAGAACCAGTAGAACATTATTCATAGTAACAGCAACATGTATGATAATTAACTGTGATATACTTAACCTCTTCTCAACAATACAATGATCTAAGACAATAACAAAAGATTCATGATAGAAAATGCTGTCCCTATCCAGAAAAAGAACTATGGAGTCTGAAGTGCAGATTGAAACATACGATTTTTCACTTTATTTGCTGTTTTTTCTTTCTTGTGGGTTTTTTCCTTTTATTCTGATTCTTCTTTCACAACATGACCAATGTGGAAATATGTCATATTGCTTGCTATCTTGGAAAAGGGGAAGGGAGAAGAGGGAGGGAGAAAAACTTGGCAATCAAAATCTTACAAAAATGAATGTTGAAAACTATTTTTATATGTAATTGGAAAATATGAAACACTATTTAAAAAAGGAAAAAGCAATGCAAAGAAGTAGAAGAAAACACTAGAATGGGAAAGAAAAGAGAAAATGAGAAATATCAAAGGAAAATTTCATGCAACAATGGCATGAAGAAAGACAAAAAATGGTAGGGATTTAAGAGAAGTAGAAGAGATTAAGAAGAGGTAGTAAAGAATACACTAAAGAATTATACAAGAAAGATCCTATTACTGATTACCAAAATGATGTGATTACTGATCTAAAGCCAGACATCCTGTAGATTGAAGTCAAGTAGGCCTTAGCAAGCATTGCTAATAATAGTGGAGGTGATTGAATTCTAGCTCAGATATTTAACACTTTTTAAGATAATGCTGTTAAAGTGCTGCACTCCATATGCCAGTAAATTTGGAAAACTCAGCAGTGGCTACTGGATTAGAAAAGGATCAGTTTACATCCCAATCCTAAAGAGGGTAAGGCCAAGGGATGTTATAAGTTACCAAACAATTGCACTCATTCCACATATTAGCAACATCATGTTTAAAATCCTGCAAGCTAGACTTCAGCAATATGTAAACCAAGGATTACCAGAAGAGGTGGAGGAGTTAGAGGGCAATTACCAACATTCCTTGGATTAGAGAAAGTGATGGAATTCTGGGGGGAAAAAAATCTACATTTGCTTCACTGAACTACTCTAAAGCTTTTGACTGTGTTGATGACAACTAAATGTGGCAAGTCCTCAAAGAGAAAGGAGTACCTATCAGATCATCTTATTTGTCTCCTGAGTAACATTTATGCAGGCCAAGAACAACATTTAAGATTGAACATGGAGCAACTTGTTGTGGTTTAATATTGGAAAAGGAGTATACACACCCATACATACACACATATACACATATATACACACACCCACATATGTATTATGTGTATATGTGTGTATATGTACATAATGTGAACGGCCAGGCTGGATGAATCAAAAGCCAGAATTAAGGTTGCCAAGAGAAATATCAACAATTTCCAATGTGAAGATGATACCACTCTGATGGGAGAAAGTGAAAAAGAATTAAGAAGCCTCTTGATGAGAGTGGAAAGAGGTGAGTATAAAAGCTGGGTTGAAACTTAAAAGAAACTTAAAAGAAAACTATATCTTGACTACTGGTCTATCACTTCCTCGCAAATAGAGGGAAATAAATGGAAGCAGGTTCATATTTTCTAGTTTGGATTCAAAGATCACTGCAGATGGAGACCATAGCCATGAAATTTTAAAATGCCTGCTCCTTGGAAGGAAAGCTATGGAAAATCTGGACAGCATACCAAAAAAACAGAGAACATCACCTTACTGACAAAGGTCTTTATAATCAATGCTATAGTTTTCCCAGTAGTAATATATAGCTATGAGAGTTGGACCACAAGGAAAGCTGAGTGCTGTAGAAGTGATGCTTTCAGATTATGCTGGAGAAGACTTTTGAGAGTCTCTTCTATAGCAAGGAGATCAAATCAATCAATACTTAAAGAAATGAATTCAGACTATTCATTGGAAGATAAAATATTGAAGCTGAAACTTAAATTCTTTGGATACATAAAGAGAAGACAGCACTTATTGGAAAAATAAACTCTGATTTTAGGAAAGATAGAATGCAAAAAGAAAAGGGGATGGCAGAAGATGAGATGGATAGATATTGCCATGGAATCAACAAACATAAATTTGGTCAGACTTTGGGAAATAGTGGAGAATAAAAGGGCCTGATGTACTATGGTCCATGGGGTCATGAAGAGTTAGACAATTGAATTACTGAACAACAAAAATTTCAGTTATAGTAGTTAACTTTGTAATCCTTTGTATTTTATTTTATGTAGTTTAAAAATATTATTCCAGAAAGGGGTGTATCAGTTACACCAGACTGCCAAAGGGACTGACATCCAAAAAAAGGGTTTAAAACCCTTGCTCTAACGGAATATGTTCTTTGGTACAAAAATGCTTCCAACAATTAGCTAGTTTTCTTTCCCAGATTATTTCTTTAGATTTTTTTTTTTACTTTAGAAATTTTGTTTAAATAAGGGAGTTTCTATTACTGATAATACTCCTCTGATAACTTTCTTTGAAAAACCTGTAGATTCTTATTTTCTTTGATCATGGAACCCATTTAATATTTGAACTATCAGGATGTGAGTAGCATAGGCTGAAATATCAAGCAGAAATAACAAGAGCATCATAAGAGTAAGTTTGAAAGTATTAATTAAGATGACTATGGACCTTCTGGGAGTATCCCCAATCTTCAAGCAAAATTAGTCTTGTAAAACCAAGGGATCCAAACTCATGCAAAGGTGTAAAGGATGATTTTATACAATTGAATGATACTTGAAAGATGTGATGGATTGTCCATATATGCAATGAGTATACATCATTATCGGTACTCATGCAAAAGTTATACAACTATTTTGAGAGCTATATATAGGATTGATTCACATTTAGGTAGGGGTAGATATAGATGATACCTAATTTCCTTTCTAATTCTCAGATACTATAATTTAATGAATCATTGCATGGAGAATTTGAGCTCTGATACAAGATCCTAAGCATTCATATGGACATCAAGCATTCATGCCAAAAGAGAGCCTTATTGAACCTTTTAAGTAACTGGCATAACAGAAAAAGCTCAGCTATGAGGTGGAAGAGGTCCAGAAAAAATGACAGGGCTTGAGACACATCCCATGTCATACTCCCTTTCTACAATTTTTTCCTTTAACTTTAGCTTCCCTCCCCCTGCCCTACCCCTGGAAAGTTAAATAGTCTGATCCAATTTTAAAATGGAAAATATAAGGCTTATATGTCTTCAATTATTTGGAAGCCTGGATTCAACTTGGTCTACTTAGCCCCAATGGTGTAGAATTAGGAGTTATTGGCTAGAACAAGAAGAACTAGATGCAGATATTCTTTTGTTTTGGTTTTTTGTGGGGCATTGGGGTTAAGTGACTTGCCTAGGGTCACACAGCTAGTAAGTGTCAAGCATCTGAGGCCAGATTTGAACTCAGGTACTCCTGACTCCAGGGCCAGTGCTGCACCACCTAGCTTCCCCACAGTTATTCTTTTGATATAAGGAAGATATTGGGGCTGGAATTTCAACTTCATTAGTATTTTGACTCTCAAAATGAGGATTGGCACCTTCTCAGCAACTTATTCTTGGACAGGTTTGCCTAACTTTAGAGGTTAAATGACTGCCTAGATCACCTAGGTATTATACAATCAAAGGCAGGATTAGAAATCAGGTTTTCCAAAGTTTCAGAACCACTATGTTCAACATGCTCTGCAAGCTCTGTTTCTTAAAGAAAAGCTTCTTAAGAATTAAAAAAGTGGAATGGGTTGATTCAAGAAGGAGTGGATTCCCCCAAATTACAGGGAGCTCTTTAAACAGAAGTTAGATTGGAGGGATATTATAGAACAATGGGTTCTTATATTGTTTGTGTGTCATACATTCCTATCTGAAGAAGTTTACAAGATTACAAGGAAACCAAATTATACTGAAATGCACATATATCATGTATGCATGTGTATATAAAATATATGTATATTTGTATGCAAATGTAATTTGCTTACCTTTGTTAATTCTACCAATTATATATACATATATATGTGCATATATACATATATGCATAGCACACATATATTTGTGTATATTTCATGGACCTCAGGTTAAGAACCCCTGGAAAGGTATTCTTGTTCAAGTATAGTTGGACAGTTGCACTAGATGACTTCTGTGTTTCTTTCAAATCTGAGATTCTATGATTCTGGAGGGTTTGACATAACATCCTTTGCCTTGACTATTCATTCTGTTGGCTCTCTACATGTTGTTCCTTTATTGTTGCTCATTGAGAACATCAGTGATATGGATCAGCTAGGTGGCACAGGGCAGAAAGTACTGGTTCTGAAGTTGGGAGGACCTGAGTTTCAAATATCACCTCAGAACCTACTTAATCAAATCACTTAAACCCCAATTGTCTTAAACATCTGGGCCCATCTTGCAAATGGCTCTGGAGGAGAGAGTGACATTGGTGACCTTGCACTGACCTCTCTCACAATTCACTGCAGGTAATGACATCAGTCCAATGCCGTGGTCCTCTTTGAGAGTGAAGGGACAAACATTAACATGTGATATGGTACTTTTCTGTACTACCTCCTACAATCCTGTAATCTGTAATCTATAATATTTAGAGGGTACCTATTTTTTTTTCTCCACATGGATATGCATCAAAGGATTCAAGGGAAAAAAGATCAAGAAAATCTACCATGTTTTTCACAGAATGATGACTCTCCATGAAATTATATTGCTTAGTTTCTCCATGAGAGTTTGTTTATTTCCACAGGTGTTTCATTACATGGCTGGGATACAACAAGATTTTTTTTAACTAAATTTATTTTTTTCTATTAACAAAAATTTTTCTTCCTTTCTTCTTCCCCTCACCAAATGGTTGATTGTTGTCCCTCATACTCAAAGAGGACCAAAATGCCATCATGGATGTTGGGGTCAAGGTACAATGTATCTGACTGTGGTTCATTAGACTACTATGATCTCAGAAGGCTTTACCACAAGTCAGGCATAAATAGTCCATATGAACATTTGGACTGGAGATCTCTGTAAATTTGTGAATTTCATACTTCTGTGAGCTACTGCATTTTGATGTGCTAATAGAGCACAGTGTATTCTTTGATGTGGCCTGCCTGCGGGCAGTCCGTGCCTTCCATGTCTCACAATTGATTCCAAAGTTCTTCAGAGAACTTGAGAGTGTCCCTTATATTGCTTCTTCTCCGTGTTATGTCAATTCTCTATAACATAGTCTTTAGACCAATTTATGTTTGGCTTTCAAAAAAGGTGGCCATCCCATTAGAGTTGTACTTTCTCCAGTAGAGTTTGAGTGCTTGGAAGTTCAACTTGAGAAAGGACTCAGTGTTAGGTATGATGCTGATTGGTGGAGACCTTCTGTTTTCTTGTGTTATTGCCAGGCCAAAATTAGGTACAAGTGAGAATAATCAATCCTACTCTATTGCATCTGACAACATTGCGAAAACATCATGCAAAAACATGGGAGCAAGTACATAGCCCACTTTACTTCACCTGTGCTGGGAAAGTGAGAGAGCATTATCCTTTATCCAGAACCTTTGCAAGCATGACGTTATGGAATTGCTATACAATACTGATGATCTTCTCTGGGCAACCAAATTTTGTGTTTTCCACAAGCCCTGAGTATTTGAAATGTTTTCATTGGGTCTTTGGCTCATAAATAGCCTTCAGGGCATTATAAAAAGTGCTTTGGATGGTTACTAGCAACATAAAACTGAACTTCCTTCTTTCCTAATTGATCCTAAGAATCCTGCATCTTTCTAAGCGTTGCTTGTACTTTGCCTTTGATAGAATTAGATGCTACCTTCTTAGAGACAGATGAACTATCCCACTGTTAAACCCTGTGGTGTTCTCAGTTTTTATTTAGCAGCTTTTGAATGTCCCCTCATTTTCTTCAAATCAACTGGTCCAAGCACTTTGTGCCACAGATTACCTTTATAACTCTCATGTCCTGTCTGTCTCTTTTCCTTAAAATGATATAGTCTAATAAATGTCAATGTTTGCTTGGACAGTGCATCCATGATGTTTAATTGCATTAGGTAAACAAAATACAGTGTTGGGTGATGAGGTCATGAGATGTACAAGTCTTCAGTAGTAAGTGGCTATTCTATTGTCTTTTTCGTTCTCCATTCCTCCAAGGATTCTCTGCCATGTCTGATAGTCTGTGCCTATGCTGGTGTTAAAGTCACTTAGAATTGTAAGCTTGTCCTCTTTTGGCACATTGATGGTGAGGGTCTGCAGGTCTTCATAAAATTTTTCTTTGGCTCAGGAAGACCACCCGGATCTGGCCGTCCCAGCCGAGTACCTACGTGTCCATCCCTGCCGCTGCTCTGGGTCCCTCCGTGGCTCCCAAGGTCCGCACAGTATTTCCCCCGATGCCGGTCTTGCTGGGCTCCTCCTCCGCGGCAGACTTGCAGGGGCCGTAGCCGGAAACTGCGTCGTTGCTGGGGCGCCCGCTCTTCCCGTCAGTCCGGCCATGGGCTCCTGGCTCCCGCGTGCTGCTGCTGCTGCCCTCCTGGGACTTTGTGTTCCTGGGTCTGTGGCCAGAGCCAGGCAATGGGCAAGATAACAACAGCATGGTCCAGCTGCCAGGTGGGACATTCCAGATGGGGACAAATTCTCCAGATGGCAAAGATGGGGAAGGGCCTATGCGGGAAGTAACAGTGAAGCCCTTTGCTATTGACAAATACCCTGTCACCACAGAGATTTCAGGGAATTTGTCAGGCAGAAGAAATACCAGACAGAAGCTGAATCCTTTGGGTGGAGTTTTGTCTTTGAAGACTTTGTATCTGATGAGCTGAAAAAGAAAGTGACCCAGAAGCTGGAGTCTGCAACCCTGGTGGCTCCCGGTGGAGAAGGCATTTTGAGGCAGCCTGCAGGTCCAGGGCTCTGGCACACCCGAGACCGGCTAGACTTCCCCGTGCTGCATGTGAGCTGGAACGACGCCCAAGCTTTCTTCGCCTGGCGAGGCAAGCTGCTACCCACAGAGGAGGAATGGGAATTTGCTGCCCTGGGAGGGCTGAAGGGTCGAGTGTACCCCTGGGGGGAACCAGTTCCAGCTGAACCGCAACCAACCTGTGGCAGGGCAAGTTCCCCAGGCTGACACAGCGGAGGATGGTTTCCACAGAGCCTCACCCGTAGATGCTTTCCCCTTCCCAAAACAACTATGGACTCTATGACCTCATGGGCAATGTGTGGGAGTGGACAGCATCGACATAAGTGGACCTCCCATTCCCGGCCAAGATAGGAAAGTTTTGAGGGAGCATCCTGGATCGACACAGCCGAAGGTTCAGCCAAACCACCGAGCCCGAGTCACCACCAGGATGGGCAACACTCCAGACTCTGCCTCTGACAACTTGGGCTTCCGCTGTGCAGCTAGCCCAGGCCGGCCTCCTGGGGAACTGTGAACAGAGACCAAGAGATAAGGGGGAGAATCCCTGCCCCCTGCCCTGCCTCCACAGCTAGCCAGGGCTCTCAACTCAGCCAATGCCTTATCAACAGAACATCAGGCCCAGACAAAGGGACAAACTGAAGTTAACTCCAAATTTCATCCTGGCCACATCAACCATTCTCCCTTTCTCAATCCCTCATCCTCCCCCCCCCCAATTCTCCACTGACTTCCACTGTGTCAAGAACTCTGGTGAGGGCTGAGAATGACCAGGACCCACACGACTAGGCCCATCACCAACTCAGGAACCAAAACCCTTGGTATTAACTATAGTTTAGTTGCAACAAACACACCTACCTGCACATTGGATGGAGAAATGAAACTTGTAGTCAAGAATCATGGATTGTTGGAAATGAAGTGGACTTTCAATACCATACAGTTTAAAAGTTCTAACTCATTGGAGCCCCAGGGTACTAATTTGGCCAGGAAATACATTGTAAGAACCCTAAAATACTGGTCCAGAGGGTAGGGGTGGGAGCATATGAGGTTATGAAATATTTGCTGAGCATCACAGGGTTAGGGAAAATCTTGGAATGAAATAGAAGAAATTGTTTTTTTAATACCAAAAAAAAATTTTTTTTCTTTGACTTTAACTATGATGACCCACCATCATGGTGGGAGTATGCAAATGCACACTGATGATGGTGGTTTTGCAAGTGGCAATCACAGTGTCATAAACCTATCATTCATTCCTTTTGGTACACATACAAGCTCGTTAATTGGATTATTCTTGCTTGCAAAATTTATGCCAGCTTCACAGTGTTCCCCATCACTGAAGCCACTCCAGGAAAATATGTATTGAGCTCCAACTTGGTAAGCTGGTCTTCCTTTGCTACCCTTGTTTAATTCCGGGCTGATATTTGGATGCAATATCTGCTTATTCTCTCACAAGAGCTGTTCATCTTTTAGGTCTACTGGATTTTATGTTTGTCCATAATCATGCATGCATTTATGTATCAATGGTAAATGGGATTATCTTCACCAAAGTGTTTTGTATTTTTTGTTTGTTTGTTTGTTTCAACCAGAGTAGGAACCCCTCCTGCTGTGGTAACCATACCAGGATTAGGTTAGTGAAGCAGTCAATTTTTATGCTGCCCTATCTAGCCCCTTCCTCATCCCAAGAGTAAACAGTGTGGTTCTTCAAAAAAAAGACTGTTTAGGGGGGCAGCTAGGTGGCAGCCCTGGATTCAGGAGGACCTGAGTTCAAATCCGACCTCAGACATTTGACACTTACTAGCTGTGTGACCCTGGGCAAGTCATTTAACCCTTATTGCCCCACAAAAAAGACTGCTTATACAGGTAGGGGCTACTGAATCCCACTCTGCTTCAAACAAGTGAGAAGAGGACTCTATGGCATAAGGCTACCTGTATTCAAGGTTGTAACTATAGCTCTCAAAGTATTAGCAACTGCTGTTTTGTCACTTACCTCTCACCAAAGGACTTTGAGGAAGGTAAAAAATGGTAAAAATAGTATGAGTTATGTCTTTTGATTTGCACATAAATTGAACTTAAGTGAACAAAGATAAAAACAACATATTTTCTTTTTTGGGTGGGACAATGAGGGTTAAGTGACTTGCCCAAGTTTACACAGCTAGTAAGTGTCAAGTGTCTGAGGCCAGATTTGAACTCAGGTCCTCCTGAATCCAGGGTCAGTGCTTTATCCACTGCACTACCTACCTGCCCCTAAAACAATATACTTTCAACGAATATTAATAATCAAGTAAAATAAATTTCCATATGGTTAAATTAAATTTTTTTTGTTTTGCTTTGCATATTGAGTTCATATTACCTTTCTGTCAGTAAGTAGATAGCAATTTGTCATCATTAGTCTCTAGAATCATGACTGAACATTAGGTTGTTCAGAATTCTCAGTCTTCAAATTGTTCAGTTTTAAAATGCTACTGGAAGGGTGGGGGAGGGGAACTAGGTGTACAATGGATAAAGTACCAGCCCTGGATCAGGAGGATTTAAGTTCGATTCTGACCTCAGACACTTGACACTTACTAGCTGTGTGACCCTGGGCAAGTCACTTAACCTACATTGCCCAGCCCTCAAAAATTTTAAAAATAAATTTAAAAAAATAAAATGTTATTGTTTAAACTTTGTTCTTTTGGTTCTTTTCATTTCACTCTTCATCAGGTCATAGAAGTTTTTACCAGATTACTCTGAAACTCCCTCACTATTTCTTTTATCTATCTATCTATCTATCTATCTATCTATCTATCTATCTACATCTATCCTATCTAATTATTTATTTATTTAACAGGGCAATGAGGGTTAAGTGACTTGCCCAGGGTCACATAGCTAATAAGTGTCAAGTGTCTGAGGTCGGATTTGAACTCAGGTCCTCCTGAATCCAGGCTGGTCCCTATCTACTGTGACACCTAGCTGCCCACTCCCTCATTATTTCTTATAACAAAATAGTATTTCATTACATTCATAAACTATAATTTATTTAGCCATTCTCTAATTTAGAGGCACTTTTTAGTTTCTAGTTTTTTGCCACCACAAAAAGAGCTTTTATTTTTGTACATATAGGACCCTTTCCTCTTTATTTGAAAGATAAGGCCTAGTCATGGTATTGGTGGGTCATAAGGTATGCACAATTTAGTAACCTTGGGTCCATAGTTCCAAAATGCTTTCCAGAATGGCTATACCAATAAAAACCTATATCAGCAGTACATTAGTGTGCCTTTTTTCCCACAGCCCATCCAACATTTGTCCTTATCCTTTTTGTCCACTTTTCCAATCTAATAAATGTCAAGTGGAACCTCAGAATTGCTTTAATTTGATGCAACAAGGTATAACTGGTTCATGAATAGCTATGCTTATTATTTTGACATCAGCTAACAACAAGAGATAGGAATGGGCTGAGATACAATATGGAACAAGAAGTAGTTGGAACCCATAATATTGACATTATACACTAAAATTATTTGTAACCTTGAAACTTGAATTTTCAGATCCAGAGGGATTTATGTGAATATTATCCATAACATTTTCACATTTAATTATTGGCTCTCTCTTCTGTCAATATAAACACAGACAATATAAGAGGAAGTCTCTAGTAGTGGAAAGGGACTTGGAGTCAGGAGATCTGGGAAAAATATCAGCTCTTGCTCTAGCTGTGTAATAATGGGCATATATTATTTAGTCTTTGAGCCACAGTTTCTTTACCTATAAAATAGGCTGAATAACATTTTGATCACCTACTGCTGAGGATTTTTGTGAAGTGTGTTTTTTTAACTTTATTATACCATAACACATAAATTGTTACTAATGATATACCAAAGAGTCTCCTGTGAAAATAATGCAAATAGAACCAGTGGCTTTGTGAGAATATTTTTTGTTTTTGTTGGTTATATTTATATGTGATAAATTTCACCTGCATAAGTGTAGAAAACTGAGGCCCTAAGCTATGAGTTAGAAGTACTTTCTGTGGCTATGATAGCCTAATGTCCAATAGGATTATTAAACTATCTAGCCAAGTTGTTAGTGCACTGAAGCACATAAAGAGTTTGAAGTAAGTTTGAAGACTTTTTAAACTATTTAACTGTAAAATCCTCAGCTAGTCCGTATATTCTGATAACAAAATGTAATTGATGAAAGTACTGTGTGTATTCTTCTGACTGTCCCCTCTAGATTCCTTGTAATCCTTTTGCTTTGGATCCTACCCCACTCTATTTATTCAGGTTAGAAAAGTAATAGAGTTGGATGTTACATCTAGTTCTGTATGGTATATACAAGAAATACATCTATTGCTGTCTCATTTTAATATACTTTTTAAATGATAAAAAATACTCTTATCAGAGTCAATTTGTTTTTAAGAACTTTTTTTTAATTCTTTAAGGCCAATGTATTTCCATTGTCAGGTTTAGAATTTGTCTGTTTGCTTTGTTTTGGTAATTTGAATATGAATAATAGATTTGATTCTTTTTTAACCATCATGCAGCTCTGTGTGAATGTTGATTCAACAATAATTTACAGACCTTTATGTTGAGCCTATTGTGTTCTAGGCACTGGGAATATGAAGACAAAACTGTAAAGGGACTTTTATTACATTGGAAATATACACATAAATAAAAAATATGTACTTCATGTATAGCCTTAGATAAGTCACTTAATTTCATTGGCCTCCATTTCAAGTTTCCTAAATGAAGAGGATTGGGGGAAATCCTCCATTTCAGCTTCAGATCCTATTTGTTACACAGGTATGTTCCTAGCACATTACCTGTTACATTGTAATAATTAATAAATACTTATTACATTAAATGAAAAAAGCAAACATATACATCTTATTTGAGGACAGGAAGAGCATTAGCAAGTAGAAAGTTAGAGAAGGCTTTTCAGGAAGAGCTTGTTATCTGAGCTGAAACTTGAAGAAAGACAAAAATAGAATCCCCTCTCTGCTCAGGTGCGTTTCAGGGCATAAGAGAAAGAGCAATTGGCAAAGAAAAGGGTGGTTAGGCTTTGCTATCTGAACAGAGATAGCCAAGTTTCCATGATGGAAGATGATTGAACAGAAGTAAAAAAAGATGCTGGGACATAGGGAGTTTTGGTTATTAATAAATCAGGGTTTCAGTGGGAAGAGGAGGAAAAGAACCTTCAGAGAGGTGTAGAAGTTAATAACTGAGGAGACAATCCAAGAAAAACAATTTTATTAGCTAAGCAAACATAATAAATGGGTCAGTAGACTCCCCAGTTAGTCTAAAGACTCTGAATACAGAATTAGACAGATGTTTTATGTATTAAAAACAATCAAATCAACCAATTAATTATAAGAAAACAATGATGATACAAAGCCGTGATACAAAATTAGGGTAATCTGATTTCTAATTGGATGAAAGATTAGGGGCTTTAGAAGGTAGGAGGGAGAAAACTAAGTTTAGTGGATATGGGGGGGCAAGTAGCTTATGGGGCTTTCTATTCTCAGAACAGATGGATACTGGTATATTGTATCCACCTTCATTTATAGAACAATTGCTGACCAATCATCTAGTTTCCCATGGACTGAATTATAGAAAAACAAGATAGAGAATTCATGTAGCAGCACAACATGGAAACAGTGGTTCATGAGATAGGACTGATTGGTTCTCTTTGATTCTCCACTAAAACCAATTCTATTTTATAAATGTTCTTCACTCCATCACATTAGCGCATAGAGTTGAGTTATTTAGGGATAAGAGTATAGGGGAATATAGGAGGGAAAGGGAGTTTTTACCATGATGAATAGTGACCCAAGAGATTAAGGGAATAGAAGATGTGTGTGTAAGACATATGACTTAATATCAGATAACTGGGGGGTACCATATATACCAGAGTATTGTGATTATAGAACACAAGAGGTGTTCTTGCCACATCATTTTAATGAAGCAATTTAGGATGAAGAAAGAACTCCAGACAACTCAAGGTGGGTCAGTTAGAAAGGGGTAGAACTAAATTTCATGCAGTAACAACTCTGTAGCTTCATTATAAGATGGCAGGAAATGATATACATTGTGAAGATATCTTGCTTGAAGAGCAATTTATGCACTTCATTCTCAGTTGGGCCTGGTATCTGAGGGTCTGATTTGTTGTGGTTCTAGCTCTGGTGCCTGAAGCCCAGTTCCTTTCAAATACAAGCAAAATTCTATACATATTTTCAAGTGAATTGCTTCATCAACAACAAACTGTGAGCTCAATATGTTTTTTTTATAGGGATAGCAGATAGCTGTGAAAACTCTAGTCTTCTAGTTGATCTGTCTCTCAAATCCTTATGACATATAACCCTCTCTTCTACAGCCACTCTCAGAGGTGTGCACTCTTTAGACTGCACCACAACCCCAAAACTAATCCTTAATAATCTTTTATTCTGAAATTTTCTTTTTTGTCCATCTATCTTTCACTCTTCCTCCTCTTCTTAAATTTATTATTTGCCTCTAGAGCCTCCACCCTTTCATGTTCTTCAGTTCTTCAATCCTTGTCTCATTTTCATTTTCTCTGTAATCCTTCCTTTGTATATAGGCCAGAACAGCATTCATGTGCTGGTGGGAATACTGAGTCAGTGATTTTGTTTCTAGCAGAGAAGTATAACAAAGGCAATGTGCAGAACCAGGACAGAGACAGAAGACCTACTGGCTTTTGCCTAGCTTTTTTTGTTCTTGCCTTTAGGTTCATTTTCAGGTCAGTCAAACTACTATAAACCTCATCACCTATGAATGATGACACAAATCCTACTTGGTTTTGCTGAATGGAGGTCAATGAAATGGTTTCAGGGATGCAGGATGATAATCAGTGATTTGGAGGTAGGAATAGAGAGAGACAATCTGGAGTTCAGATTTCCTTTCTATAGCGGGGCTCCCAGTGAGGAATTCCTTTACCAATTTGATTTGTCACCTTTTCTGTAACATACAGTCTTAGAGAGTTGTTCCAAAGCACTGAGAGGTTAAATAACTTCCCCCCAAGGTCACAAAGCAAACATATCAGAGTTAGGACTTGAATGCAGACTGTCCTGGCTCTGAGGCCAGTCCTCCTTTCTACTATGTCACTTCCCTCCAAGGGATTTAAACAGTGAGTTTACTGAAGAGTTATATAGAATTTTATAATCCAAGCTAGATAGTTGTCCTGCTCAGGACCTTAAGTTGGCACTAATGAGCAAAGCTGTCAAAAGAATATACTTAATCTTAGCCTCAGTCACTTTTAACCTTTAGTGGCTGCTTGGCTGACTGGAGTGGTTCAGAGTCCTCCGAAATCACAATGCCCAGAGAGATAATATGATGAAGAATAGCAGTTGTTATCTGAAACTCAGCAGAAAGCAGTTCACAGCAGCAGGACACGATATTACCATAGGATACTGGATGTTATGTGGCTTCATCAGTATGAATTGCCCTAGGTACATATTTGGCCATCACACACAAGTGACCAGGACAACTCACACTTAGCATTACAAAGCTACTGTGTTTTTCTGGGGATGTCATCATGTTCTTCTTCAGCTGCTTTCTGTTGGGTTTCATATCGTATCTACTGGGCATCATGTTTATGCCCTTTGCTGAGTCCTGTCTAGCACATTATTTCTCTGTCTTCACATTATTTCTTATTGGACATGTTGTTTCTGACCTCCTTTGGGCATTTTCTATGGCTCTCCTGGTCACTGTAGGGTATGGCTGCTCTTTGTAACATCAGCTATTGTGTAGAAGCTAGTAAGTCTATCCCTAACAAGGGAGAGCTAAAATTCTTTTAGAAAATGGACAATGACTCAGCCAGCACATTCAGCTAGGCAACAAAACAAGACAAACAAAATAAACAAACAAAAAACCCACAAAAAAGCAGAACACTCCAAGCTGATAAAATCTATTATTTTAGCTCTTTTTCATGGTATCAATCCATGGTCCATATACTGAGCCAAATGTTGTACTTGGGGTTTGGAATTCAAATCTCTCTTTGTCAGTTTATATATTCTCAACAGGTATTATCTTCCATCCTTGAGTGTCTTAGTTCCCTTGTCATTTTTACCATTTATTGCCTTGTCCATTTTGAACCCTTGATGGTTCCACTATATTCATTCTCTGCTTCCACATATGAACTCCTGAATACTGCTTCTAGATGACAATTAATCCATCAGTCAACAAGTGTTGCTGGTAATATAGGTATGAGTAATGAACAATTTCCATTTGCAGTGAACTTACATTCTAATGAGAGAGACAAGCACACACACATATAAAACACATTAATAATGTATTATAAATACAATTGAATAATGAATAAATTATATGTAAACACATATAGGCACAAAGGTAGTTAAATAAAGGTAGTTCGGGAGTGAGAATACTAGCAACTGGGGATCATTAAGGCCTTTATACCAAAGAGGGTATTGAACATTTTTTTTCAATTGTTTAAACTTTTAATTGAAAATTGAAGGTTAAGGAAAGCAGCACTGTTTCTTTTTCTTTTATCCTTGATTTTGTTAGAATTAATTATATTTTAATTTTAAAAATTTTGAGTGTGTAAGTTCTATCAGTCCTTTTCCCATACCTCTGCCCTCCACCCCCCAGGCACTAAATAGTCAGATATGTCATAGATTACAATTACATAAAACAGTTCTATATTGCTCACTTTTTATAAGAAAACTCAAATAAAAGAAAGAAAAAAAGAAAGAAAGTGGAAAAATAGTATGCTTCAGTCTGTGTTCAGTCATTATCAGTTCTTTCTCTGGAGGCAGATATATATGCTTCATCATTAGTCTTTTGGGATTGTCTTGAATCATTGTATTGCTGAGAATAGCTGAGTCATCTTCAGTTCTTCATCAAAACCTATTGTTGTACAACATTCTCCTAGTTCTGTTCACTTCAATATATATCAATCCATGTAACTCTTTCCAGGCATTTCTGAAATTATCCTGTTTGTCATTCCTTATAGAACAATAACATTCCATTACAAATCTTATACCACATCTTATTTAGCCATTCCTCAACTGATGGCATCCCATTGATTTCTAATTCTTAGCCATCACAAAAAGAGCAGCTACAAATATTTTTGTACAAATAATAGGTCCTTTTTCTCTTTTTTGGAAGTCTTTGGGATATAAACCTAGCAGAGATGTTGCTGTATCAAAGGATATGCACAGTTTTATAGTCCTTTGGGCATAGTTCCAAATTGCTCTCCCAGAGCAATTCTATAACTCCACTAACAGATGAATTACTTGTCCTAGTTTTCCCACATCCCCATCAACATCCACCATTTTCTTTTTTATTTCATCATATTAGATATTCTGATGGGGTGAGATGATACCTCAGGGTTGTTTTAATTTGTGTTTCTCTGATCAATAGTGATTTAGGACATTTTTTCATAAAACTATAGATATCTTTGACTTCTTTGTCTGAAAACTGTTTCATATCCTTTGAACTATTCTCAATTGGGGAATGACTTGTATTTCTTAGAAATTTGACATCAGTTCTCTATATATTTGAGAAATGAGAGCTTTATCAGTGATACTTGTTGCAAAAATTCTTTCCAGTTTTCTGCTTTTTTCATGATCTTGGATGTATTGGTTTTGTTTGTGCAAAAGCTGTTTCATTTTTTATAATCATAATTATCTATTTTATACTTTGTGATACTCTCTGTATCTTCTTTGGTTCTAAATTTTCCCTGTCTATAAATTTGACAAGTAACCTATTCCATGGTCTTTAATTTACTTATGGTATTACCCTTTATGTGTAAATCATAAAACCATTTTGACCTATTTTGGTATGAGATGTTGGTCTATACCTAGTTTCTTGCCAAACTATTTTTGGGTTTATCATTTACTAGGTTACTATAGTCATTTACTACAGTGCAATTCATATATATATATATACACACACACACCTATATCTTATATATTCTTTTCCACTAATCTACTACTCCATTTCTTAGCCAGTACCAGATTACTTTGATAATTACTGCTTTAATAATACAGTTTGAGATCTGCTTTGGTTAGATCACATTCTTTCATATTTTTTCACTGATTCCTTTGATATCCTTGAGATTTTGCTATTCCAGATGAATTTTGTTATTTTTCTAGATCAATAAAATAATTTTTTGATAATTTGCATGGTTTGAACTAAATAATGGATTAATTTAGGTAGGATTGTCATTTGTTCTATATTGACTTAACCTATCCATTAGCAATAATATTTTCCCAATTGTTTTATATTTGACTTTATTTGTGTTAAATTATTTTATAGTTTGTGTTCATATAATTCTTGGGTTTGTCTTGGAAGGTAAACTCCCAAGTATTTTATATTATCTATATTATCTATATCTTTCTCTTATATAATTGTAATTTATCTATTTCTGCTGAACTTGTTGGAAATATATAAAAATTCTGATGATTTATGTAGGTTTATTTTGTATTCTGCAATTTTGCTAAAATTGTTAATAATTTCAAGTAGTTTTTTAGCTGATTATCTAGAATTCTTTAGTATAATATCATATCATCTAAAAAGAGAGTTTTGTTTCTTCATGGCCTATTCTAATTAATTTAATTTATTTTTCTCC